>NC_139217.1:437456289-438056289 GCF_055691185.1 Crinia signifera | reverse complement strand
CAAAAAAAAGTTATCCCCACTTAAGTGAGACATGTCAGATTTGAAAAAAAGGGCTCTGTCATGAAGGCACAAACTGGCTCTGTCATGAAGGGGTTAAAGGGTCAACATTGTCTAGATAGGCAGTAAATAGGTCAACATCAAAATTACATGGTCAACCTTTTCATGTGCCGACCATTGCCATGTCAACCTTTTGTCAATGTCGACCTTGAGCATGTTGGCTTTTTGTCAATGTTGACTGGGTGCATGACAACCTTTTGGCTTTGAACTATTAATTGTCAACCTAGACATTGTCAATCCATCATACCCTGTAGGTGCATGTCCCTGCAATTAAGTTGCCCAATCCCGGGATCGGGATCGGCGGGATCCCGGGATTTGGACCCCAAATCGCTGGGATTTCAGTCCCGGGATTGGAGTTTTCAATCTCAGTATTTCGGGATTAGGCTAATGCCCGGCAGTCCAATGCCAGGCAGTGTCTGAGTGGGTGCTCAAGTGCTGCCCGGCTTCTCCCGTCCCCAGCAGTGGGGCCCTACGCAGAGTGACGAGGTCAGAGGTCACGCTGCGCAGGTCGCACAGCCTGCCTCATCTTGGGCACGCTGCCCTCCTGCCTCCATCAGCCTGCCCATCTACCCTGGCAGTATCACCTACCCACCCGGCTCCTGGCTCCATCGCCCACCCGCCCGGCTCCTGGATTCACCACCCACCCTCCCAGCCACACCACATAGCTCCCAGCTGCACCGCACATGTAAGTAAATATGCAGGACAGCTGGGGCAGGTTTTTTTTATTAGGGAAGCCAATCCCGGGAAACACGGGATTGGGCATTTTTCAATCCGAATTCCAGGATTTAAAAAATGCTCTGGGATTGGCATCCCTACCTGCAATATGTACAGTAAAGTGCTTGCTACTGTAATGTGATCTATTTGATTCAATGGCTGGCCATGTTCATCTGGCCACACGTGGACACCCCTCCTTTGTCCACACCGCTCTCCTGCAATGGGTGGTTGCCACCATAGTGCCTTAGACAGTGCTTGCAATGTGACCACAATATCAGGCTCCCGCATGCATGGTACCACGTGCATATGAATCAAGCTGAATCACCCCCATGTCAGGATGACATCACTGCACATTGCGTTGAGTGTCACAGTGCTGTATGGTTGTGTAGCCCTTAGCTTCTCGGAGGTGAGACCATATACCATGGTCATTACAGATGTAGCCAGCCGAATCTTGCCTCTGCCATGTCGTAGGTCTGACAAATGTTGCATAATGTGTGCAACCGCCGCTGCACATGTGCGTCAAAGTCTCACCCGCAACTGATTGAAAATACATCAGCTAGCATCCCAGGCTGCGCCAAACAGGCACCACAGCCACGATGTCATGTGACCAATAGGTCATGTCAATATATATCACAAAACATGTCCCAACAAGTATTCTAGATAACACATCCCGCCCACATCGCTGCAATATGAGGTCATCATAGTCTTTAACAAGCTACCACTAATATTGTTAAAAAGACTCAGCCACAATATGTCTTACAATAGTCCTTATGGCTGCATAATGCCTGGGGACAGTTTACCAATCCTATGTATCTATGACCTTATATAAGTGGGCTTCTTTTCTCTTTGTTGCTTTCTCATCCTGCACATATGTATAATCAATGCTTTTTCCCCCAATGAATAGGTCTAATAATTTTGTGTATCCTGCAGAGTTTCCTGGATTTCTTCGTAAGACTTCATCTGACCCAGTGAGAGTGACATATATGGACCTGCTAAGAGGGGGAGTCAGCAACATAACTGTTCGACGGCTTTCAATTAGGTGATTCAAACTTGCAGGGAAGAAAGGTGCCCCCTTGGGTGCAGGAGCCCAGCGGCAGATGACTCCATTGCCTCCCAGAGTTCTGCCTCTGATCTGACCACACAGACCCAGTAACCCAAAGTGGATCAGATAATACCTGTCTATATCATATAATACACAAAGCCATAATTGCAGATATGTTTATCCGATCCCAGAGCAAATCCTGATGCCCGCCTCACACAGTAATACCACCGTTTATGCATCCGACTAAGTTTAAAGTGAAGCAGATGGAGTAATTACTGATGTGCATACAATAAACCCTAAATAATGAATGTGTGCCTGTGAACAACCCATTGTATTATTAGTTAGGAATAAATAATAAATCAGGTCTGTTTCAGCTTCACGCAACACAATGGAAGAGAAAAGACGTAACACACATTTAGCCTATTTGCTCCCGTACATATTTAAGTGGGAGACTTCCAGTTCACATGAATGATTTAAGGGGATATTTACTAAGCAATGGATTTTCAAAGCCCTCGATTCTAGCAGATTTTGTCTGCCATATTTTAAAGGGCAAAAACATGAATGCAAACTCAGGTGTGTGTTGCATTAATCATATATAATATGATTTTTTTTTATCTATCTATAATATTATCATAAGTAAGTACAGTGTTCGCAATAAGGCATCAGTAAGCACAGAACACATTATATTCATGAACCTATATTGCTTTACTATACAGAACAGAAGTCATAAGTGGTCATTTATATCAAAACAAAATACAAAGGGGGGAAATGTGCAGGCGTGTAGTCCAGGCGAGTGCTGCCATTTGTGGATTCCAGTAAATATAACTGTTATCACTCTGATTGGTGGATAGCTCCAGCCATCCACCACTGAGCATGCTGGACAGTGTAATGGTTAGCCTTACTGCCTCACAGCGCTGAGGTCATGGGTTCTATCCCCACCAGGGCCCTAACTGTGTGGAGTTTGTATATTCTCCCCGTGCTTGCTTTGGTTCCTCTAGGTACTCTAGTTTCCTGTCGCAATCCAAAAATATACTGGTAGGCTTATTGGCTTCCAACAAGAGTGAATGTGTGTGTACATGTGGTAGGGAATATAGATTCAATAGAAACAGGGTAGTTTGAAATATAGCGCATTCAGCAGTCAGTTAACAGTGTTTTTGTCAGAACATCAGAGATACCCTAGGGCAAATAGATTGTAAGCTCCACTGGGGCAGGGACTGATGTGAATGTTCAAATATTCTCTGTAAAGCGCTACGGAATATGTGTGCGCTATATAGGAAATTATTAATAAATAATGCTGGCAGTCCTATCTGGTGGCAGGCTGGGGTGTAGTTAAATCTAAAGATAGGCCAGCCGCTAATTGGCTGAGTGTGCTCTCTCTCAGCCAATCAGCGGCGAGGCAGTGGGACCGCTGATTGGCTGAGAGAGAGCACTCTCAGCCAATCAGTGGCAGACCTACTGTATCTTTTGAAATGTTTTTCAAATTCTGCACCGCTGTCCGCAGTGTCTGCTTAGTGCTTCCCGGACACTTGAAACTGCCCGCCCCACCGCGACACTGCACCCACAGCCCCCGGTCGCTTCACGCAACCCGGACCCCGGGCAATTTTTTTTAATAATGGAAGAGAGAGAGGCGGTCGGTGCAGCTGTGCGGCCTGCGCAGAGTGACAGCTGACCATGTCACGCTGCGCAGAGCCGCACAGGGAGAAGCTGGACAGCGTCTGAGTGGATGCTTAAACGCTGCCCATCATTAGACTGTGCATGTGTAGTCTAATATAAAAATCCCAGCAATTTTGCGTCCAGATCCCAGGATCCCGCCGATGAGTGCCTATGAGTGAAGATGGCCCTGGTCAGCTATTTTAGTCTGGTGCTAACTATCCTAGCCTATGGGCTACAGATTGCAAGATTTTCCGGGAGATTAGGCAATGGCTGCTTCCCAATCCCGGAAGTAAAATAAATAATAGTGCCATCACTTTACTTGTACACATCTCAGGGACAGGCTCCTATCAAGGCCCCCGGGCCGGCCATGTACGTGATGATAATACATTCCTGCAATCCTTACTTCCTGCGATCATAGCAATAAACTGTGGTAAGAAATTAGAATTATCTGGCCCAAGCCTTACTGCGTGTTATCTGGTAACATCATCACGCATTGATGTATATTATCTATATGTAAATAAAAGTTATATTTGCTGTCTGAAGGGTACATGATAGAATAAGGAGCATGTTTATAAATGATTGGGTCCTGGACTCAAAATGTTAATTCCTGATATTGGTTATTGCTAATGCAATCATTTCACTTCTCGGTCATCCATGTGCAAGTGCAGCATACCAGGGAGCGGGAGCCTACAGATCCCTTCCCTGGTACTTTGGGGCCTGATTCAGACCTGCTCACTAGGCTGTGTATGTTTGCTGCCTTGCGCGAAGGTAACTACCGGCCACTAAATGCACGGCGAATTCAGACCATGGCATGCAGGTCTGAATGACCCCTTTATAGCGGAGTGCAGCCTATAAGTTACAATGGCTAATGCCCTATGAGATCAGCCTTTGTAGCCGACAATTAGGTACTACCCCCTATAGATTTCTATGATGGTGGTTTTGCAATTGATAAGGGTTATAGTTAATATTCTGGAAATCATATTTGATAACTACCCCCATAAATATCAATAACTGCACACAATGGATGTTTCTGCATAGATTTTTCTGGAAAGATGATTAAAGCTTTCATAAGGTTCTCTTATCGTTCTCATTTACAGAACTGCAATATTGGGATAATGTGTCTCTAAGCATACAGCTAGGAAGATGCTCCGTACAGAAGGTTACAGCACCTCCCAGCTAAGAGATATAGGCAGGGCTGTCACTTCAATTTAACACGCCACGTTAGAATAACACGCATGTGCAATGTCAGATGTCCAGAGGCAACTGCTCTGACCTACATTTTTTTAAAATATTCATATTTTACAAGCACAGACAGAACAGGATTAGAATAAAGAAAAAATGTGATTTAAAAACACAATACTTGTGTCCTAAATCTAAGCATTATTATACACAAGCAATATTATAAGCCAGCTGCTCTCAGATCTATGTCCTCTGGGGTTTTGTTGTTATTTTCCTAATTAAAAAAAATCTTCTTATGTATTTTGGAAAAATGAGTCAAGTATATCGCAGTAGTAACCTGCAATGCTCTGGCAATGACTTGGAGAACCACAAGTCCCAGCATGCGGGACATTACTGGCCACGCTGGGATTTGTAGTTCCACAGCAGAATTAATAGCCAAATAATCACACACACACACACACACACACGCAAGAAATGTAGATCTTTATTACACTCCCACACACACACCACATACATACTGATACTTACATTTCCATGGTGTGGATTAGGTCCTCTTCTGTCCGCAGTAGTCCAGGTACTTGGCAAAATAAAAAAGCGATCACCGGCACCATCGTGTACTGAGGGAAGCTCTGAATGTTCATATTCAGCGCTTCTCGCTCCGAATGGCGCTATTGGCCGCCTAGAGGCCAATCAGGAGCCAAGTTTCAACTCGCCAGTTGCACAGGTGCACTAATTATTCACTGACACATTTTAAAAGATCACAGGTGGAGCTAATTAGTTCACCTGTGATTCTGTGTGGAGACCTGGAAAACGTGCACTGTTGGGGGTCCTTGAGGACCGAGGTTGTGAACCACTGGTTTAATTTATTTTTACACCAAGATCAGTCCAGTAACCACAGCCCAGGGGTACCGGGAACAACACCAGGCTACAACCTGAGCAGGTAAGTTCTGGAGGGGGGGACACCTTCATTGGGGGGTCCCCATTTCCCCAGGACCCCTGCCCCGGCTGACTGGTCAGTAGGGATGAATGCTTTGGCCACGGGACCTTATATAATAAGTGTCCCCAGGTTGTGGCATTACCCTGCCGGCTTGTTGGGCCTGGGGCTGGTTATTAAAATACAGGGGACCCCTACTCGTTTTGTCCCCCGTATTTTGGGAACCAGGACCGGCCCTGGGGCCTGGTGCTGGTTGTAAATACACAATGAAACCCTATGCAAATTGTTTCCTGATTTTTTACAAGCAGGACCGGCACTTTGAGTCTGGTGCTGGTTACGGTCTTTGGGGGGGGGGGGGGGCCACACCGTTTTTTTAAATACTTTTATTTATTTATATATTTATTTTTTTACACACTTCTGCCCATAGGTGTGCGCAGCCCATTCTCTTAGGGGGTGCACATTTTAGGGGCATGTCCATCACCACCTACTGGGCATGTCCATCACTGCCTAATGGGCGTGTCCATCACCGCTTAATGGGCATCAATGCAAACTAGTAGAAATACAGTAGAAATAGGGATAGTGCCAGCCAAAAGCATGCTGCAAAAAATTTCTCTGTTATGCCCATTACACATAAGGCCACACACCATAATGGCCATTAAACATAATTCCACATACCATATTGCCCATTAAACATAATGCCACAGACCGTAATGCCCATTTAACATAATGCCACAGACCGTAATGCCCATTAAATATAATGCCACACACCATAATGCCCATTACACATAATGCCCCACACCGTAATGCCCATTACACATAATGCCACCCACCGTAATGGCCATTACAAATTACTGTATACCATACAATGTAATGCCTATTACACAGTATACTACACCCTGTAATGCCTATTTCATATTATGCCACATAAGTGCAGCTTACATACAGTATTATTATCGTTTATTTATATAGCGCCACAAGGGTTCTGCAACGCCTATCAATACATAGATGAGCAAAAAAACAACACAAGAAAATAATGATATCCAGTACAAATGCAAATTAGTACAAGTGCATGGAAAATAAGACAGTTGAAGCAAACACTGATGCAATGCTCATGGGGTTACATGTTCGTTGTTGGGGGGATATACATGCTGAAGGCGTACCGAATTACATGCTCTTTGCCAAATGGACTTACATACTTGTTGCAAAGGCTTAGCATTTAAGGCATCTAGCAATACGTTTTTTTTTACAATACATTCACCTCCTTGGACCTCTCTCCCTTAATAGATGACTGCAGCACACACTCAGTAACTGCTGCAGCAACTCCTACCTACCACAGTATAGTCAGTATTCACATTTATCACATTCATAATCACTTTACTATTTTATCACTATTTTCTTTTCTCACCAAGCGAAGCATGACTATGATCCATCTATCCTGCTTCCTCCTAGGAGGAACTTGGAAGTGGAACACTGGCTGCGGCTGATTCCTGCTCGGCATGCTGATGATGACATATTGTTTGTGCTCTTCTACTCAGCGCTCATGCTGGCTCTGAGTGAGGCGGCCAGAGGTGCGCGCTGTGGCGTCACCGCGTTGTGCTGTGTACAGGGGCGGGGCTGACATAGTCAAAGAAGCCAGCAGGCCCAGCACTGCCGGTCCACCGCAGCAACAACACCCGTTCTGAACCGGGTGCCGCGGCGATCTGTAGCGTGCGGGCTAGTGGCTGGCAGCAGCAGACAAGAAGTGCAGTCCTATCCACCACCGGCCAGTAACTGGGTGCTGCTGCGGGCCGGGAATCTACTTTTGCGTGCAATCATTTGGGGTTGCCGGTGGTGATTAGGAGGTGCCTGTGCACCCCCGGCACCCCCCGTGCGCACGCCTATGCTTCTGCCAAATACGCCAGGAAAATGAAGTGTATTTTCCTGGAGTATTTGGCCGGCAATTAGCAGCCGTTTAAAGCTAATTAGCGGCTGTATTTTAATACGGCCGCTTAGTAAATTAGGAATCACCATTCCTATTCGTATTTTCCGATGGCGTATACATTCGTATTTGTAAATACAAATAGGAATGTGCCATAAATACGAATTTACATATTTTCAGGATAGTAAATCCTGAAAATACGTATACGCCTACAAAATCTGTATTTTACTATACAAATAGGAATTTTTTTAGGCATATTAGCCTTAGTAAATGTCCCCGTATGTGTTAAGAGTTTTGCACAAATAAAAAAGTTATGAAAAAAAGACATGGATAAAAAAAGATACAAAAAAAGTGAAGTGACCTCACCAGAATAGCTTAGGGGCCCCACACCACAACGCTCTCCCAACTGATCCTATTTAAAATGTAAGCAGGGACCTAGCATATACGGCATAATGAATCAGGAATAAACAACAGTAAGTCCGCTATATCCAACTTGAGTTTCCTAGTTGATAAGGATTCAAATTGGATCTTAACATTCACTGAAGCTGCAGAAAAATATAGCACCTTAGCAGCATATACTCCGGCCTCCGTGCAACCCAAGCACTACTTTCATCCCTGGTATGGCTGTTCTTGGAATTGGATTGGGTAAATCTTATAGATGCATTAACCAATACTGAGGAAAGCAATCTCCCTTTATGACCAATATGTTAGGGTCAATATGGATCATCCAACATCAACAAGAGGGATGACACAGTGATTATCATTATTTCCCAATTAAAAATCAAGGATTTATTCGCTGCCCTCATAAAGTCATGGAAAACCCCATCTTCTACAAATCCAGAAATGTTTTTTAAACATTTTTCATAGAGCCTAAACTCCACATAGTAGTTTTCTTATGGGATGCTCTACTTCTCCCACTTGCTGGGATGTGGGGAATTCAGTGCAGATCTCTACCACTGCTTTTTTGGACATGCCCAATAGTCTGAAGATTCTGGCTACAAGTTAAGCATTACGCCAAATCATGACTGGTGAATCACATTCTATTCACACCAGAATGAGCAATGTTTGCCATGGTTTCATCTTCAATGAGAGTATGCAAAGGAGGTAGATATCTCCTTTTAGCAATTAGTTCGACAGCCCATAAGACAATCCTAGAGGAATGGATCTCTACATCTCCTCCATTTCTAATATTTAAATTAAACTCTTTTACCTATCTAGGATGGACTGTATGGACGCCAGCCTAAACAAAGCATTTAAAAATATATATATATGGCAAAGCTATATTGCCACGTTGTCTATAGACATGAGATGCAAATCCATCAACGCTTGAAGAATATCTCATGGAACTTGCAATGTCTAATAGCCTAATAGCCAATGACCCTCCCATGGAGACTAATCCTATTCAAGCTTAATATTAATTACAAGACTAATGTTGGAGTGGGGATGTCCCTGGGGGTGTGGGAGAGGTGGGGATGTCCCTTGGGATGGGGGAGAGGTGGGGATGTCCCTGAGGGTGAGGGAGAGGTGGGGATGTCCCTATGGTTGGGAGAGAGATGGGATTGTCCCAGGGGGATTGGGGATGTCCCTGGGGATGTTAATATATATTTTTTTAATTAACAAAACGCAAAGTGAATGAACAGAAGAGAAATCTAAATCAAATTACACCCTTACAAAACAACATCAACTCTAGGTACACATGCACAAAGTTAGAGACTTGTAAGATTATAGCCAGGTGTATCATATCAAACAGGCAATAATGATCATCATTTTCAATAAATAAAACAGATGTAGGAGGCTTGAAACAGGGTGAGCATCAGGGGCTGGCTGGCAAATTTTAGCCTGGGGGGCAAGACCAGAGCACTGGCCCATAAGTAACAGCGCATTGCAGGTTTTTCATTAAAAAAAATATGTATTAATAAAAGAAAAGATTAGGCCTGGAGTTGATTATATCAACTCCAGACATCACAAGCTGCTCTCCTGCATAAATAAAGATCAGGACACCACAGGCTGCTCCCTTGCGTAAAGAACAAGACACCACAGACTGCTCCCTTGCGTAAAGAACAAGACACCACAGGCTGCTCTCTTGCGTAAAGAACAAGACACCACAGACTGCTCCCTTGCGTAAAGAACAAGACACCACAGGCTGCTCTCTTGCGTAAAGAACAGGACACCACAGGCTGCTCCCTTGCGTAAAGAACAGGATACCACAGGCTGCTCCGTTGCATAAAGAACCGGACACCACAGGCTGCTCCCTTGCGTAAAGAACCGGACACCACAGGCTGCTCCCTTGCGTAAAGAACAGGACACCACAGGCTGCTCCCTTGCGTAAAGAACAGGACACCACAGGCTGCTCCCTTGCGTAAAGAACAGGACACCACAGGCTGCTCCCTTGCGTAAAGAACAGGACACCACAGGCTGCTCCCTTGCGTAAAGAACAGGACACCACAGGCTGCTCCCTTGCGTAAAGAACAAGACACCACAGGCTGCTCTCTTGCGTAAAGAACAAGACACCACAGGCTGCTCTCTTGCGTAAAGAACAGGACACCACAGGCTGCTCCCTTGCCTAAAGAACAGGACACCACAGGCTGCTCCCTTGCGTAAAGAACAGGACACCACAGACTGCTCCCTTGCGTAAAGAACAGGACACCACAGACTGCTCCCTTGCGTAAAGAACCGGACACCTCAGGCTACTCCCTTGCGTAAAGAACCGGACACCACAGGCTGCTCCCTTGCGTAAAGAACCGGACACCACAGGCTGCTCCCTTGCGTAAAGAACCGGACACCACAGGCTGCTCCCTTGCGTAAAGAACAGGACACCACAGGCTGCTCCCTTGCGTAAAGAACAAGACACCACAGGCTGCTCTCTTGCGTAAAGAACAGGACACCACAGGCTGCTCCCTTGCGTAAAGAACAGGACACCACAGGCTGCTTCCTTGCATAAAGAACCGGACACCACAGGCTGCTCCCTTGCGTAAAGAACCGGACACCACAGGCTGCTCCCTTGCGTAAAGAACAGGACACCACAGGCTGCTCCCTTGCGTAAAGAACAGGACACCACAGGCTGCTCCCTTGCGTAAAGAACAGGACACCACAGGCTGCTCCCTTGCGTAAAGAACAGGACACCACAGGCTGCTCCCTTGCGTAAAGAACAGGACACCACAGGCTGCTCCCTTGCGTAAAGAACAAGACACCACAGGCTGCTCTCTTGCGTAAAGAACAAGACACCACAGGCTGCTCTCTTGCGTAAAGAACAGGACACCACAGGCTGCTCCCTTGCCTAAAGAACAGGACACCACAGACTGCTCCCTTGCGTAAAGAACAGGACACCACAGACTGCTCCCTTGCGTAAAGAACCGGACACCTCAGGCTACTCCCTTGCGTAAAGAACAGGACACCACAGGCTGCTACCTTGCGTAAAGAACCGGACACCACAGGCTGCTCCCTTGCGTAAAGAACAGGACACCACAGGCTGCTCCCTTGCGTAAAGAACCGGACACCACAGGCTGCTCCCTTGCGTAAAGAACCGGACACCACAGGCTGCTCCCTTGCGTAAAGAACCGGACACCACAGGCTGCTCCCTTGCGTAAAGAACAGGACACCACAGGCTGCTCCCTTGCGTAAAGAACAAGACACCACAGGCTGCTCTCTTGCGTAAAGAACAGGACACCACAGGCTGCTCCCTTGCGTAAAGAACAGGACACCACAGGCTGCTTCCTTGCATAAAGAACCGGACACCACAGGCTGCTCCCTTGCGTAAAGAACCGGACACCACAGGCTGCTCCCTTGCGTAAAGAACAGGACACCACAGGCTGCTCCCTTGCGTAAAGAACAGGACACCACAGGCTGCTCCCTTGCGTAAAGAACAGGACACCACAGGCTGCTCCCTTGCGTAAAGAACAGGACACCACAGGCTGCTCCCTTGCGTAAAGAACAGGACACCACAGGCTGCTCCCTTGCGTAAAGAACAAGACACCACAGGCTGCTCTCTTGCGTAAAGAACAAGACACCACAGGCTGCTCTCTTGCGTAAAGAACAGGACACCACAGGCTGCTCCCTTGCCTAAAGAACAGGACACCACAGACTGCTCCCTTGCGTAAAGAACAGGACACCACAGACTGCTCCCTTGCGTAAAGAACCGGACACCTCAGGCTACTCCCTTGCGTAAAGAACAGGACACCACAGGCTGCTACCTTGCGTAAAGAACCGGACACCACAGGCTGCTCCCTTGCGTAAAGAACAGGACACCACAGGCTGCTCCCTTGCGTAAAGAACCGGACACCACAGGCTGCTCCCTTGCGTAAAGAACCGGACACCACAGGCTGCTCCCTTGCGTAAAGAACAGGACACCACAGGCTGCTCCCTTGCGTAAAGAACCGGACACCACAGACTGCTCCCTTGCGTAAAGTACAGGACACCACAGACTGCTCCCTTGCGTAAAGAACAGGATACCACAGGCTGCTCCATTGCGTAAAGAACATTACACCACAGACTGCTCCCTTGCGTAAAGTACAAGACACCACAGGCTGCTACCTTGAGTAAAGAACAAGACACCACAGGCTGCTCCCTTGTGTTTAGAACAGGACACCACAGATTGCTCCCCCTGTATAATAATAATGCAATGACACCACAGGCTGCTCCCCCCTAAACTTGTAGATTTGCACCTGATTGAATATGTCCATATCCTATCAGAAACTGCTCACCATCAAATTATTTTTACACTGGACACCAGCCACAGCAGCCGCCATTTACTCGGCGGCTGCGATGATTTACTCGGCGGCTGCGATGACTAACTCGATGACTGCTATAAATACAGGCACATCCGGGCTGCTTCTGTCGCCACATATCCTCCGAGACACACCCAGCATTTTTCTCACATGCCCAGTCTGACACTCCCACTAAATGGCCGGTTACCCCCTAGATGTCTACTTTCTGTCAGTCATCTTGCGATCGGCCAGCGAAGGGAAAATGTAACAGTCTTTGTTTGCTAGGCCTGGTCAGGCATATGCATTGCGACTCTTGTGCATTCACCATCTACCAATAATGGCCCGATGCCGATGGCAGCTGTACGTTTATGTATGAATCAGACCCATTGTGTAATTTGAAGGCAGTTTAAGATTTAAAAATTTTCATTGAAAAAAAAAACAAAAAAAATAAGTAGCTTACTTACTGCATGGGGTACAGCTGCATACACCCCTTGCCTCTAAAAGACCCCTCTTTCCAGGGCTGCAGCAGCTGTATAAATCTTGTAGCTACTGTGGTAGGGAAGGAAGGGAATGTGAGCCGCACAATCACAAAGGCTGCTAGCTTGTCTGCAGTCTGCACCCAGCAGTGCAGTCAGCTCAGCTATCCAGTGACCATTTTGTCAGCGACGCGTCTCCCCCAGCTCAGCCCGATAAGCCCCGCCCCTCCACGGAGCTCCGTGGAGCCCCGCCCCCTTCATGGAGCCCAGCTAAGCCCCGCCCCCTCACAGAGCCCTCCTAAGCGTCTGCACACAGCAGTGAGCTGAGCAGCGGCCGCATCCTGACACTGACAGTCGGGGAGGCAGGCAGAAGATCCTTCCCGGCTGTCAGGCATGCGCAGCACAAGCGGCCCTAGTGCCGCATATATGTACTGGCCCGGGGGGCATATGGCACCCTGCCCCCCGGCCCAGCCCGCCCCTGGTGAGCATCAGCTAAAGTCAGCAAGACTGAGCACAGCAACAAGACATAAGGTTGTTATAGTGCAGGGCTGGCCAATCGGTCCTCAGGATCTACTCTATCAACGGTCCACATTTTCCAAGTCACCTAGCTGGTGCACAGCTGTAGTCATTACTGTCACATGACCCAGATCCCCTAGCTGGTGCACAGCTGTAGCCAGTGGCGTAACTAAAAATTTTGCTCCCCCCAGCCAAAATGTCGTCTGGCGCCCCCCCCCCCCCTCCCCCTCCCCCTCCCCCTGAATTGTATACATATATAGATATATATATATCTATATATATATCTATATATATCTATATATATATATACACACACACAAGGAGACTGTCACTGCTGGGGCCAGAGCAGACAGGGAAAGTATGAGGGGAGGAAAATACGAGATGGGGCGGAGCCACGTGTACCTGGGTGTTGTAGTAGGGGCTGGGGTGGCTGTCATATGGCCACCGCTGAGCAGACAGCAGCACTCTCCCCCTGCCCAGCCCGACTCACGCCGTCGCCACTCGCCGCTTCTGCAGTGCTACCCCTCCGGCGGTCGTTTGAAATATGGCTCCAGTTCGTGAGCCAATCGGAGCTCACGTCCCTTCAGCCAATCACCGCGGCTGCAGGAACATGAGTTCTGATTGGCTGGCGGCCGGAGTTACATTTCTATTAGCCGCAGGCGCTGTCTAGGACTAGGCTGCACTGAGAAGCCTGTAAACTAAGCGGCCTGTGCGGCAGCGGCAGGCGGCGCGCCAGCGGGCGCACGCAGCAGAAAGTAAGTTTTAAAAAAAACCCACCCGCTCGTTTTGACACATAGTGCGCTGGCCGGGAGCCGGCGCCCACGCAGCCCCCGCTCCCCCAAGCAGTGGCGGGGGCTGCCTTACACAAGCTACGCCCCTGGCTGTAGCCAGTACTAACTGTCACATTTTCAAACATGCTGCAGTCATTCCTAAATGACACATTTTATAGATCCAAATGTTGCCTGAAAAACATGAACTGTTGGTAGATCTTAAGAACAGGTTTGGACACCACTGTTGTAGTGCATCAGCAATGTCTCTCCCAAGCTAAGAATCCAAAGGTTTTTAAGATGTGCCATTCAAGCTATATTGAAGGCAATGTTTAAGGCCGTAGATGCATTGGTCAGCCAAGGAAACTTGATGCATCAGATAAAAGACACATCATGTCTCACTTCTCTTCGAAATCGGAAGATGACCAGCAGTGCCATCAGCTCAGAACTTGGATAAACAAGTGGGACCCATGTACACACCAACTGTTCAGAGAACTCTGGCCAAAAGTGGTCTTCATGGAAGAAACAAGGCCAAGCGACCCAACTGTACACACAATCATAGAAAATGTGTGGCAGAAAAATGCCAGCATGTGCTGTGGACTGATGAGTCAAAATGTAAAATATTTGGTTGTGACAGAAGGCAGTTTGCTCACTGAAGTGCAATAATGAGTGTCTGTAGGTGAATTTGAAGTATGGTGGCGGTTCCTTGCAAGTTTGGGACTACATTTCAGCACATGGGGTTGGGGATTTGGTCAAGATCTCTTTGCTGAGAAATGCAGGCAAGTACTTCTCCAACATACAATTCCATCAGGGAGGCGGCTGATTGGCTCCAAATGTATTCTACATCAGGACAAAGACCCCAATCATACAGCCAATGTCACTAAGAACTATCTTCAGTGTAAAGAACAAAGATTCCTGGAAGTGATAATATGGCGTCTGATCTCAACGGGTGTGGTATGATTCACCGACAGTCGGGATCCCGACAGTCATTATCCCGACATCAGGATCCCGACTGCCTGGTCTCAGACAGCGTGGCCAGCGCAACAAAGCCCCTTGCGGGCTCGCTACACTCGCCACCTATTCTATTCTCCCTCTATGGGGGTCGTGGACCCCCACGAGGGAAAATAGCCGACGGACGTCGGGATCCCGGTCGTTTGTGTTTTAACATGTCGGGTTAATGACTGTCGGGATCCCGACTGTCGGGACCCCGTCCGGCACCCATCTCAACATCATCAGGTCTGTCTGGGATTACATGACGAGACAGTAGGATTTGAGCAAGTCTACAACCACAGAAGATCTGCAGTTAGTTCTCCAAGACTGTTGGGCACAACCTCCCTGTCGAGTTCCTTTGAAAATGGTGTTCAAGTGTACCTAGAAGAATTAATGGGTTTGAAGGCAAATGGTGGACAACGACGGACATAAAAGTCAGTTCTGACTGTCTTTTATTTCCGAAGGGGAAAGAAATCATTCGTTGGTCGGCGGCTATCAAAATATTTCTCTCCCCTTTGGCCGCATGCAAGGGGATGCGTTCGCATACATCCCCTCGCATGGTACCAAGGGGAGCATTTAAACACGGTCTTAATGAGCAAGTAAAACAGCATAGTGTAATGCCCCTTTTCACTGCCATAATATATCCTGGAAATCTGACTCTGGTAGCTACCTGGGTTGGACCCAGGTAACAGTGCAGTATAAACAGCTCGACCTGGGTTATGCAGCCCAGATTATGCTTAAAAACTGCTGATTGGCTGCATATGAAGAGGTCCGTCTGGCCAGACCCAGGTGTAGTATAAACCGATTCTGACCCGGGTTGAACCTGGGTTTTTGGTGGAAAAGTGGTACACATCAGGCATACTGTAAGTAAATAGAAGCATGCCATTTTTTTTCTCTTTTCATGATCCCTAGACATTCTGAACATGTGGATATGTATTTCCCTATAGCCATCTAGCCATACCATTAACTGAATGACCATACAAATTGGGTAATATAAATAAGCCATTTATTTCTGCCGCGCACAGTGTGACTTTATGGTTATGCTGAATATTTAGTCACGCTGCGCTAGGAGCTAATGTGGCGGCATCATGAATAGATGGCAAGACAGTGATGTGGTGACACCCCATGCATTGGGAATGGTGAATAATTACTTTGTGCTGCGTCTCGGCAGCCTGTGTGAGATTAAAAAACTCTGGCGCCAGCTTCTTCTTTCTATTTTTTTGTTCTCTGTGAGGCTGTTTTGTGTTAACTGCACACTGTAAACTACAGATGGTGCATGTTTTCTAATAAAGCCACTAATGAATAATGTGGCTTCCTATAACACTCTGACGGCACACATACAGCAGGGCTTGCAGGAAAATGTACCACTTGTACAGTATGTTACTATTACAGATTTATGGTTATATGTTATTAAGACTTTTATCTTTTAAATTATATTTATAGGTTGTTGTTTTTTCATTTGGGGGCAAAAGGGTTTTTTTTTTCCTGTGGGGGGCCAATGTGTTTTTCCCTTTGGAGTTTGCTGGTGTGCCTTGGCAATTTTAAAATCTTATTATTTGGTGTGCTGTGAGTTCAAAAAGGTTGAAAATGACTACCTAACTGCCTAAACCTTGCCCTCCCTCTCTGCAGCCTACACTTCACCCAACTGCCCTGCGGCCTCACCTTTAACTACCATGGCATACTTACAGGGCCGGCGCCACCACTAGGCAAATCTAGGCATTTGCCTAGGGCGCCGGCCACTGGAGGGCGGCATTTTGTGCCGCCCGGGTACCTGTACTACAGCGTTGTGTATTTAAATCTGTCGGCGGAGGCAGCGGGGGTCCCTGCAGTCCATTAGAAATCACGAGCGCTATCCGCCGGGCTATGCGGAAGCGCTTCTAGTGTGAAAACTCTGGCAGCACGGCGCACGCTGATCTCAGCCAATCAGCGTGCTGCCAGTGTTTTCACACTGGAAGCGCTTCCGCATAGCCCGGCGGCGGCGGATAGCGCTCGTGATTTCTAATGGACTGCAGGGACCCCCGCTGCCTCCGCCGCCAGATTTAAATACACAGCGCCGCAGGACAGGTACCCCCCCCCCCGGCACCGGGGCGCCCCCACCCCGACTCGCCTGGGGCGCTCCGGTGCCTTGCACCGGCCCTGCATACTTACCAGCAATATGCTGACAGTCAGGATTCCAACGTCAGTGCTCTGGCTGACTGTAGGCATTCAGATCCCGGGTGTGTTAACAGCATCCTAAAGCACATGCCACACAAACGTCACCTACTAGCCACACAAATGAAAAGCATATGAAACACACACCTCACACAATGACCACACACACACCTAAATCACATGACATACATTCCTAAACCACATGACACACACACAAACACCTAGGCCCTTATTCAGATCTGATTGCAGTACAATTTTGTACTCAAAATAGGCAAAACCATGTGCACTGCAGGTGGGGAAGATGTAACATGTGCAAAGAGAGTTACATTTGGGTGGGGTGAGTTGAAACTGAAATCTAAATTGCATTGTAAAAATAATGCAGCCAGTATTTACCCTGCACAGAAACAAAATAACTAACACAAATCTAACTCTCTCTATGCATCTGCCCACCTGTAGTGCACATGGCTTTACCTATTTTGAGAACAAATTTGTACTGTGATCAGATCTGAATAAGGGCCCTTAACCCCAGGACACCATTTCACCAGAGGGTTGGGTGATAGCTCTTTACTCTGTGTGAGATGTAGTTAGTGATAAGAATCTTGCTGATATATTAGCCAAAGGTTCAAAGCAAGGACGTAACTACCATAGGTGCAGCTGCTATGGGGCCCAGAGCTGAGAGGGGCCCTCTTTGCCTGTCAAAGTATCATGTGCTATATACATTTTTCAGCATTAGGTGATGAATAGGGGCCCTTACAAACTTTTTCTATGGGGCCCACATATATAGTTACACCACTGGTTTATGCAAGTATCTGTTGGAATGTATTTGAAATTATATTTATATTATATATATTTCTTTGTTATGGTTACATCTCCAGTGATACCTTAGTAGAAACATTGACACACCAGCCAGATATAACATTCATGCTTCAGATTGGGACATTTTACATTCAGTGATGAAATTTAATAGGATGAAAGAATCAAAAAGTGAGAGATTTGGTAACAAATCTCCATTTTTTTAAAGCGGCAATCATTTACACTTCAAAATCAAACTGGTTTTGCAGTGTACACAAATGATTGCCACTTTAAAAAAAAAAATGGAGATTTCTTACCAAATCTCTCCCTTTCTGATCTCTCATCCTATTACATTTCACCCATTATGTTTTATTTTAGTATAATACAACATTGTATTTGGACACTGTCTCTTATGTTGGTCAAAGATTTGAAAGCATTATCTGACCTTATTCAGCAAAATCTCTTTTGTACTTGGCTCTTGCGTGACTTGGGAGCCATAGTTGAAAATCTGAGCTGGGCATCAGATTAGCAATAATTCCTGAAGAAAATTGGCTCTTATGTATTCACTTAGTGGAATGAGAAATTCTTATCTTAACTAAGTCAGTGAATTCTGAGCTTGCAGGACCAGCAACTACAAGTGTTCTTACTTTACAGCTAACAGCAACATCAGATTCAATTAAGACAATTTTGTTCTGTTGCCTTGCATTAGTGCGCTACGTATTCATTGAGCATTCACAGTCCAGCCAAATATAAAAACCTGTTCATAGGAAACTATATATATTTGATATATATACTTTCCCCGATTAATAATTTAGTTTTAGGTAGGGATGGCCATCGACCATCGATGATTCAAAATCATCGATGGTTTATGGCCGATGTAGAATAGTTTTGCCATTGATGTGGGAGAACCAGATGGTTTCCCAGCATCGATGTGAAGCTTAAATGAATAGTTCTGTTTTTCTTTTTCATCAAGTGGCCGGGACACGCAGCATAGCTCCCCCCCCCCCCCCCCCCCGACACCTGTGAAGCCCCGCTCCCGGATTTTGATTGGCTCACATGCCAATCTCTCAAAGCAAATGGATGACCTTCGATATTTAAAAACATTGATGTTTATCCATTGCATAGTATTACACTATCGATGGCCAGTTGCCCTTTTGCCATCGATGGCAACCACTGATAGCAAAGGCAACAATGGCCATCCCTAGTTTTAGGTACCTATTACCAGGGTTGGCCTGCCCCACTTTGGTTATAAGGGATATCTCTGGTGATCCCCACTAAGGTTCCAACTCCAATTTCAATTGTCAGGTTTAGCCCATGTACACTAAAAATATAATTTTCCTCTAGTAGAGGTTTAGGGGTTTTTGAATTAAGTTATGGAGATTAAATACAAGCCCCTCAGCTCCTAACTGCCAAGTTTCAGGCTTAGTACATAGACCCCTAGGTTATTTGGTAGTGAAGGATTCTTACTCCTGCCAATCAAAATGTATTATCATAAAGATAATATTTACAATATACAATGTAATTGCAAAACAATCATGACTTATAATGGCATGTATTTGGCTTTTTCTAAAATAAATTCTACAACTATAAAATAGGTGTATGGTAAAATTGGAACCGTACCACATTCAGGGTCAAGCGGATCCTTAGTCAAAGGTCCTGCTTGACCCAAAAAATGTTGGCAGCTTTGCTTATCTCATATTGGGGAAGATGTATTAAGCCTGGTGAAGAGATAAACTGGAGATAAAGTGGAAGGAGATAACGCACCAGCCAATCAGATCCCAACTGTCATATTTCAAACACAGCTGATTGGCTGGTGCGTTATCTCTTCCATGTTATCTCCACTTTATCTCCAGTTTATCTCTTCTCCAGGCTTAATACATCTGCCCCATTATTCCTGTTCGGAAACCCTCAAAGACTTGGGGCCTTATTCTGATCGGTGCGGATTTCTCCGCATGCGGACGTCCCGCCGATGTTGATCGTCTGCGCATGTGCAGAGGTCACTCTGCGCATGTGCAGGCGATTTCGCCGCACGGATTCTTTATACGCCGCACAGGGGGCGTAGAGGGGCGTGAGGGGCTACTTAGCCTCATTACCCTATGCATACGCCCCGCGTTTCATGGGCGTTCCCATGCAAACGCGGGGCGTATGCATGGTAATGAGGCCGTGACGCGTGGGTACGGGGCGGGCATCTGACATCGCCGGATGTCAGCTGCCCGCCCCCATACATGATTTCACACGGACAAGTGTCCGTGTGGTCTTGTGTTGCGGGACCTGGTGGAGCGTGCGGCCCTGCATTCGATGTTCGGCGACCATCGAATGCAGGGGCTGCTCCCAAGACGGAGGAGGCGTATCCCCGTCCAATTTCATGCGGATCGCCACATATCCGCGTACGGACGGCAGGTGGCGATCCGTATGGAAGGCGGGGATTCGCCTGCACGGTTGCGGCCGCATATTCTGATCGGGCCGCACCGATCAGAATAAGGCCCTTGGAGAGACTCAGGGGCTTATTCTAATTTAATCGGTCCCCTGCACGTTGGGCTCAGGGGACCGTTTTTTTTTTTTTTGCATATGCGCAGGCCCTTTCTGTACATGTGCAGACGCTGTGTGCAAGCGGGCACGGCGAACTACATGTTCACCCTCCCACATGCCAGGGCAAATTCATTCGATGGTTGCCGACCATCAAATGATTTTGCAAGCGCTTGCCGACCTAAGACAACTCTCTGGTGTCTTAGATCTGCAGCGTCTCTGTAAGGGAAGTGGGCGGGCAGCTGACATCTGCTAACGTCAGCTGCCCGGTCCACGTCACGGGCAAATTAGTATGGGAACGCCCAGTGTTTCCATGGGGACGCCCATGAAATGCTGGGCATACCCATGGGTGGTACCCCTCACTGCTGCCACATGCCCCCCGCCCACACTGCTATGTGCAACCAGGCCGGCGAATAAGCAATTTGCCACGCCCTGTCACACAAAGCAGCTGACATGCGCATAAAAGCTTATGCGCAGTCGCTACACATCACTTTATTGTGGGAACGCCCATGGGAGCTAAGGGCTCCCATAAAATCCTTCTTAGATGGACAAAACCATGTGCACTGCAGGTGGGGCAGATGTAACATGTGCTGAGAGAATTAGATTTGGGTGGGGTTTCACTTTAAAGTGAGATCTAAATTGCAGTGTAAAAATAAAGCAGCCAGTATTTACCCTGCACAGAAACAAAATAACTCACCCAAATCTAATTCTCTCTGCACATTTGACATCTGCCCCCCTGCAGTGCACATGGTTTTGTCCATCTAAGAAGGATTTTGTCGGAAAGAGTGAACTAGAATAAGGACCTAAGTAACCAGAATGACCACCCCTGAGTGTAGCCCAGAGTTTACTCGGCAGCTGCAATATAAACAGGCTGTTCGGGGCCTGATTTGACACTTCAAAACTTTCCTGAATACGCCTGGGTGGGCCTGAATTTTCTCTGGCAATCCCAAATGTTCGGTTACCAACCACAAATGCTGGCTCTCTGTCAATCAACTTACATACGGCTAGCGATTAAAAAAGTAGCATGATTCTATTGCAGGTTGGCCTCGCACATGAGCACTACAAGCCATACTCATGCGTAGTCTATCAATTATCATCCGGCCTGTAAATTTGCAGCATGGGCGAACAAGTCTGAATAACCCCCACAGTTAGGATATCCTTGGGCTGCATAAACCAGGAGCCCCAGTGTACACCCCACTATAAACATGTTGCGTATGTCGTTTGATGGGTGTGGATGGATTTGTAGACAGTAAGTAGGCTGACAGTCAATAGGTTGACAACTATTGGACAACGGGCCAAAAGGTTGACACACAAAAAAGGTCAACATGGTCAAAATGTCAACACAAGCAAAATGTCGATATGGGAAAAGGTTGACATTAGTTTTCGATAATTTTTGTGGGGTGTCTCTATGGCCCTTATTCTGGTTGGTGCGGTAATATCCGCGTGCGTTCGTGCCACCAATGTTTTGTGTCTGCGCATGTGCAGAGGCGTCTCTGCGCATGTGCGAGCGGGGCGTATGGCCACATTCCGCATGAAATGTGTACACTACGAACAGGGGGTGGAGAGGGGCGTGAAGGGCTGTTTGGGCTCATTACCATATGTTTACACCCCGCGTTTCATGGGCGTTCCCATGAAAACGCTGGGCGTACGTATGGTAATGCGCCCGTGACGCACGTGTAGGGGGCGGACATATGACATTGCCGGATGTCAGCTGCCCGCCCATATCCCTGCTTTTGCACTGAGAAATGCCCGTGTGGTCTGAGGTTGCGGGAGCTGGCGGACCACTCGGCCCTGCATTCGATGTTCTGCGACCATCGAATGATGGGGGAGGTTCCCTGAGATGGAGGAGGCGTATTTCATGAGAAATACACGTGCGGTCCGTTCGGACAGCTTCTTACCGCGTACGGACGGAGTTGGCGATCCGTATGGAAGGCGGGGTTTAGGACGCACGGTGCTGGCCGCATATTCGGATCCGGCCGCACCGATCAGAATAAGGGCCTATGTGTTGACACCGTATTAGTCCCCTCGCATGGCACGCTACAAAGGGGAGTAAGAATCCGATACACACCCATAGAAATGAGGTAGAAGGAAAGATGCATGGAGTGCGAGAGAGGTAACAAAAACATACAAGGGGAATGAGATGCGTATAGGCACTTACAAAACCAGGGAGCAGAGGCCCACATGGGAAGAACTATGGTATGGAAGTGCTCTAAGAAAGATGAAGAACTGGGGTACAGTACATTCAGGAAGCTGACCAACTGGCCACAGCCCCTTTATAGTAACTTACCTTTTAAATAAGGGTATGGGTAAAAACCAGAACCGGACAATACCCCGGAACGCCGGACCGGACAGGTTCCATTCATCAATTTCTGTCATTCCGGAGCTTGTAGTGTCCGGTCCGGGGAGTACCTGTTCCAGGGAGAGAATAAAGCCTCCCTCTATTGTAGGAGCCGGACTGGAGGCAAAGCCTGGGGGTAGGCTCCCCTGACAGGGTTTGTAGGGAGCTGACTAGCTGGACAGTCATAGAAGGGGTGTCTAAGGAGAGGGTCATAGGGGGAGGGGCTTAACGGGGTGTAGTAAGGGTATATAAGCAGAGTGCAGGCAGGAAATAGGGGTCACTGGGAGATTTTTCTGAACAGCTCCCACCCACCCTCCCTAATTTTATAATTTTTAGGAAGAATTATTGATAGGTTGTCTTTTGTCACAGTGGCCTGTGCGGAGGGGGGTCCTCGAGGTTAGTGGCATTGAGGCTTAATTATGCGGCGGGGAGGGCCCCATGAGGGGGCTGGACTCCCCTGGGTGAGGCTAATTAATGAGCACTGGGTGTTGACAATTGGTGCCCTCGAGCCAATCGCTATCGGCTGGGGGTAACCAGGGCCGGCAACAGAAATCTTGGGGCCCGGTACACTGATATCTCTGGGGCCCCCTAACTACGCCCCCTTGAGCAGAATATTTTTAGTATACTGCATATTGAATGTGTTTTTTATTATTACAAAAGACACAATTAATAATCACTAATACTGTAAGTACCCTTACAGGAACCCAGGCGGGTGCCTTTATAAACCATTTCTAGGCACTGCACTGCCACAGCTATGCTTACAGCCGTCAGAACTTAGGGGCCCCTCACAAGCTTGGGGCCCTGTACAGGTGTCCCCTTTGACCCCCCCTGTCGCCTGCCCTGGGGGTAACAACTCCTGGAAGTGCTTAGAGGTGTGGATTGATTTATTGAGGGCCTCGGGGACCACCTTCCGTGGGGAATGTTTTTGATTATTGTTAATTTTGTATTGTTTCAATAAAGATGGCTGCTGTGGCCAATTTTATCCAACAAGAGAGTTATGTCATTTGTGGGGGGATAATTGGGCACAGCGATTAGACAATACCCTGTCAGGTCCAGGCATGTAGCAAAAACCAGAAAGGTCCAGACCACACGGGGAGGCTGTAATCTCCCCTTCCCCATGTTGCTGGTGAAAGCTATCACAGGCATCCCCCAGACAAGACTCTTCCCAGATGGGACAGTCCCCGGACCAGACACTACAAGCTCCGGAATGCAGATCTTGATGTCCGGTCCGGCGATCCGGGGTCTTTCTGTATCATAAAATTGCATCTCTTTTTCCACTGAAGGAATACATGTCCTGTGTCACTATTTACTACACCTGAGCCCAGCACAGGGAGGGCCTATATCAGACCTGATAGCAAGGCTGCAATGTTTGCAGATGGAAAAACCCATGCTACACTGCAGGTGGGGCAGATGTAACATGTGCAGAGAGCGTTAGATTTGAATGGCGTGTGTTCAAACTGAAATCTAAATTGCAATGAAAGAATAAAGCAGCCAGTATTTTCCCTGCACAGAAACAATATAACTCACTCAAATCTAACTCTCTATCTGCACGTGTTACATCTGCCCCACCCTGCAGTGCAGCATGGTTTTGTCAAGGGTGCCTGGTTATCACAATGACCCCCCCCCCGACACCCCCCCCAATGTGTGCCACTGATTAACTAGCTGAAAGAAAATCTAATTGGCAAAAAAGCGATAGCGATATCACCGATAACGGCTGCAGTCCCTTCATGGTACATTCGGAGGCAGTGGCGTAGCTAGAAATTTTTCTCCCCCCTTGCCAAAAAAAATTCCGGTGTCCCCCCAGCTTCCCCCCCCCCCCCCCCCACCCCAAGAAGGGACGAGGCAATGGACTACAGGCACCGCTGGCTGAGCTGACAGGCGACCCAGGCAGCAGTGAGTGCAGTGCTGGTCCCGCTCTGTGCATACCTAATGAGCATGGACCCAGCGCAGTGCATATTTCAGCTCAGCCAGCGACGCCCACCACAGACCCCTCTGGAGCCTCTCTTCCAAGCTGCCGCGGGGTCTGCCACATATGTAGCTACGCCACTGTTTGAAGGATAATTATTATTTGCTGTTATCCCCCGAAAAAAATCTGTCTATTATTTGATAAATTGGCCCCTAAGCCGCCATCTCTATCAACAGTATGCACACACCCCATACCCCATGTCCTGTAAAACACCATCAAAACTGGCTTTGTCCCAGTTCATTTGCACACCCTGCACTGACATACACAAGGCCGGCATTGGGGGTTGTAGTTCTGTGACAGTTGTTTAACCAGAAGTGATTTCCATACAAGTCATGCCCAGTCCTTCTCCATCTCTGAAGTCAGAGCTGTCACTGAGACTCCGTCCATGCCACAGCAATATGTAACTGTAGTTGGCTGCATCTCAACCAATCTGACACATTTGCCTGAGCAATAGACACAGCACATCTCTCAATGGATGAATCAACGTGTGTACAGACCCAGGGCAGCTCCAGTACATGAAATATATCCTTTGTTTCCTGGACTCCCTTATGCTGCTCTCAGCATTTTAGTGACTGCTAGTAGCTATAGCATTAATTAGCAGATGCTTTATCAAGCCCTCATAGTTGTCTTTAATAGCTGCAATACACCAAGAGAAGAAAATCACATGGAGGTGACTGACACCTAAAGCCGGGCACATACTAGAGCGATCTCCGCTCCATATGCCATTTTGGAACCATCTGTTGGCTGTATCGCTCAGTGTGCACCCATAATGAGCATGCTGCTGCGGTCATAGGCGATGTCTTCTGGTCTTCTGGTCAGTCCTGCTGCAGAGTCAACCAGAAGGATCACTAGCAATGGAACGCATGCAGCATCGCCTGCCTGCATCAGTAAGTTTGTATACACGCACCGATACCGGGTCCTGTCCCCCCCAAACCCATCCCCCCCCCTGTGTCGGCCAGTTACACATTGTTCTAATGTGTGTCTGGTCTAAAGCCCTGTACATACTAGATGACCCACGGCACTGCCAATATACTGTTATGCATATTGATATATTATTCACATTTATTGCCTATTTACATATTGCCTTGTCACCCTGGCATCCCCCACACCGTGCTTTTCTTCCTTCTGTGACCCCTCCCTTATTATCACTATTATTATTAATAATAATAATAATAATAATATATTTTTTATATATTTACTCTCTGATAATTCTCCCATTATTTGTAGCAGCACCATGATCATCTATAAACAAACCATGTCCCAATGTATGTCCTATACGGTATAGTAACAGCGCCCTCTATTGGCTAGTTTTCTGCTTTTAAAAAAAGCAAACGGATCAGTGAAATATAATGAAGTGAAGAATCTGCGCCTTGCTCCACACATGTCACTCGTCACACACTGTGCGTCACTTACCTCACACCTTATTCACAAGAAACAACTGTGTTGAAGGGGTTCATTGTCACAAAAGAATATGAGGAATCTGTACTACGTATGCCACGGAGAGCAACAAAGCAAGTGGCAACCAATGACCTCCTAACTGTCATTTTTTAAACACAGTCTGTAACATACGGAACAAGGAGAAAATGCAGGTGCACACTCTAAATAGTAATCACTGCTAATCAGAATAATTATAATTCACAAGTGGAAAAAAAGGGAGGGGTTGTGCAGCGCTGGGCTCCACTGAAAGAACCAGTAATATCCAGATAAATGGAACAATTTATTAAATACACAAATACTATTGTCATATAAAATAAAAATGAAGATTACAAATATTTATAAGTATTTAATAATACTAATAATACTATACTACAGTGGTTCCCAAACTTTTTTGAATCACGGCACCCTAGAGCATCAAAATATTTTCAAGGCTTTGCTTCTGTTTGTCCACATATATTATGATTGGCAGCCACAAGCACTGGTTTTGCCTGTTACATTGCCCATAAATAATATGAATTGATCCTGGTCCATCAACCCAAGGCACCCCTGCAAGTGTCCTGAGGCACCCCAGGGAGCCTAGGCACACAGTTTGGGAACCACTGCTATACTAATAATAATATGACAATTATACCCCTTTCAGCTGCTGTGAAACTACACATCCCAGCATGCTTTGCAATAGTTTTAGCATTCTCTAATAGCAAAACTGTAGCAAGGCATGATGGGACAGCTGGAGGGCCATAGTTTGTACATGCCTGTCTTAAATGGTAAATTGCCGTTTTTTTTAGCCTTTTTAAACGGGTAGGGCTGCAGTGTGAAAACTCCAGGGTGCTTTAACCATTTAAGAAATACCAGTATTTGTTAAACGGTTAAAAAGCAGAGTCCTACCCGTTTCAGAGCCGTTTTTTGTGCAGTGTGAATGGCTCTATTTCTATGGCTTGAAACGTGTTCTTTGGGGGTTAAATGGGTTGAATGAGAATGGTATTTAAATGCTATTTAAAACGGTTTTCACCCTCAATGTGAAAGGGGTTTAGTGGCTCAGACCTGTTTTAAAAAAACATTTTGAAATACCGGGTCTTAAACAATTAGGCAATGTGAAAGCAGCATAATATTTGTGTATTTAATAAATTGTTCCATTTATCTGGATATTGGTGGTTCTTTCAGTGAAGCCCAGCGCTGCTAAAACCTTTTTTTCCACTTTTGACATTCACAGAGGGCTCCCACAATTCCCTCCTGAGCAGCAGCTAAAGACAGCGCCTATAGATACACATTGTAGTCTTTTTTCCGTAATTATAATTCACATTACAATAGAGGGCAGTATTCAATGAGCATTTTGGCGATGTGCAGCGAATCCGCGTTCCGGAGCCTCGCCGGCTCCAGTATTCAACTAGTCAGGGGCTCGCTGCCCCTGATCGGCGAATTTTAACTCCTGCGGTGATGCAGCATGGGAGCCTGAGGACAGTGGCAGGCAGGGAGATGGAAGTCTCCCTGCCTGCCCCAGAACATTTGTGGGGGGGAGGTGGGCTCCCCGGGAGCCAGGCAGCACAGGCTGCCCTCCGGGGGTGCCAGCAGGGGACCGGGTATATTCACTACACCCGATCATGCATATGTAATGATCGGGTGCAGTGAATATATAAATATCTAATGAGCGGCTCGGCTCCCGGCCCCCTGCTGGCTGGTCTGTGTAAAAAAAACTTACAGCACATGAATAAAAATAGCATGCCCCTCCTCAGAATAAAATTCCTGATTTTTTTACACCAAATGTAAAAAAACAAAACACTTTATTTTAAAAGTTCACATTCCACTTCACCATAAAAAGATAGCGATGGCTACTCGGTGAAGCATGGCGAAAAAAACCTTGAAATGTATTCGCCATCTGGTCATTGAATAGGGTGATTCACCGTTTTAGTCAAAAATTCGCCTTACAGCACAAAATCGCCATAAAAACATTGAATACCGCCCATAGATTTGAAGTGCTTAGCATAATTGTGGCCAAAAATATCAGCCCGTCAAACGCGACCAGGTGATCTCATCTGGTGGAACCCTAAAGGGCCCCATACATCGAGGTGTTAAATCGGACCAAATCGCCTCTCCCTGACATGCAATCGGGTCTGATGCGCGGTCCTGTGCGCATCGGACCCGACCAGGTGGTCGGACCGGCAGGCCGTCCAACCATCCATTCCTCCAGGCGGCGAGGCAGGCGGTAAGCAGGGACGCATGCGATCCATCACAAGGGATCACATGCGTCCCTGCCGCCAGGAAGGTCCCGGCGGCTCGCAGGGTATCGGGTGTCCATACACTGCTGAGAGACATCGCAGGCAGTGTATGGGCACCTTAACATAAGGTTGAAAACCTCCCCCTCCCCCAAGTATTTAGAGCATGTACTTGCATTTTTTATGTGTGGGACAAGTCTCAGCATAGTAGCACCTCCTCGTTTTGTATAGAATTAGGGTGGCCCCGGCCACACCAGTCTATAACACGGCAGGTAGGATATTATTGACTGGTACTTTTTCTCCCTCCATTGTATGACTCTCCAAGGCTTGGTACATCTTAGTTACCTCTCCTCTGTCCTCTCAGGTTCTGAGAAGTATTGATGCAGTGCTTTCAGAGAGGAGTCATTTCAAGATGACAAACAGCAGCGCCGTTCTTCAGAATACTCAGTAATAAGTATTTTCTGTGCTGCATTACATGATGTACTAGACCAATTTCACAGTACTTATCAGTGAAATTCAATTAATTCTCCATTTCATGTAAGCATTGCTGTATTATCAGTGCATTATTATGATCTTATTGCTGTTATAAAGATCTCTTCAGACTTGAGATCAAGACAATTCTTGCTGCTGTGCAAATACTGTACATATGTGCTTATTTATTTATTACATGCAGGGTAAATACTGGCTGCTTTTACATGTAGCCCACAACTCTAAAGGTGCGTACACAAGGGCTAAATCTCCGGGTGCGCACTCCCGTTTTTAGCCCCATTGTAATCTCCTGCGACCAGCTGATTCCCTCTGCGGCTCCCCCGGCAGAGGTTCCCTTTTATCAGCGACCATCTCTGGTCGCTGATGAAAAGGAGACACTGAGCAATATATCGCCCCGTGTGTACACAGCTTTAGGCAGCTTTGCATTTGCAGTGAAATTTAAACTTAATCTAGAACACGCCCCTCCCAACTCCAAAATACGCTGCACCTTTTAAATCTGTCCCTTTTGCCCGTGCAACATGTTTTTTCCCAAAGTGCTCCCAGCACTGTATCATCTTCATAGTGTATAGTGTATACTCCTGCCTATTACATGGGAATGCTGATAGCATGAACATTTCAACTGTGGCCCTCTATTTGCTGCTAAAATATTATGTAAATTGGCTTTACAGGCACATACGAAACAAAGATATAGTGGAAGGTAATAGCGCACCATCTAATCAGCTCCCAACTGTAATTTTTTAAACACATCTGTTTGGCTGGTGCGTTAACACCTTCCACTTCATCTCCACTTTGTCACTTCATCAGGCTGAATACATCTGTCCCATAGTTGGATAGGTTGTTTATTGTTTGCACTAGAAATGAGACATTATAGAGCCCGAGGTGTGTACACAATAAACCGGTGATTGGGACTGACAGCCGCCGTCAACCTTTTTGACTTGCAGCACACTGAAAAAGACTTTAATATTGTCAAGTTACACCATCAGATCCCCACAGAGAAGACCACATTGTCCCCCACAGGAAAAAAAAAAAACATTGGCCTCCATATGCAAAAACAATTGCACCGGTCCCTACAGGTAACAACAATAAAATACATTGGCCCTCACATGAAAACAAATATCACACTGGTTCCCACATAAAAAAATCAATTGCATTGTCCCCCATGGAACACAGAAAGAAAACACACTGACCCCCTCATCTGTTTGCAGAACACAGTAAAGACCTTATGCCATTGCCAGTTGTTTTCAGTGTGTAATGCCCCATGGGGTAGAGAAAAAATTGTCCTCATGTGAACACCATATGAGTCACTACCTAGCTGCAATTATATAATCCTAAGGAGCTAATGGGGGCAGTATAAGAGCAGGACACCCAAGCAGATTCTCACCTAGCTCCCAGTGACTAAATACAATTCATGTCCTATGTAGTCTCTGGGCATCTTATTAAGCAACAAACCATTAAACCGGTACATTGGGACTGACAGCCGCCGTCAACTAATGATGATTCGCAGATGACAAGAGGAGGAAGGGCCAGCAGTCAAATCTGAACCCACTGATGTCAGAAAGGGGTGGTCTCATATGCCCAGGATACAGTGACAGGACTGAATCAGGAAGAGACCAGGGAAAAACAGTTGAACTGGTAGTAACTATAATCTGATGTGGACATCTCTAGTTTAGGGCAAGAGCGCCAACAGGTAGGACAGGCCTCAGTAAAAATGGAGGGGGTGTAGCCACTTGGCAGAGGCAAGGCCTCTGGGAGAGGGTGTGTCTACACCCCACAAAAAAAAAAAAACGAGAGGGAGAGAGATGACAGGCTGCCCCACTTCCCCGCTCAGCACACGGCACTGAGCAGCATGTGCTGAGCTGGGGAGAGAGGCTGTGCTGTGGCTCCCTGAAACAGGGGTGGGGGGGAGCGGGACCGGGCACCTCCAGCAGACCCGAGCTCCCCCTTCCTCTCGACGCCACTGGCTTTGAGGTCACACCTGAGAACAACTCACGGCACACTGGTTAAAAAACACTGCACTAAATAATGACGAACTGATGGAGCCCCTCTCATTATTGTCCGGCTCTCACCAGACCATCCAGCCAGTGGAGAAGGACTCCATCAGACTGTGATGTGCGTGCGTCTCACATGCACACGCGTCCTAGTCTCTCGCGCACGCGCGTCCTAGTCTCTCGGCAGCTGGGCAGCGGCACCCTGCCCGTCTCCACTTCAGAGAGACAGGCAGGGTTGGGGTGGGGGTGGGGTTGGTGCAACAAGGGGGATCATCGGTGGCGGCGGGGGAGGTGACAGACATCGGCCAGGAGCTCCTTTGCCACAGGGCGTGCAAGCATCTCTGGTGGGGGGGGGCCCCCTTGCGGGAGCTGGAGGCTGGCAGGGGAATCGCCAGCCCCTGCCTAGATGACAGGGACTACATCTGTAGGTGATATGCATGATAATGCCCCTCATTAACGATATTTTCGTGTATATCATCTAGTGTGTATGCACTATTTTGTTAAAAATGTGTGCTCTCGTGGGTTCTGCAGGGTCACCACTACACCCCTCCTCCACCGTCGCTCACTTGACAATGCCGGCACCCTTGCCGGGTCCCATTCCAGAATACCACCCTGGGCACACATTTAGCGTAATGTGTATCCAGAAACAGATGGCGTCACTAGGTCCCAGTTTTCAGGTGTTTTTTTGTCAACATTAACACTGTATTAGTGTACCACATGTTTTGGGCACAGTGCCTCGCTGAGTTCAGCACACTGTGTTGACCTTTTCCTGTGTCGACCGTTGACATATTGATATTTTGCTCGAGTCAACCTTTTTGACCTTAAATATGTCAACCTTTTTTCATGTATCGACGTATTGCCTGTTGACCAATAGTGTTCGACCTACTGACAGTCAACCTAGACACTGTTGACCCATTGACCGGATACTGCGGGGGGACTACGCCAAAAAACTGTACTCCCCTGAAGTACCCGGTAGCAGTGGCGTAACTATAGCCCCGTAGACCCTGCTGTGGTGGGGAGGCGCTGAGTAATTGTGGGGGTGGGTCTGCGGGGCTATGGTTACTATGCATCTGTGGCTGGGACTATCCGTCTCCTCCTGGTCCCGCAGCACAGATCTTCTCCTGGCTCCGTCTACTCCTGCAGTGCTAATGAAAACCGCCCCTCAGAAAATGGCTGCCCCGATACAGCAGACAGTTTTTTAGGGAATGCACAGCCTCCTCTAGCATCCTTCAAAACTGTCTGCTATTAGGGGGCAGCCATTTTGTGATGGTCATTTTTCATTATCACTGCAGGAGGAGACAGAGCCAGGAGGAGATCTGCGCTGCGGGACCCTGAATGCGGTGGCGGAATGCAGAGGGATAAGGGGGTGTTTAACTTTATTTGGGCAGGTGGGTGGAAGAGCTGCTGGGAGCGGGGGCGGCGCTGGTGAAATCGGCAGGGGGGGGAGGGGGCATATATCCTAGTTACGCAACTGCCCGGTAGATAAGCCACACCAGAATTAGCGCCCACCTCGACATCACAATCATTGTTCCGTTAATCCATGTGCCCAAGGCCAGTGGCGTAACTAAGTTTTGGGCGCCCCCCCGCCAAGCACCCCCAATCCCCCGCCGCCCATGCAAACCCCCCCCAATCCCCTGCAGCCTGACCTATCGCGCTGGTGCCGGCGGCTCCGTTCTTCTTCTGCTGAGGACCACCACAAAATGGCAGCCCCCATACAGCAGACAGTTTCAGAGAACTGTGTGCTATATGGGGGCGGCCATTTTGTGGTGGTCCTCAGCAGAAGAACGGAGCCGCCGGGACCAGCGAGATAGGTAAGTCTGCGGGGGATTGGGGGGGGTGTAACTATAGCACCGCAGCCCCCGGTGCCCCCACATGCACAGCGCCCCATCGCGGTGGCGGGGGCTGCGGTGCTATAGTTACGCCGCTGCCCAAGGCAGACTGAGCGTGAAGTCACCTTGTGATTTGTGTGGAATCTCTGCAATTTAAAAAGGAATAAACTGTACCTACGGCCCATTAACAGGCTACATGATACATCATTGGCAAATCATATCAGACTTTTGTTAAAATGAAGGATACATTTACTCTGATCTTTCCTACAAAGTCATTAAATAAATTAGCCTATAGTTAGACTTCATACACTAAGTCATGCAGAAGATTTATAATTGAGCTCAAGTCATTTATTTAGACGGGTAATCAGCCCTCACAATGTCTCTTCCTTGATTAATACTTGCAGTGATGACTGAAGCCTTGATTTAGGTACACCATTGATTGATAATAAATCTAACACGAACTGTATCACTAACACTGTATCTCTGTTGCTCACATCTACGGTTATACTCTATGGTTGGGAGATGCTCTGCTGTGAGGCTGAATGCTCAGTTAATGTTTAGCATCATACAGTAGCGTAATTTCATCTCAGTTGCCCGCAGGCAAGATAAGTATTGGTGCCCCCCCCCCCACAAATAGCTCAATCAGTAAGGTGTCTGGCTCCAGTAAGACAGGTCATGGGATCTAATACAGGGCGTGACACCTGCAAAAATGATGTTAGAACCCAGTCAGCCACATTAGCGATATCAACTGCTTTCAATTACAGTAACTGATTCAAACTCAAAGGGGAGGAGAGGTGCCCCTTTGTGAGGAGGAGCCCGGAGGCAGATGACTCCATTTCCTCCAAGAGTTCTGCCTCTGGCATCATACTATATTGGACATATAAAGAAGATATTATCAATTGCGGGAAAGCCTTTCTAAATAGATGCTGCCTCCTTCATTTAGAGAACAGCTTCTAGTTTTGTATCAATACTATTATTACTCAATTCACAACGGGACTGATAGAGAGCGATTGCTACTCCATAATATGAGGTAAGGGGGTGGGAAATACTGATTACCCGAGACCAGGCTCGTTGGAGGAAAGCGTAGTAATTCTCAGGGGTTTTCTTTGTTTTGAAGGAGAAGGAGCACAACCACGCGATTTAGGAGAATCGGGGGCGGGGGCGGCGGGTGCTGAGTGCCAGAGGGTGTTCAGCAGGATGGGAAGCGGCGGGTATTAGAATTTTAAAATAACCTGTCAAATGACTGGTCTGCCTCTTATTGGTTGAAAGAGAGCACTCTCAGCCAATCAGCGGCCTCCCTTCTGAGTGGCCGCTGATTGGCTGAGAGAGCTCTCAGCCAATCAGAGGCCGGCTATTCTTTCTTTAATGGACAAAACCATATGCACCGCAGGTGGGGCAGATGTAACGCCTCATCTGCAGTGCATATGGTTTTGTCCATTAGAGACAGAATTTTTATCCTTCATCCGAATGTCATCCCATTGCTGCTCACTAATGAATGCCTTTCTGGGCGTCTAAAACTTCTTAAAATTTGGGTGACCATTAACACCCATTTTAAAATCTACACTGCAGCTTCAAGCATTGGAATAACAGTACATTAATATACTAAATAAAGGATATACCATTATTGGATACTCTTATTTGCCCCTGAGGAAGTCCAGAAGGACGAAACGCGTAGGGATGCTGATTGTCTGAACTTGGTGTACAACTTAAGAAAAATTGAAGAAATGCTATATGCTGTAATATCAAATAAACAAGGTTCTATAGAGGTGCTGCTTTACTACTAGCGCATTACTGGGGTCACACCATTTTCTATATACACACACACACACCCCACAGCCTGACCATAACCTTACCCACTATGGCCTAACCCCTGTACCCGACCCCCTAAACCTGACACCCCCCTTTCCTGGCCTATGCTAGCGATCCCCGCTTACCTGCCTTTCGGCATCCTGGCAGTTAGGGTTCTGCTGCCGGCATCCTCATTGATGTTGGGATTCACTAGTACCTGAGAAACACCTTAGGGAACACACAGTATGTGTTTTCATAAAGTAATAAAATGAAAATGTACCAACCAACCACTTGTGATGTGAAGCCCCCTAGTTACTGTAGCTCACAGCCAGTATATCCCAGCACATGAATGATACAGGTAAGTGAGTGCAGCTGCTGAGGAAGCATTGGGGCAATGGACTACAGAGTAGTGTGTTTGCATTGTGAGTAGACACTTCCTGTGGATGATTACAGCCCTGCTGCTGCCTTTGTCCTCCCTGCCCTGCTCTGCTTGCTGCACATTGTACCCTGCTCGTCTCTCCAGCTGCTGGATGCATTGCTACCAAGCAGACGCCACCTTTCCATTTATAGCCTGAGGATACAACACACAGCAGTCAAGATCCAACCCAGGCAGGCACCAGCCAATTCTACAGTGGAGCCCAGCACCATTGCATGGAGTTATACGGAAAGGTAGGTCATCTTTGCTTAGCAATATGCAATGCATGTCAACAGGCACGCACAACCGATTGCATCTATAATCATGGCTGCTATTAGTGGTGCATGACCAACAAGAAGTTGCCTTCCATTGCAATATAATCGATAGCACCTCAAGGGAGCCTTTCACTTTCCCTGTGTAGCAGGGTAACACTATAGAGGAAAAAGGCTGCCAGATGGAATAAGTGCAACTGCTGCATTGTGGGAGATGTAGTTTTCCAGCAGGCTAGCTTCTATGCATCTGCACAGTGCAAGGACTACAAGTACCAGAGGAGGTTGGCAGTCAGTGCTGGAGAGCAGGGGACAGCTCCGGTGCTGATCTGGGAGCCGGTCAGGAAGCAGAGCACTGAGAGCCTGGTGTGTGTGGCTGAGCTGGTGGAACAGAGCATCAGCACATTTCTCCGGTGCTGTCAAGCCTTCTAGGGAGACAAAGAGCCAGCCAAGCCCGGGACAGGATGAGACACGAAGCACCGGTTCAGGTCAGTGAGACAATGCACAGTTATTGCATACAGGGTGTTATTAGTGCATGGGGGAGGTTTAATAAGCAACTCTCGCTCTCTAGTACAGGGATGGATGGATAGATAGATAGATAGATAGATAGATAGATAGATAGATAGATAGATAGATAGATAGATAGATAGATAGATGATAGATTAGATTTGATCGATAGATCATGTATTAAACTATGCAACAGTATGTTGTACAATATTATATTATATCATGTAAATGTTGGTCAAGGCTTGCAAAATGCATTAGAAATGACAAATATTGCATTTAACCATTGGTGCCCAGGACACATTTGTTATACAGAGCAACAATCTGCAGAAAGCTCTATTATAGCAAATGAAAGATCCAATTGCTTATTGCTCCTACAATTGATGTACTGTCTGTAATGCTTGATTGACTTCTACTGCACCACAATATATAGAGTGTAGCCCTGGATATACTACAATATACAGTACAGAACTGTATATACTACAATATATACAGTACAGAACTGTATATACCACAATATATACAGTACAGCACTGGATATACTACAATATATACAGAACTGGATATACCACAATATATAGAATACAGCACCGGATATACCTCAATATATACAGTACAGCACTGGATATACTACAATATATACAGTACATCACTGGATATACCATAATATATAATGCACAGCACTGGGTATACCATAATATATACAGTACAGCACTGGATATACCTTAATATATACAGTACATCACTGGATATACCATAATATATAATGCACAGCACTGGGTATACCATAATATATACAGTACAGCACTGGATATACTACAATATATACAGTACAGCACTGGATATACCTCAATATATACAGTACAGCACTGGATATGTTACAATATATACAGTACATCAATGGATATACAGTAGCATAATTTATACTGAACAGCACTGGATATATACAGTACAGCACTGGACATACTACAATATATACAGTACAGCACTGGGTATACTATATATCTGTTTCTTTTATTTATTTAGTAGTCATTGGAAGTCTATAATGTAAACACTAAACAAAAGTGTATATATATATATATATATATATGTTATAGCAGATACATGTTCATGTTTGCCACTTTGAAGCCTGTTTAAGATTTTGAATCCCACCGGATGTACTATAGGGACAGCCAAGGCAGAAATCTATATACAGTACTGTTTGGATATACCAGCTATAACATTAATGTATATGAAGACTCTACCTGACTTTGATTCAGATATCTCTTTATTTCTAAACAATGAACTGTACATGATGTCAGTGGGAACAGTTGGCATAGACAGATGAAAGTGGTTGCTACTGGGGATGGACTGATCCTAATACTGCTTATCTGTCACATTTTTCTTTTTATGAACATGCAATAATAATTGTCTTTTGTGCACCTTCTGGAAATCAGGAATATATTAGGTACACATACAGATAATATACCGACCCCGTTCTGTAACATTACAATGAGCAGACATGCACTGTAAGAGTTAGGTCATCATCTGCCTTTCCTGCAGTCCTTCCAGAATATAATACAAATATTAATATATAAGGAATAGATTGCAAATTCTTCCACGGAGCAGATAAATAATGTTTGCACTAATGTAATAAACTCAGCATCATCTGTTGCCCTGTTTTTTTTTTTATTTGACATTACAAAGTGGCCTCCCAGTGTCTCACAAGTAGCCTCCCATATAATGCCTGCATCATATAATTTAGTAAGTACCCCTCCATGTGCCACCTGATGTAACAGGACGCTGCACTGTATGCATTGTATAGGGAAAATATCTTAAACACACTGATTTTATCGCATCAATTGAAACTGACAGTCAACTCTGTAATCCACCATTTTAGAAATATATGTGTCTCCCATTCATTCTATATATTGTATCTAAACTTGGGTATCTTAACCATCAATGTCATGTCAACAGATGTGTGCTATTGTGTTCTACAACAGAATAATTGAATAGAAATCCCATCAGTCGTTCCCTTTAATGGTAACTCACTTTCCCACAGTAATGTGTTCTGCAGCTCCTGTCTTTTTGCTGCTCTTGTATTCTCCACTGCCAAAGTCATCCAGCCCTATGGGAGGCTGTGTTATTACACGGAGATGTGTGCTGTTATCACTGGGTAGATACAGCTGTGGGCTGCCGAGCATATTTGATTTCAGACTTTAGCATTAACCTTCTTTGTGCTGAGCTTACCACATGCTTCATGCTGGATGAATACACACAAAAATAAGGAATTGTTCAGTAGGACATTGTGGGGTCACCTTTTGATAGAAAAATTAAACGCATGCGTGAAAGAAATACCTACCACGCGTTGTTCTACAGGTACGTTGTCATATAGGGCCTTATTCAGATCTGATTGCAGTACAAATTTGTTCTCAAAATGGGCAAAACCATGTGCACTGCAGGGGGAGAAGATGTAACATGTGGAGAGAGTTTTAGATTTGGGTGAGTTATTTTGTTCCTGTGCAGGGTAAATACTGGCTGCATTATTCTTACACTGCAATTTAGATTTCAGTTTCAACACACCCCACCCAAATTTAACTCTCTATGCACATGTTACATTTGCCCCACCTGCAGTGCACATGGTCTTGCCCATTTTGAGAACAAATTTGTACTGCGATCAGATCCGAATAAGGGCCATAATACAGTACATAACATTGAATTTCCTATTTGTGGATAAACAACACTGTTTAATGTGACAATAGTTTGTTTCCAACAATTGTTACTCTCATGTCATGACTAAAGGTGCCCATACAACAAGCCGATTTGGGCCAATTTCGGGCAATTGTAACGAATCGGGCCATGAAAACGGAGCAAATCGGCTCAGTTTGATGTCCCCTCAGGTCCGATGCACGGTCCCGTGTGCATCGGACCTGAGCAGATGGTCTGACCTGCTGGCCACCCAACCTGGTACCTCTTTCCCATGTAGCGGGGGGCGGGCAGCTGGTGGTGGTGGCGGGAGGGGCGGGCAGTTTGTAGAGGTGGGCAGCGGGGTCCGTCCAAGCGGCGGTGGCTGGAGCTTATAGCGGGGCAGCGGGATGCTGCTGAATATTATGAAATGACTGGCCAGCCGTTGATTGGTTGAGCATCCTGCCGCCTGGCAATATGCCATTACAAGCTCCAGCCTCCAAGCCGCCACTCGGATGGACCCCCCAGCCAGCCTCTATGAGCTGCCCGCCATCTGCCACCACAACCAGCTGGCCAGACCCCGCTGCCCTCCCCCTGCCACCGCAGCAGCTCCCCGGGAGAACAACATGCAATAAATCGCAAAAAAATGGCACATCCAGTGCCAGATCGCATGTGAGCCTCCCGGAGAGCTGCCTGGGGGGCTATGGGCAAACAGGTCCAACTTGTCCTTAGATGTATCAAACCTCTGAAATTGACAAAGTTGTTCATAGCGACCAATTAGATTGCACCTATCATTTTATAGAATCTACTGGATAAATGATAAAAGCTGATTGGTTACTATGAACAACTTCTCAACATGGCCAGTTTGGAAGGTTTGTTACATTTCTCTTTTGTTGACCTGTTTCCACTTTCAAGGCACCCATGTGACATATTTTTGTACCACCATTTTGAATATACTGAAAACCCCCACTACTTGTCATTAAATTAGACAAAACTATGTCAGCGTTTCTGTTTTGTGCTCTAGCATGGCACAAACAGCATCACAACGGGGCACTTAGGTCGGAGAATCCCGTTCATTGCAACTAAACACTTGCGAGAACCAACATTCTTCCGCATAACCGCACAATGATTTGAATAGCTTTTGGAGCTCTCTCCCGATGCTGGTAACTGCGTACTGAATATAATCGACCCCAATTATTATTTTTTTAAAAAGGGACAAGTGATCTTTTTATTTAACTGTAAGTAAATTGACCATGCTCAGATTTTGTGGTGTGTCTATAGGGGATAGATATATGATTGCAGAGGGCTGGGAAGAGAGTGGGTGAAGAGTCCGTTGACCTTGCAATGGTAGACCAGCTGTTTTTCTGTAAAAGGAAACAAAGAAATGAATGGTAGCGAGAGAAAGAGGAAAGACCAACAGTTGCCTGGAGGGAAAGTGACAGTTGAGATGGACAGTTTGAATAGGTTTTCAAAAACCCTCTCGACCCTGATGTGCTCATAAAAATAAACTCCCCATCTCCCTCCTTCCAAACCTCTTAGAATGTTTGTCTTTAACTACCTCACGTCTCTTTCCATTCCGCCTGTGACCCACTTGATGGAACCTGCCCTCAGCAAGACTTGACTGTCAGCTACCCCATCCTTATGCAAATCTTCCACATATTTGGCCTTCATGATCCAGTCCTCTCATAGCTCAGGTGCCCATACACTGAGCCGATTTGGGCCGATTGCGACCAATCGGGCCGTAAAATCGTCCCGAATCGGCTCGGTTTGATGTCCCCTAGGACTGCGCATCGGACCCGAGCAGGTGGTCAGACCTGCTGGCCCTTCGACCACCAGTCCTGTGACCTTCAACGCGTACAGTGGAGGGCAGACTGCAGGGCCAGCTGGTTAGGCGGGCAGCGGTGTGGGGCGGGCAGCTGCAGCTGGGAAGCAGCATGGGGCAGTCAGCGGGGTTCTGACTCCCTGCGGCGCTGGTCAGCGGGTCTGGCGGATGGGAACTGAGTGAATAGCGCAATTCGCCGGGCTGCGGTGCGGGAAGCTCTGCTGAATTTGAAAACACTGGCCGAACGCTGATTCGCTGAATTTCCTAAGGACAAATCGGACCCAGTGTATGGGGGCCTTAGCTCTCTAAACACTTCTCTCCTCTCTATATCCACCTACACCACCCCCTTATGGTAGCCATTTTTCAATGTCTTTTGCCCTACCAAGTTTCCCTCTATGCCATTTACATACCCCTCTGTTGATAATGCTTCCTTCTTCTCACCAGGCAGACTAACAGTGTTGTGAAGCTTGGAGAGCGGAGGGTAATATGATGATCAATATATGATGTCAATTTTGCCTTTGAAGTTTGTGAACAGTAAAAAGAAGGAGTGAATGATGGGGGGTTAGAGAAGTTATTTGACAGGGGTGATGGTTTTTGGGCTGTGTGGAAGTTAAGGATCCAAATGCAGCTGACTCCGCTACCTCTTTGGTGCAAAGGAGTTTTCAATAATTATTTCTTCTGGTGGCAATGCCAGTATTTGCCAGGATTGTTATCATGCATTCGCACCATCCAGATCCTTAGTGCAAAAGATCTGCCTGAAAGCTCTTAAATGTCTGTGTAAGGTCACCTGGGAATAGCCTACAATTCCATCTACTGTACATTGCACTTATCCTACAAAAGATTCACTTGCGTGTCTTTCTTAACAGCCTGAATATGTGCAAATGTCCATCTTCAATACATGCAGCATGTAGCAGACAACAGACGCAGCCGCTATGCATGTGTGTAAAGAAGGACATATACGGCCAGAACTGATCCCAGGACAAATTTGTTATAAAATGGGCAAAATTTTGCATAAATATCCATTCGCAGCCTTGGGAGGGGGGACCAAATCATTCTGTCAAATGATTTGGTGCGTACATGCAAAACTAAGGCAGTGCTGGCATCTGGTGATGTCAGCTCCCTGCCCCCGGCAGCCGCATCACTGCAAAATTTTCAATGGGAACACTAGGCGTTCCCAGGGGCGCGAGTTGCAGTTTGCTGTGCTCGCTCACACCCAGCGCATGCACATTAGCAGAAATGCGCTTGCACATTAACAAAACCTTGGTCCCCCGTGCCACTATGTGGGGAACGGAGTAAATCAGAATAACCCCCATTGTTAGAAATATACCTTTTTAGTTTTACATATATTTATATTAGAATCAGGGGCCCGATTCCATGTGCTATTACCATAAAAGTACAAAGTATCACTGTTCAGTACTGTGCTCATGTGCGGTACTGTACACATCCCTAAATCACAAATTTTAGAACACCTGCAGACATCAGTTGATGGACAGTCTGCAGCTGATATGGGATGAGGATGGGTTTGCGAAGGCCGTCATTTGTGTTCGTGGCTAGGCCAGTGTTTCTATCTCCTGATTTTTTGGCCCCAACCATGTAGCTGTAGCATCCAGTATGGGTAACCTCATGGGCAGGGGTTAAAGTGGGTTGGAACCGTGTGGAACCCTGTAACGGTGAGGTGGAACTGGTTTCACCTTCACCTTGGCCATGCACAGTAATTCCAACAGAAAAGCATTATAATTTGCAAACACCCTACCACTGACCCTGGCTCTGCCTAACGGGGGGGGGGGGGGGGGAGGGGAAGGGGAGGATGTAGGTGCTTTTGCAAGTGAACCAGAATCATGCCCCAAGACCACTTTAAGCTCTGCTCATTGGTCACTCAATCAACCAATGATATTGCAAGTGGTCCAATGGTGTGTCTTCGATCGCAGGAAAGGATTATACATGCATGCAACAGGCGTGTATACTTATATTGGACACCTCCTGCTGCTTTAAAATATGTATGTTAACAGAGCTAAATTCAACCAGATCTAAATTACCCCTATATGCATATATATTTATCTGTTTTGTATATTTCAATTAATAAGAGCACTCACAATAGAGGCCAGACTCAAACGGAAAATCTGCGCCTCTCATAGGTTCAAGTTGGTGGTTTGACCAAAGGTTGCATCTAAAGATGCACCAAGCGATATTACAGCATCTGCAAAGGGTCACAGTGGTCATCTCCGTCCTTATTCAGACATATGTTTGTTCACCAGGGGATTGGCTGATAGCTGCACTAGCTTTCAGCCTCCCCACTGGTCACCTGATTAATAACATAGGCGATTATTAATGCAAAGGGCAGCTCCTGCGATAAGAGCTGCCTTTTGTGATACGGTAAAAACCCAGAAAATGGGTGTTTATTTACAGCATTTTCACCATGTATCTTTTTTACGCAGCATGACAAATGTATGGTAATGCTGCAACTGATTTATACAGAGACACCTACCAGCAATTGCCTGTTATCTGTCACTGGCCAAGACACACCTGCGTCTGACTAGCGTCTGACCAGCACCCTCGTTACCACCCAAATCTGCATCCAAATCTGTACTGTGTCCCCCAGTGGTAACCATTGGGACTCGGGCACATGCACAGACCTAAAGCTTTGGTCTCTTGCATCAATATCGATCAGGGGCTGGCTGGCATCTTTCAGCCTGGGGGCCAGGCACAAGTATGTGGCCCAGCTTTTCACAGAGAATACAATGCATAATATTAATAATGTTGGGGGAGTGGCTTGTGTAATGTGGGTGTGGTTTAAATAGCTAATGCAATAACAGACAGGACGCAGTGCTAAAAGTATTTTATATATGTATGCTTGTATATAATATACACACACACACACATAGACATATATACAGATGCACTTGGGTGCATATTCAATTAAGTTTGATTTTATAAAAAATCTTGCACTGGTGTGGGTTTTCCCGCAGGTGCAACATTTTTGATACTCAATTGGGTTCAAGGTATTTTCCAAGTTGCTGCACAGACAAAAAAAAAATATACGAATTTCAAAATTGTGAATTCACAGATATACTGTATTCGCCAATCCCAGAACATCAAAAGGTACTTTCCATCTGAGCAAATGTCAGTAGTAGGTCTGAGTCTTCCACTAATCTGCGACTGAGACAGGCTAGAAGTGGTCAACACTGACATCAGAGACCCACCCAAAAAATGCCTAATTTAAAAAAAAAAAAATAAAACACCCAGAAAATGCCATGTTTTTGCCCAGAAGCACTGGTTTCCTGTCAATCAACAGACTACTCTATCTAAACTACCCCTGCTGCCTGTACACGCAAACTACTATACCCCTGCACCCACTGCACTACCCCTGCACCTGCTCTCTGCACTACCACTGCTGCCCATATACACACACACTACACTACCCCTGCTCCCCGCACACACTGCAGTACCCCTGCAAATGTACCCTGCACACACTACACTACCCCTGCACTCACTGCACTACCCCTGCAACTGCTCCCTGCTCACACTGCACTACCCCTGCAAATGTTCCCCACACACACTACACTACCCTGGCACCCACTGCACTAGCACTGCACCCACTGCACTACCCCTCCAACTGCTCCCCGACCACACTGCACTACCCCTGCAAATGTTCCCCACACACACTACACTACCCCTGCACCCACTGCACTACCCCTGCACACACTGCACTACCCTTGCACCCCACATATACTGCACTACCCTTACACATGTTCCCTGCACACAATGTACTACAGCCAGGGCCGGTGCTACCAGCTCAGCAGAGCCTGCAAAGTAGGGAGGTACCAGGCTGTATAGGCACTCTCCCTGCTCTGAGACTCTGCCACTTTGTGCAGGGATGTAAGGTGCTGCCGGCTGCTGTTGCACCTGTCAGTATATGCACTGTTTTGTACATAAATGTGCAGCATCTCTTGATTTGCGATAAGCAAGTAGTTTTAAGAGAATAAGTATAAAATGTACAAAATTAAAATAAATGTATAAAATTAAATAAAAATGTAAGACATAATAATAATAATAATGATATGAAAAAAATTGTAATGACAATAATAAAATGCAAATATCCTTTTGAATAATTAGGTGTTGGCAGCCAGTTCTTATTAAAAGTATTTGACTTCAATGTGGAGGAACTCATCCTACCTTTCCCTACCTCCAGGCAAGTGTCTGATTAGGGGTTACATGCTAGTGAGGGGATGTGCTGGGGGGGGGGGGGGAGCAGTGGGCAGCAGTTACAGGGCCAGATGCACTAAGCTTCAAAAGTGATCAAATGGAGAGTGATAAACAAACAACCAATCAGCTCCCGCCTAACATTTTTCAAACACAGTCTGTGACATGGCAGGTAGGAGCTGATTGGCTGGCTGTTTATCACTCTACATTTTATCACTTTTGAAGCTTAGTGCATATGGCCCACAGTACCTGTTCGCTAGGCTGCGAGTTAGCCCTATGTTTTTACCCAGCAATTTTTATATAGAATAAAGAGTTACACAATTGAAATAATTGAAACAAAATGAACCAAATATTTTTGATACTTTCATTTAAGGAAAAAAAATGATGTAATCAATAGTAGAACGAGCACTACCCTTTTATAGAGAGGCATTCGGGAAGCAATGGTTATCATATACTGTCGCTGGTGTTAGCTGTCGCTGGCCGGATTTAGGATTTTCTCTTAATAATATATAGTATAGACCCTTCAATATTTATATTTGTAATTTATGTAATGAAATATATTTGTTCCTTGCTTAATGGTTGCTTCTATTCACAGTTATGGCAAATTGAGAGCAGCTGTAGGAGCTTACGCAGACTCGCACACAAAGAGGCCACAGCTGCAGACACATTAGGGCAGATGTATTAAGCCTTAACAAGAGATAAATCCAAGGGTGATAAGGAGAGATAAACGTCCAGCCAATCACCTGCTAACTGCCATGTTACAGGCTGTGTTTGAAAAAAGTCAGTAAGGAGCTGATTGGCTGGACGTTTATCTCTCTTTATCACCCTGGCATTTATCTCTTGTTAAGGTTTAATACATCTGCCCCATTGTTTGCTCCGAAATACAGCAAATGTGTATATTTACCTGTATTCAGAGTTGTGCAGTATCTATAACAAAGAAGGAGGGGGCGTTGCTACGCTAAAAGAACAGTGTGCAGTGGTTCTCGTGAGAATAATACAATTTTATAAATTGACCTAATACTAGACAATATAATAAAATAGTTAAATTGCATATAAGTAACATTAAGAAGAACTGTATGAGGTGTGCATTGTCCTTAATTGATAGTCACCCTTAGCCCAAGCTTGTGGAAAGAGGCAGTGTTCGTTCCAAATGTCCCTGTATGGATGGAAAAAATGATGACTCCACTTTGGAGTATATGGTACCTGAATGGTGTCCGGTTATTATAGAGGTGGCATTCCTCCCAGATGGCGTAAGCTTGTCCGGATAATGGTCCTTTGAATTACTGTAGACAGATTGGATGTTATATTGTGGGTTCAATGTGACCGGTTTGGTCACAATACTGCAGATTCCTGGTAAGGGTGATAGTAGGTCCAAGTGCAACACCTTTTAGCACCGACGCATTTCGCTGGTCCTCAGATTTATCAAGGTGATGTGAGGTCTACAGTCAGGGTTTAAATACCCTCCATGATTAAAAAGACTGGACACCTGTTCTGGTACTAATTAATATACACACTGTTAAAAACACTTAGAACAATATGCTTCAAATGTGTATGCGGAAAGATTGCAGGAAACCCCTACGATGCATTCAATACACAGAGTGTACACACAGAGGCGCTGTTGCAATCAATTCAGATGATATCAGAAAGATGGCAGGGCGGTGACTGGCTTGGGTAGAAGTGCAGCCAAAGATAGATCTTTATTGTTTGTCAAAGGGGTATAAACACAATTTCTGCATTCACAGACGCACAGCCACAAGTATATGAGATGGAGAAAGTGCCATAGAGCCGCTGCATGTGTCAATGGTGCGACTGATGGTAGAGTATTACCACGTACATAGACGCTTAGAGTGGGCATTGCAGAGCCTGCATGTGCGTTCTGTTTGCTTTGTCATGTGACTAATGGCCTGATTCAGACCCGTTCACGAGGCTGCATGTTTTTGCAGCCTAGCAAGCAGGTTTACGTCTCTCTCCACCGAACACGGGCCCCCTCCAGCGGCTGACCGCAGGTGCAGGGCTGCGAACGCATCCCATCGAATGATTTCTCCTTCTGTGACCCAGGAGTCACTCAGCGGCTGCACTTATGGGCGCCGGCGTAATGTACCCGCCCCGAGCAGGCAGGGGAACTCCTGCATTCACTGGGTCCTGCCCAGTGTTTTTTTGGGGCATGTCCACCACTTTTGTGGGCACGCCCATGAAACACCCCAATACGCCCTCCTGCCTGTCACTCAGGCTGTGCCTGGGCGAAGGGTAAAGTTACTGAAGCTGCTTGCAGTTGAGGCGTGTGCATGTCTGCTTGGGGTGGGCAGCGGATGTCACATGACGCCAACGCCCGCCCCCAATTTGGCGAGAAGCAGCCATATGAAAAGCAAGTATAGACTTACTCTTCCTACCGAAGGTTGGAAAAATCATTTGATGGCTAGTGACCATTGAACGATTTTTCTCCCATGTGGCCACATGCAAGCGGATCAGGCCCTTAATTCACTTTCCGAAATGCCAGTTTTAGCCAATATGTTTGATATACTGACGGTTAAGCAGCTACAGGTCGAGTCTCCCGTATCCGGAGATCTCTTATCCAAAGTATTCCAATACTGTGTTTTTTTTTTTATATTTCGGATTTTTTTATTATACTTACCAAGTCCCCCGATGTCCACATCGCCCTTCAGGATCTTCTTCAGCGTCTTCAGTGGTCCTAGGAGTGCATTGCGCGGGCGTGCCGGTGATGTCACCGGCGCGCCTGCAAACTCGTGCAATGCTCCCTTGGGACCACTGAAGAAGCTACTAAAGGCTGCCATGGATGCCGGGAGACCAGGTAAGTATGTTAAAAAAATATATTTCAAAAATTGGAAAAATCCCTTACAGTATCTGAAATGCGCATGGTCCCGAGCATTTCGGATAAGGGATACTCTGTAGTATATAATGAGTACTAGTTTTCCCAAAATGTTTGTACAGGTGTTTATCTGAAGGTTTAGCACATAGACAGTTCAGATCGTGGCGATCTGCACTTAATATTTATAGAGCTGCAAAAACATATTATAAATGCAGATAATATAAAAAGGATCATAGCAAATGCCTAATAAAAATTATTCAGTGAAAAAATACATCATAATACCATTTGCGTTATTAATTATTCAGAAGCGCACGGAAATTTTAATGCTGTTCACATTAAATTGTAAAATTGTCTTTAACAAGTTATATTGAGAAACTGTGCGATGTGAAAATAACAGCAAGAGCCGTGGTTAGACTCTTTCATGTTAAAGAAAAAGAAAAATACATTGCGTAAATCAATCACCATCAGCTCATAAAGAGAAAAAAGCAGCAAACGAAGAATTTGAGTAATAATTTACACGCATTGTTAATTTTTATTAGTAGTAAAATCATGTTAAACATATGTTTACAGTCTGATCAAAGCAGGAAATTCAAATAAAACCACAAATGTAATCATACGTATAATGGCCCTTATTCAGATCTGATCGCAGTACAAATTTGTTCTCAAAATGGGCAAAACCATGTACGCTGCAGGTGGGGCAGATGTAACATGTGCAGAGAGAGTTAGATTTGGGTGGGGTGTGTTGAAACTGAAATCTAAATTGCAGTTTAAAAATAATGCAGCCAGTATTTACCCTGGGGGGGGGGTTGTAGTACTGTAGCTTTACAATGTAAGCTACAATGTGGATCCCAAAACATCTTACTCCTACTCCACTATCTAGACTTGGGGATTTGAGAACTGCCCGAGTGTCCGCGAACCACGGGACATATCGGGAGTTTGGGCGCCCGAGCCGCGGGAGAGCTCGGTAGTTCAGGCCCCCGAGCCGCCCCAAACCTCCCTGAGCATGGCCTGCCACCTGGTCACGATACAGGCCCTTATTCTGATTGACGCGGACTTTACCGCGTACTTACGGATCGCGTCTTTATGGCGTCTGCGCATGCGTGGAGAACGCTACGCGCATGTGCCACGCCTTGACTCGGTACCAGTTCGGCCAAATCCCGTCCAAAACTGTTCACCGCTATCAGTCGGGAAATAGGGGCGTATTATGGGCGTCATGCGGAATGACACATGGGCGTAGTTTCAAAGTGGGCAAAACGGGGCGGAAACATGGGCGGACACGGGGGAGTACACTTATGTTGGGGGGCGTACATTCGGAAACCACTCCGAATGCACGCGATCAAAAAGGGCAGAAATGTGCGGTGTCCACAAGTGTACTATTGCTTTGCGGACACCACTCGTTCATGCGGTAGGCGAACGTACGCCTAATGACTACAACCATTAACACCTGAACCCAATAGAATCTACTCCTTTACTCATTACTCACTAATAGGACGCTTGTCAGTGCTTTAATTGAAACCATTGCTGCTTCAAGGAACCCGTACTAAACACCCACATATGCTGTACTTGTCAGACACTTTCAAACTGCTAACAATGGACATGACAGAATATTAATACTAGCAATACACATGTGTATTTGACATGTACTCATGAAACCACACATTTTGGGTAAAGATTTTGATTCCAATTCCGAATAAGCTGTTTTTTCTGAGGATAGGTAATTGAATAAGTGGGTCATGTGATGTATTGCAGAAGATACTTCATAGTGGGTTGTTTGGCGTAAAGACTCCGCTTACGTGCGGTAGCACCGCTTGGCTCCCGTTCGGATGCGGTATTCCCGAGCATACTCTGTAATACTCTGTAATACCGTGCCGAATCTGAGTGTTTCTCCCGCACACGCATGCTTTGTATGTCGTCCGTAAACACGCCCTGTTCTTAAAGAGTGAGTCCGTCCGAATGCGGAGGACACGTGGGCGTTTCTACGGACGATGGCCGCACGCGGCAAAACACCGTGGCGTGCGGACCGCTCCGTAAGAATGCGGGAATTTCCGCACAGATCAGAATAAGGGCCATAGTGCGAATGGCGGCGGGGAGCTCCGGAGGTCAGGAACAAGGGGAGAGCGACATGTGGATGGAGGCAGGACTGGCTGCTACCCTTGAGTGGTGAGTATTGCTGGGGCAGGGCAAACCTGCCATGGTAGGTTTGTCCTGCCCCAGCAAATACCAAGGGGCTAAACAAGTTTAACTAGATACACAAATTATATAAATAATATCTGGGAGCGGTATGATTGGCCGACAGTCGTGATCTCGACGATCTGTATTCTGAATCCCGGCGCCGGTATACCACAGGTTCTACTCTGCCTCTATGGGACTCGTGGACCCCCATGAGAGAATAGCCCCTGTTGGTTGGGATCCCGACCATCAGCCAGTCATCCGGCACCCCAATATCTATCTATCTATGTATCTATTTATCTATCTACTGAGCTAGTCTATATATCGGATAGATCAGCGGTTCTCAAACTGTGGGTCCTGACCCCAAAGTGGGTCCTGACCACCTCAGCATGGGGTCACGACTCCATGTTGCTGGCCATCAGACTGTGTTTGTTGAGGGGGGGACATGGGATAACTCATTAAGTAAACACCCACTGCTTCCCTCTTCTATCTCCCTTTCCCCCTGTTCCATCCCCTCATTGCCCACTGCCTCCCTGTCACAATAGCGGCCACTTCACTTCACTGACCACACATGTGGCGGCCATTCTGTGGTAACTTGCTGGGGTCCTGTAATAATATTTATTGTCTGATGGGGTCCCAGAGCAAATAGTTTGAGAACCCCTGGGATAGATTAACCATTTGAGTGCCAATGGCGCTGGTGAATGATGGTGGTGGTGCAGGCGCTGGTGACTGATGGTGGTGATGAGATGGTAAAATTACTAATAATCTGGCACAGCTGAGGCTGCCAATTCAAGGGAATTGTAAACCTCCTATTAGATGCACAAAAATATACAGTATTACAGAAAATTAATTTCTGTCAATTAAGGAAGCGCTGCTGTATCAGCTATAAAAGACTGATAAACATATCCTTCATGAAAACAATTATTATAAATTCATGAATACACATATAGTATTAATTTTGGTAAAAAGCTGTAAATTACATGAAATCACAAAATGTTACATATAAACAAAACCTTCATAATTATCTAATTCTATTGAGGCATGGAAAATTATATATTCTCAAAAAAATATAGAAAGTCATATTAGAAACCAAGGAGTACATTTATTAAGCTTGGTGAAGTGATAAAGTGTCTGGTTTTTATCACCGGCCAATCAGCTCCTACCTGTCATTTTTCAAACCAATCCTGTAACTTCACAGTTAGGAGCTGATTGGCCGGTGATAAAAACCGGACACTTTATCACTTCACCGAGCTTAATAAATCTGCCCCCAAGTCCTGCTGATAAGGTTGTAGAGCCTTTTTAAATCAATCAAGTCCTGATATTGAAGATGAACTTTATAGTAACAATACTTGTTGGAAGTTGCAACTTTGTATATTTTGCAAATTAAAATGCTGCATTTGGAAGCAAGGGGAGTCCAGAGGACTAATTCCCGGGGGCGAGGCTTAATCCCGGGCCGCGGCAGTGGGTTAAAGTTTGTCAGAGGGGTTTCTGGGTACTCAGAACCCCCCCCCCCCCCCTGCATGCGCCACAAGAGATTGCAAAGTTGTGTTGTTTATTTGATCCCATGGTTGAACGTTCATTGAGAGCACCCCAAGTAATCTGTATGACTTCCATCCATTTCAGATGGCATCTGTACAGGATTCCAGATATGGACAGAAAGACACATCTGATCAGAACTTTGATTATATGTTCAAACTACTTATCATCGGAAACAGCAGTGTCGGCAAAACCTCCTTCTTGTTCCGCTATGCCGATGACTCATTCACGTCTGCGTTTGTGAGCACAGTTGGGATTGATTTCAAGGTTAAGACTGTCTTCAAGAATGAAAAAAGGATTAAGCTGCAAATCTGGGTGAGTTATATGGTTTGTTTCTCATAAAACTTTTGTCATTTTATCTTGAGGCTGTGAATAAAAAAAATAAAATAAAAAAAAACCTAATAAAAAAGAGAACAAATAAACATAAATGTTCACTATTAAACAAAGCACTAACACATAAATCATCTTTGAGATTAGATTTAACGGTGCCTTTGAAAACTCAATAAATAATGCATGCTTGTGTTTCTTATATTTCATCAGGTAGTGCCGGTCTCATAAAGGGATGGGATGACGGCGATCACAATTACCATTCAGAACGCTTAAACTGATCTATTTTGTGAAACAACAAAGAGCTAGAAAAGCGTTCAGCTGTTTCAGTGTGTGAATTGTAAATGGCATGGTTAGTCGCCATGCCTGTATTCATGATATGTAACTAAAGCATCTAAGGACATTTCTATTAGATTCACAATTTTATAATTAGGGGCATCACGGATGGTGTAATGGTCAGCATTACTGGGGTCAATTACTCATGGGTCCGATACCCACCATGGCCCTAACTGTGCGGAGTTTGTATATTCTCCCCGTGTTTGCGTGGGTTTACTCCGGGTACTTCGGTTTCCTCCCACAATCCAAAAATATACTAGTAGGTCAATTGGCTTCCAACAAAAATTAACCCTAGAATGTCTGTGTGCGTGTGTATATGTGGTAGGGAATATAGATTGTAAGTTCCACTGGGGCTAGGACTGATGTGAATGTTGAACTATACTCTGTAAAGCGCTGCGTAATATGTGCGCTATATAAGTAACTGTAAATAAATAAATAAATTAGTGTTTAAAGATCTTCTTTAAAGAAAAACTCAACAGAAAAGGTAAAGTTTAGTTTTAAATCATCTATTATGATAGAATAAAAAATTGTACTGGGCTGCGACCAAGTGTCCTAGATTCCAGTGCTTATCCCATCCATTCTAGTTTAGGGCTGGTACAAGGAGTCTGACAGTGGTGCTGCCATCCAGGGCAGAAGGCCAAGGTGATGACATCATGATGGACCTGGTGGCACCAGGATTGGGCTTTCAAGGTGCACAGCCAGGAGAATCGCCCCATAGCCATCGTCAGTCAGCTTCCTGGTCACTTTTTCCCAACATGATTTGTAATGCACCATTGGGACATTTAAGCCTTTGTGGAACCCACATGGTGAAGTAGTAGTAGTACGTTTATTTATAAGGCGCCGCAAAGTGTCCGCAGCGCTGTACATAGCAAACAAAAAAACAAATGACAAGGTAACGTTCAGGGTGTGTTGAAAAATACAGTATAAATAGGGGTATAGCTTGTAGAAATAAAATCAGCATCAGTTCAGAAGTAGGTGTGGAAATTGTCGAGGAGACTGAAGATGAAGTAGAGGAAGGGAAGAACAGGACAGGAGAACAGGTGAGGTAATGAGGTAGGGTGAGTACGTGAGGCAGGAGGACCCTACTCATAAGAGTTAACATACTAAAAATAGGTGGGTGGACGAACGAAAAACAACAGGATAAGTAGGAACGAAAGGGAATGGAGGCAGGATAGGAGGATCAAAAGAGGTTAGGAGGAGGGATAGGCTGGTGAAGCCAACAGATGACCAACTGAGAGCCAGTTTAGGTGGTACAGTATGTTGGTGATGTGATAACAATCCAATGCCCTAACATGAAATATACCCATAACTAAATAAATAAGTTTATAGTGGTGCGTGTTTGCAGTTGTAAAGCTGCAAGAAGTACAGTATGTAAAACAAAACAGGAAAGAAATATGGTCGCATATTCGCCCTGATTCTGGTTGACTTGGCCATGAGTTTCCTTCGCAACCAGGGGATGTGTCATGAAGACACATCCCCTTGCATGTGCTAACAGCCAGTAAAATAATTAGATGGTCGGCGACCGTTGAATGATTTCTCCAGGGCACGCAAATATAAATCAATGGAGGCTGACTTACATGTGCAGGCTTCTGGCCAAAGACAGGGCGGGCGGCTGACGTCATGTGATGCCAACCACCCGCCCCCGGCACACCTCGTCCCGTCTGCAAACCCATGGGAACGCCCAGTGTTTTCATGGAGACGCCCTTGAATGCTGGGTTCTCCCATGGGTGACACCCACCCCGCTGCCCAACGCCCCCGGCCTGCATCGTTCCGTACAAACAGCTTGGTGACTATGCAAGTGGCTGAGTCCATTCTCATAGGGTCCCTGCACATGCGCATAAATAATTATGCGCATGCGCAGTAAAAAAAACATCAGTCCCCCTTACGAACGCGCAGGGTAACGAATGAACCAGAATGACCCCCATTGTGTATGGTAAGTATATTTACCCTTCCCTCCCACAGCCTATCCATAACCCCGCCTCCCGCAATCCAACCCTGATCTCCATTCCGACAACCTAACCTTAACCCGCTCTCGCAGCCTAACCTCCCCCTAGTCTTTAACCCCAACCCAGAACTGACGTTATTCTGAAAGTAGGGAGTTCATTTACTAAGATGGGAGTTCTATGGAAGATGGAATGTTACCCAAAACAACCAATCAGATTCAGCTTCTTTTTTTTAAGCACCTTCATCTAGAAGATAATAAAATCTGATTGGTTCGTTCCCATCTTCAATAGAACACCCATCTTATTTTTACCGCATCCCGTATACAAAACATAAAGACTTATTTGAATGGTGTATACTGCAAATCTGCGTGTGTTCAGAAAATAAAACTATGGGGCTTTTGATCCTATTAACATAAAGGCATTTAAGTTTGCAGCCTGCTGTCAAGGTACCCTGATTCTGTGCAAGCCCCTGCACTAGAACGTATGCCCGGCACTCCAGTACATTGCGGTTAAATGCGCTCACAGGCAAGTTAGATGTGACTCATAAGCCAGCCCTTGTATAGATGTTGCCCTCTGTATCTGAAAGGTGCATTGGGGTCCCTTAATGACGGTGTGGAAGCCTAACATGAACAAAACCCCCAGGCTTTTATCTGCTAGACTCACGCGGGTTTGCAGTGTACATTTGTCAGTGCTGATAGCAGTTACAAGGGGCATATTAACCTTTTTCGGCTGCTTGTTCCTTCATTCTGGGATCAACATCTTCACTGTTGACATAGTAACTGTTGATCCGATAGTCGTTCTGCCATGAGAGCCCTAATGATGTTTTTGCAAGCTACAGTATGTCCTATGTATTAAATGCTTCCACTTATATAATAATTATAATTATTTACCTATAATGTAGTTCATAAATATTTTGTATACATTGTATAAACCCTTTTTAATGGTGACGTAAACCGTAGGGGGTTATTCAGACCTGATCGCATGGCCTCAAATTTGTAGACGCTGCCCTTCTAAAGTGATATCCCGCCATGCAAATTAATTTGTAAGCCGTGCAAATGGATGTGTACGGCTGCAGATCTGTTTGCAGCCGTGTGAATATCTTCAAAACCATTTGTATGCCGCTCACCAGCGAATGAGTTTCCCACTGGGCACCAGTCTTTGCAGGCTCACAGCAGCCAGAGACTTGTCTGCGTATCAACTGTACAATTTTTTTGAACAATTTTGTTGAAAGACATTTCCCTTGAACCCAGTGTCCTGGGCGAAAGATGTTGACGAAAGATATTGACGACAGACGAAAGATCTAGCTACAGTTTACAGGCTCTTTTTGAAAGATATCAAAATTGAGCTGCATGCACAGTTGCCGAACAACCTTGATGGACAACTGGCGGGAATGCACATCATCATTCGACGTTCGTCGCAAACGCACTGAAAGATATTTTGACTAATTTCGTTCAGAATGGCCGAAATGAATGAAGTTGGTCAAAAAAGTTGGTCAAAACAATTGTACAGTGTGTATGCACTTTTACTCTGCAGCTGCAGTGAAAACAGGCATATCCGGCCTGTTGCTGATGTCACACACCCTCCCCTAAAACGCCCAGCATTTTTCTTGGCACTCCCATAAAACAGCCGGTTACCACCCACAGGTGCCTACTTCCTGACAATCACCTTGTGAATGGCCAGCAATCAAAAAAAGTAGGAGTTCATTGTAGGGCTGCCTTGCGCATGTGCTACTGTTCATTGTAGGGCTGCCTTACACATGGATACGGCTACTACTGGCCGTATCCATGTGTAGTCTATCGCTAATCGGCTGCTATGCAAATTTACTGCCATGCAGTCAGGTCTGATATACCCCCAGTAATCCAATGACTGCACATACCTACGGCTCATAGTACACATACGCACGGCCATTTTGCGCTAAAATCTGTTTACTTATTGCTGGCCGTACAGAAGCTGATTGACATGAAGCCAGTATTTGGGGGTGGTAACTAGATGTTTTTTGGGAGTGCCAGGGAAAATGTGAGTGTGCCCAAGTGTTTGAAGAGAAGTCGTGTGACGTTAGCTTTGACCCCAATTAGCCTATTTCTATCGCAGCTACAGAGTATATATTTTATGGGTCATTCGGTCGTCCCAAGAAAGGTCAACACTCCTTAGGTCAACATGGAAGATTGACAGGGTTCTTAGGTTGACCTGTGGAAGGTCGACAATGCAGAAGGTTAACGCGTATTTATTGATATTTTTCTTTTAGGTGTCTAGATCTAGACGTCTAGTTCTGGACACTGTCTAAGTGTACGGCAGCCCCTCGCATAGTTCTCTGGTGTCTTAGATCTGCGGGCTCCCTGTACGGGAAAAGGGCAGGCAGCGGACATCCACTGAAGTCAGCTGCCCGCCCCCCCGCACTAGCGTCACCGCCGAATTTCCATGGGAATGCCCAGCATTTTCATGGGAACGCCCATGAAACACCGGGTTTTCCCATGGCGCGACCATGGCTCGTCGCCCCACACCCCTCACTCGCACTGCTGTGTGGGAGAGGCCGGCGAATAATCAATTCAGCTTGGCCACTCGCACCAAGCGGCTGCACTTGTGCATTAATGTTGCTGTGCATGCGAAGTCGGGTAACATTGCTCCCCTGTGCGAACGCGATTAAATAAGAATCACCCCCAAAGGGTGAAAAAACATTCCAAGCCGCCGTCATATGCTGCTATATGGAATTTTATTTATGGCGTGCAGCACAATGTACCAGTCAGCAGTCAGGGCTATTTCACACGCTCCGGCTCCTGCCGGGCGGCTAAACCCCGCACGGCCAGGAAGCCGTGCCACACACAGCAGTTGCCATCCCCACCATTGTAAACTGCTGTGCCACACACAGCAGTTTACAATGGTGGGGATGGCAATAGCCCGGCAGTTGTCCCTTCCAGTGGTGGGATCCGGCTGCAACCGAGCAGCCGGGCCGTGCCCGTCCCGTGTGAATGGACACAAATGTGTCCATTATTAATTACTGTGTGCGGCACGTGCAGGGTTTCCCCCCAACCCCCCCTCCCCCCCCCCCCCCCCTCGGCAGAAGCCGGAGTGTGTGAAACAGCCCTTAGGCTCTGGGAACTATTGGCATAAGTGGTTCTCAGTGAACATATCAGCTACAGTACATGGTCATTGATTCATCCCAAATAATTGTTCCCCACTCTGTATGGGCAGGGAGTACATGGACTTCAGCCTTACTGGGGGAGGGGGGGATACATTTACATTTATTTGTTTATTTAGCCAAGACTAATATGGCCATAAATCCAATTGTCCCCTCATATGCATAATGGCTCATTATTGTTTATGCTTACTATAAGTGTTTTATTTGTTTACTACTATATTATAGTGAGACTTTGTGTAGCCATATTTGTGGTAAAAGCAAAATCAATCTTATAATAAATCTTCATATTTTATTATGCTAGTAATATAGCTTATGCAGTCTGTTTCTTTACATCTTAAATGTTTAATTGGTTGTTGTTGACCTTTGTTATGTTTGCATCTCCCGTGTGATCTCAGCCTCTGTTCTGTGGTCTAGTTATTGTACTCTGAAGTGCCGTAATTCATATGTCATCTGCTGTGCACAACAGGGATATCCCTGACTACAGGCCTCATCTTTACATAATGTGATGAATAAAGGGAATATCATCAATAAGAGGACATTTTGTACAGTATATCCCTGCCCCCCTCTCTCACTCCCTGCCACCCCCTCACTCCCTCCATGTTTTTCTCAATCTTTCCCTTTCTCTCTTACTGCCTCCCACCCTCTCTCACTCACTCACTCACTCCCTCTCTCACTCCCTCCAACCCCATCCCTCCCTATTTTTCTCCCTCCCTTTCTCTCACTCCCTACCAGCCTCTCCCACTCCCTCCTTATTTATCTGACTCCTTTCCACATTTTCCCTCTCCCTCAATTCCCTCCCTTTCTATCTCACTCCTTCCAATCCTTTCCCCCCCTCCACCCTCTCCCACTCACTCCCTCCCACCATCTCCCTTTCTTCCACCCTCTCACCTTTTCCACTCACTCCCTCCCACCCTTTCCATCCCACTCCCATCCACCCTCTCTCTCTCACTCCCCTTCACCCTATCACTCCTTCCCAATTTTTCCTCTCACTCCCTCCAACCATTTCCCTCTCCCCCTCCCACCCTCTCCCTCTCACTCCTTTTCACCCTCTCACTCCCTCCCACTTTTTCCTCTCACTCTCTCCCACCCTTTCCCTCCCACTCCCCACCACTCTTTCCCTCCCACTCCCCACCACTCTTTCCCTATTACTCCTTTCACCCTCTCACTCCCTTCCACTCTTTTCTCCCTCCCTCCCATGCTTTCCCTACCACTCCCATCCAACCTCTCCAACTCAGCCTCTTCTACCCTCTCCCACTCCATCCCTCCCACCCTCTCCTTTTCATTCCCTTCCACCCACTCCCACTCCCTTCATCCCAACCTCTCACTTCCTTCCACTCACTCCCTTACTCCCAACCTCTCATTCCCTTCCACCCTCTGCCTCTCATTCCCTTCCACCCTCTGCCTCTCAATCCCTCCCACCTTCTCCCTCTCACTTTCTCCCACTCCCTCCCCATTTCTGAAAAGTAATTATAATTATTTATGTAGAGATCCAATATGCAAGAAGAATGACGTGAAATAAAACAAATCACATACGTTATAACAGAACATTCATTACTACCTCCAGCTAGGACTGAGACCACAGCTATTAGCATTGATAAATGAATTACATAACAGATACACTGGGAATAATAAAGGCAGCTAGTTATTTTTTACATTGCAAGTCTCATATTAGGAGCAGACCCATGCAGAATCAAATGTAATTTGTTTCAGATCCTGTGCTGTCCCTAAGGGTAAAAGCAATCTTTCCCATTTGGTAGCAATTGTCCTTGCCATTGGTAGTAAGCTAGCTAGTAAGCTTACTGCTGTTTGTTAAATACTGCAAGGGGGACATATTCTCTTTGGTTAGTGCTACAGGGGTTATATCTCATTGTTAAATGGGGCCCTAATTATCTATTACAAACAGGAATTGTATGTACAGTAATTACAAATGGAGCATTCATACACATTGAGAATGCTGCAATAGTGTACATGCATTCACATTACCTCGTATGATTCATTAAATGAATACCGCGCAAGCAGCTACTGATACACATTTCACTTATTCTCTTTTACAACTATTGTTAAATAACTTGTATAATCCATTTTATAGTCTAACAATGTTTAAATGAATTAGTTTTGTGTCTATTGTATTAGTTATGGCTGACTGTTTTTTTTCCTACTGTATACAAATCTTAATTTTATTAATTAATTCATGTTTATAGATGGACTTTGTGTACAGTTGAATGGAGTATCACATTGATTTTATACTAAATGCTTTATAATGATAAATGTCTTCCTATGGGCTTTATTTAATGTCATATTTAATAGCCTTATTGAACCTCTAAGAAATGGAATGTAATTGCATCATTTTTCAACTAACTTGTACTAGAACAATTGACACTAATACAGTACCCTATCCTTTTCTACACAATTACCGGGGTGTAGTCAATATACTGACACAATACCACTGGTCATAATTCCAGCAGTGGAATCCCGACCCTCAAAATTAGGGTGAGGCTGCTGAAGGAAAAGGTGAGGGCTAGGCTTCAGGAGGGGATGGCTAGGATGAGGATGCTGGAGGAGAAGGTTAGGGTTAGGCTGCAGAAGGAGAAGGATAGGCTTAGGCTGCGGAAGGGAAATGCTGGGATGAGGCTGCTGAAGTAGAAGGTTAGGGTTAGTCTGTGGGAGGGGATGGCAAGGGTTAGGCTGCTGAAAGATAAGGTTTGGGTTAGGCTGCCGGAGGGGATGGCTAGGATGAGGTTGTTGAACGAGAAGGTTAGGGTTAGGCTGCGGGAAGAGATGGCTAGGATTAGGCTGCAGAAGGAGAAGGATAGGGTTAGGCTGCAGAAGGGGAATGCTGGGATGAGGCTGCTGAAAGAGAAGTTTAGGGTTAGTCTGCTGGAGGGGGTGGCTAGGGTTAGGCTGCTGAAAGATAAGGTTAGGGTTAGGCTGCAGAAGGAGAAGGTTAAGGTTAGGCTGCAGAAGGGGAATGCTGGGATGAGGCTGCTGAAGGAGAAGGTTTGGGTTAGTCTGCTGGAGGGGGTGGCTAGGGTAAGGCTCCTGAAAGATAAGGTTAGGGTTAGGCTGCAGAAGGAGAAGGTTAGGGTTAGGCTGCGGAAGGTGAATGCTGGGATGAGGCTGCTGAAAGATAAGGTTGGGTTAGTCTGCGGGAGGGGGTGGCTAGGGTTAGGCTGCTGAAAGATAAGCTTAGGGTTAGGCTGCCGGAGGGGATGGCTAGGGTGAGCCTGATGAAGGAGAAGGTTAGGGTTAGACTGTCGGAGGGGATGGCTAGAGTGAGGCTGCTGAAGGAGAAGGTGAGGGTTAGGCTGCGGGAGGGTATGGCTAGGATGAGGCTGCTGAAGGAGAAGGTGAGGATTAGGCTGCAGAAGGAGAATTATAGGGTTAGGCTGCTGAAGGGGAATTCTGGGATGAGGCTGCTGAAGGAGAAGGTTAGGATTAGGCTGCCAGTGGGGATAGCTACGATGAGGCTGCTGAAGGAGAAGGTTAGGGTTAGGCTGTCGGAGGGGATAGCTAGGTTGAGGCTGCTGAAGGAGAAGGTTAGGTTTAGGCTGCAGAAGGAGAAGGATAGGGTTGTGCTGCTGAAAGAGAAGGTTAGGGTTAGGCTGCGGGAGGGGATGGTTAGGTTAGGCTGGTGAAGGAGAAGGTTAGGTTAGGATACTGAAAGAGAAGGTTAGGGTTAGGCTGCGGGAGGGGATGGTTAGGTTAGGCTGGTGAAGGAGAAGGTTAGGTTAGGATGCTGAAGGAGAAGGTTAGGGTTAGGGTTCGGCTGCATTAGGAGACGTTTACGGTCAGGTTGTGGGAAAGGTGGGTTACGGTTAAGGATACCAGCCATTGGAATTTTTAAAGCCAGGATTCTGACTGATGACATGTTGAGTGTTGGGATACAGTGACCCACCTCTAGTTACCTGTAGTTTAAATGTACAGTATTATGATTATTTTGTGTGAAGCCCCCGCAAGGTCTGAACTGCCCATGACCAGAGCAGGGAGCATGGTCCTGGGTTCTGTTGCTTCTTCTGTGCATCAGAGGGCAGACTAGTTGTCCTACTAACTGTATGGTTATATTGGGGGGGGGGGGGAATCAGAGGTCTAGATAGGGCTTTTTGGACCTTGGTTGGTATATTATACCTTAGTGTCAGATGGCCAGTTTGGACTGAGACCCTTGGAATGTGGTTATATGGCATGTGTGGCCTTCTTCCTAGAACACCTTTCCCCTAAAGGAACTTGTTGTAATAAAGATGTAAATAGAAGCCTGTCGCCATATTCTCTCACTGCTTGCCGTTATTATGTAAATGATTGCAGTGCGGACTGACAAAGGGTTGGGAAGTCCTCCTCTCTGAGGTTATAAGCCTGTCGCCATATTCTCCCACTGCTTACTGTTATTATGTAAATGATTGCAGTGCGCAGTGACAAAGGGTTGGGAAGTCCTCCTCTCTGAGGTTATAAGCCTGTCGCCATATTCTCTCACTGCTTGCCGTTATTATGTAAATGAATGCAGTACGGAGTGACAAAGGGTTGGGAAGTCCCCCTCTCTGAGGTTATAAGCCTGTCGCCATATTCTCCCACTGCTTACTGTTATTATGTAAATGAATGCAGTACGGAGTGACAAAGGGTTGGGAAGTCCTCCTCTCTGAGGTTATAAGCCTGTCGCCATATTCTCTCACTGCTTACTGTTATTATGTAAATGATTGCAGTGCGCAGTGACAAAGGGTTGGGAAGTCCTCCTCTCTGAGGTTATAAGTGCTTTTTATGTGTGTTCTGTGTTGCAGTAATGATACACTTTAATATGTCCATCAGTGTAATTTAATGTAGCGACCCCACACCCTCAATTTAAGTGAATTATCTGTTGTACTGTAGCTCCAGATAGTGGAAATTACATTAGCATTCATTTATTATTCATAATTACAGTATAGTGTTTTTAACTGTATACGTTTTCAGGGATGATTCCAGGCCACAGTAGAGCAGACGTTAGTCCAAGTCTTCCTGAGATAATACTTCCACTACCAATTCTACGCCATTATAACTGCTGAAACTGTCCTAACTGGAAGGGGGACTAGACTGGAGGGGAGACAAAGGTGGAAGCTTGGATATGATCATGTAATGATGGGCAGCTTGTTAGTTTAGTGTTTGTGGCACCAGAGGACTGCAGACAATACTAAATACTGTATATATAGTAAGTATGGTTCCTGTTATCTCCTTGTTGCTCCCAGGGCCCATTTACAGGCCATATGGGCTAGGTGCTGAAAATTATCAAGAGCTTATTGTAAGAAGATGTGGCACAACTGTATGGGTGTGGCCAGTGCTATGTGGGGGTGTCCAGTGGTGTGTGGGTGTGCCCAGTGGTATGAGGGTGTGGCCAGTGATGTGGGGCGTGAATGCTCCTACACTCACATCAGCCCAATCTCCCCAAATAAAAGAACTTTGAGGAAAATTGAAATAGAATTTTAATACTTATGGCCAACATGTGAATGGCTGGTAATGATGCTGTCATGCAGAAGGGGCCTATTAATATATGAAGGCCTGGAGCTGTGGTCCAATTGGTAATCAGGCTGTTTGTTTCTACGTCTTGTCCCTAATGACCAGCATGTATGTACTGTACAAGCAAGACTTAACAGTTTCCAATGAATTGCATGTACATGCAGTGATCCTAGCGCCTTGTATTATGGTGTCAAGGCATTTATTGCAAATAATTCCATGAAAGGTAACCAGACCCTACAGATTCTAGTACCTCATGTATCAATTTCTCCACCTCATGTATCAATTTCATTATAAACTGCTCCCTAACACAAACATACTCATACTACCCAACCTCAATAAACTGCTTTACTGTTATTTAGCATCAGCGGTGTACTGTAGCTAGGGGCCACGGTGCCTGGAGCAGGTGTGTGCCCCCCCCCCCCCCCCGATTTGTCGTAGGCGGGCTCTTGCGCGGCAAAAAGGGGGCGCGGCCTAAAATACCACACACTGTAATGCCCATTGCACATTTTAGCGAACTTTGTAATACCCCTTACACATAAATGCCAATTACACATAAGGCCACACATGATGCCCATTACATACTATATAGCAAACCGGAATGCCCATTACATACTATATAACAAACCAGAATGCCCAAAACATACTATGGGCTAGATTCTCTAAGCTTCAAAAGTGATAAAATGGAGAGTGATAAACAGCCACCCAATCAGCTCCTACCTGCCATGTCACAGACTGTGTTTGAAAACGGTCAGACAGGAGCTGATTGGCTGGCTGTTTATCACTCTCCATTTTATCACTTTTGAAGCTTAGAGAATCTGGCCCTATATAACAAACCGGAATGCCCATTACACATTTGACACATAAGTGGCACTTACCTACATGCTCATTGCTAGGAACATCATGCTCGATGCCAGGGGCTTCAAGCTCGATGCCAAGGGGCTTGATGCTCGTTGTCAAGGGGGATTCAATAGCTCATTGCCAAGGGGGACTAAAATTGCTTGTTGCTAAGGGGGATTCAGTAGCTTGTTGCCAAGAGGATTCAATAGCTTGTTGCTAAGGAGGATTTAATAGCTTGTTGCCAAGGGGGATTCAATAGCTCGTTGCCAAAGGGGGATTCAATAGCTCGCTGCCAAGGGGGATTCAATAGCTCGTTGCCAAGGGGACTAAAATTGCTCGTTACCAAGGGGGATTAAATAGCTTGTTGCCAAGGGGGATTAAATAGCTTGTTGCCAAGTGGGATTCAATAGCTTGTTTCCAAAGGGGATTCAATAGCTTGTTGCCAAAGGGGATTCAATAGCTCGTTACCAAGGGGGAATCAATAGCTCGTTGCCAAAGGGGATTTGGCCTGGCTGAGCTGCCCAGTGCCCTGTCCGCAGCTATTTTCAATGAAATCTCCCGCTGGACTGCTAGCCAATAGGCACTCGCGGTCCAGCTTCAAGGCAGGGGAGCCGGCAGCACAGTTTGCGTTGCACGGCTTCGGCACCCTGTAATCTTTTGCCGCCCGGAGCATGTGCCGGCTATGCCCCTGTTTAGCATTAGCATTGGGTATGAAGAGCTGGTATATAACATAAGTATAAGGGACAAAACAACATAGTCTATGGACAAATTGTTATTATTTATTAAGTTGTATTCCCTACAACATAGGCACATATACAGTACACAGAAGCCAATTAACCTATATGAGGAAACCAGAGCACCCAGAGGAAAACCCACTCATACATGGAGAGAACATACAAACCACACACAGCACTGAACTCAGGACCTCGGTACTGCGAGAATAATGTTATATGATTGTATATGTGTTGTCCACTGTACTTAGCACTATGATACATTATTTCTTATATTCACATGGTTACTTATGTCATCGTGTATTTCCACTGCCAAGGTGAGATGGATGAAAGAGATGCTTAAAAATGTTATGATACGATGTAGAAGAATCTGACAGGACAAATAAGCTCTTTGTTACAGTCTGTGCGAAGGCAAGGCAAGCTCAATAACTACAATCAGAGCAAAGTGTTTGGGACAGGTTCCAGGCTTGTTGTAAGACCAAGATTCAATTACACAGTGACAAACAATCTACTTAATAAATGTGGATACAACAGCATATGAGGAGATTGATGGCTGATATACACAGAGGTCAGTCTACGGGAGTCTCATACACAAGTGCATCTTTCTTTCAGTCAATGGTTTAGGTGTATGAAGGTGGAAATGATGATGGAAGAATGGAATATACAGAAGCTGTTAAGTTATGAGTCCTGTGTTAGATTCACTGATCTAAAGATGACATTGTCTAAGGTGAGGTTGTGTCTCCTTCATCCAGGGAGAACATATCATGTTGCCTAAAATAACCTGCTTGATTTATCGATCCCCAGGAATGACCTCAGAGATGTTACTTCACATAGAGGTGTTATCCTGAAACAAACACAAAGGGTCAGTACAGGTTTGGAACATTCCCAAAACCGCACTCAGGTCAGGTGTCATGTGGGCATTTTCAAACAAGTTACCCAAACAATGGGGCAGATGTATTAAGCCTTAACAAGAGATAAATACAAGGGTGATAAGGAGAGATAAACGTCCAGCCAATCAGCTCCTGACTGACTTTTTTCAAACACAGCCTGTAACATGGCAGGTTGCAGGTGATTGGCTGGACATTTATCTCTCTTTAGCAACCGTGCATTTATCTCTTGCTAAGGCTTAATACATCTGCCCCATTGAGTCTGATTTAGAAACAGGGTTTACTACACAGCTGCAGTGACTTTGTATGCAGCACCTGTGCAGTAATATGCAAATGGCGCAGGAGGCATCCATAACACAGCCACTGGCTGTGGTACAGCCACGCCCAGAAATGGGTATGTGCAGATCTTTCTCCATTGGAGATTTAAGTAAACCCTTGTGTTTATTTATGCACATCCCTGAGGCAGGTCCATTGAGAGATTACACAATGATAATGGCACATTGGGCTTATTAATGACTACTATTATGGGACTTGTCTTCTTTTATTATGTGACTGCCGTTGGATGGTTTGTCAGGTAAACTTCAATTATTCATAAATGATTTCATGTTTTCTGTTCGTCATTAGCACAACACAAAGTTGTATATTTTAAAATAAATACATTGTATAATAGTTGAAATATGGGGGGGGGGGGTCTTAGAATGCACACCCTATTTACATGAGGTGCTATCATGGTGGGACTTTTGAAAATAATTTTCAGGGAGATTTGAGGGGGTAGCATTTTCTGCAGCGGGTGGGGGACATGGGGTGGCGGGCCCATGGGAACACGCAGAGTTTCATGGGTATTCCCATGGCAATTCACGGGGGCGGGCAGCTGGCGTCAGTGGATGTCAGCTGCCCGCCCACTTCCCGCCGGAGATTGATGTGCACAGGGTTTTAGGGTTCTAGCACTACCTTTACCTACTGTACCTTACAATTGCTTGGCCAGCACTTACTGTCCTGCTGATCTGTGTGCACCATTATATATATATAATTTATTATATTATATATATAAATATTATATATTAAACTATATACAGCCCCCCATATTACACTAAGTGCACACACCACTATATTACATTACACAACCCCCTCCATTTACACCCAGTACACACACCACTATATTACACTATATACAGCACCCCCCCATTACTATACACACAGCCCCCATATTACTCTTAGCGCACACACAAAACTATATAACATAGCACACAGCACCCCCCATATTACAATACACGTAGCCCCCCATATTACTCTCAGTACATACACCACTATATACCATTTGAAAACAGCCCTCCCCATATTACATAGTACATACTGTACAGCAATCCCCCCATATTACAGCCTGTACAAACCATTACATTATATTACACACACATACCCTCCAACTGTACCGATTTTTCCGGTACAGTACCGTTTTTTAACAGTCTGTACCGGCAAAATCAGTTTGTACCGAATGTACCGCTTTTCTGTAACTTACAGTGCTCCGCGAAAAATCATTTCTCCTCCTGGCTGCCACTGTCAGTTCCTCGGTCCCGCTGCTTGCTGCCCTGTGGTGCGCCGGTTCTCCCCTCTCCCCCTCCATTCCCATGAGTGCATTGCGGGCATCATGATGTCACGCACCCAGAGGGTGGCGATACCCTGCCAGGCGAAGACGGGCGGACGGGTATTGGTACATAGGAAAATGTCTCCTCCAGAGTGTCCGTCTTCTCCATTGTACTGCGTGTCTATTGCTCAGGTTCTGTCCGTGATATTTCTGCACTGGTTGCTAAGCAACAGCTCAGCAACCAATATAAAAGAATCATAATATAAAATAAAAACATACTATCATACTTTTTGGAAAAGCATAAACTCTATAGTAATCATTCGGACAGTTCAGTGATAAAAAGGTCAACACCATAAGCGTGTGCAGAAAATCGGGCGCCGTGATAATACACAAGTACCGAAAACAATTTTGTCACTCAATCCTCTTGGCAATTTAAGTTGTGTTGCCGACCTTTAAAAGGACAACAGAAAGTCCTCAACATAGTCTGAGGGTATCAACTTCTGTATCACAGCAGGCCTCAAAGCTGACTCAGCTATGCCCGCAGCAATTTGTTGCTCCCCACCTGGGCCTCAGCAATGGCTAGGGATGGCCATCGACCATTGATGATTCCTAATCATCTATGGTTTATGGCCGGTGTAAAATAGTTTTCCCACCGATGGGAAGGGAACCAGATGGTTTCTCTTCATCAATGGCACTACATAACTGAGTAGTTTTTGGTTTGTTTTTCCCCAAGGTTCTGGGACACGGATCATAGCTCCACCCTGACTCCCAAGAAGCCCCACCCCCAGGTTCTGATTGGCCCACAGGCCACTCAGTAAAAGAAAATGGATAACAATTGATAGGTAAAACCATCGATGCTCATCCATTGCATAGTATGCTACCATTGATGACCAGTTGCACTATTGCCATCGTTGGCAGCCATCGGTGGGGAGCGGCAGCGTGGTGCCCTGGTGTACCATCCCTGGGGTGAATGATGGGGCCTTAGCGATGAGGGGGAGGAATGGCGGTGCTGCCAGTGGTGCAATGCAAGAGGCACCACTGGCGCACCCCTACATATCAATGGCATGTCCAGAAATTTTCCAAGAGAGGCTGTGCAGCTCAGCCCAGAAAATTTCCCGACATACCACCAAAGTGGTTCATCCACTTACCGACGCAGCATGGCAGCCTCACAAATGTCATGACAGCACATTTGTGACATACTGTATGGCTTCCTGACACTAGCTATGCACACCAACCCTAACTATCATTCAACCGCTGGTCAGCGTTCGAAGCCCCCTCCACTGGATCCCACAAGGGTCCTTTACACCTTCACACACTACTAATCAGTCATATCCATACGATATATAGCATGCAATCCCAGCCAAGCCTTCCCAGCTCTGATGCAATCCAACAGGTCTCTTCTGCAACTGGTGCGACTCACAGGCTCAGGTGCTATGCCCACGGGACCATAGGCGAATCTAGGGGGTGGTCCGGGGGTGCACAGGACCACCCATTAGCCCATTTTGTAGCTGAGGGATGGGGCTTTCCAACGAGCCCAGTCATGTCTCTAGCCCCCTGGGAACCAGAGATACGGCCAGGCAAACCTGGAACGTTTTCCCTATAGGATAACATGGGACCCGCTAATTCCGACCACCACCCAGTTCAACGGCTGCCAGTTCCCCCTTCGGCATCACTGAAGCTCGAGGTTGATCTCAGTCGAACCCAAATCGCTGGGCCTTTAATCTGATACCAGGCTAGATCCATATGGGTTAATTGATTCCTGGGATATTGAGGTTAAACAGTTTTTTTTTTTTTTCATTTCTTAAATGTAATTTCATGACTGTTTATGTTCTTTGAGGGCAGATTTCTCTGAAACCAAACAGCCCAGTTCAAAATCATTCGAAGCCAACTCAAAAGTTCTGCAATATGATACTGGTCTCATGTAAGTGGGTCAGTTGGTTCCGAAGATATAGCTGGTTGGTTAAAGGGGGGTAGGGAGAGGGGAGTGGTTGTCTCTCCCCCTCACACCAGAAAATGCAGGGACTAGGCTGGTGTATAAGGGGTCAGCCTGGGAATGTCCCTGCATGATCCTGGGACCATATTCCCGGGTAAATCCCTGCATTTTCTGTTGTGAAAGGGGTATTATTTCAAACAGCCGTGACCTGCAGTGCTCTGCATACAGCCGGGCAGCCCCCTGCTCTCTGCCCAGCTGTCAATGACTGTCACCCCTGCAGCTTCCGCTCCAATTCTTCTCCCCGTTCTTCACCTCAGCCCGCCCCCCCTTTAATCATGTGGTGCCGACGCCCGGCGTGCTCCCCCGACGTCACGCACAACAACAGCGTGCACAATATTTAAAATGTCCACTCGGCTAGAGGGGGCACCAGCAGGGGAGTGGGAGCGTGCTCTGCACTGCGCTCTGCTCCTCTCCCCATAGAAGCAGCTGCACCGCTCTCCATCTCTCCCTGCAGCAGCAGCGAAGGCTCATATAAAAATTTACAGTAAGTGGCACTTTTGGGGGCATTGCTTAAGGGATGCTATAAGTGGCGGTATGTGGGGGCATTACGCATAATGTGTTGCTTAATGTGTAAGGGGCATTACGGTGTGCAGCATCATGTGTAAGCGGCATTATGTGTGCAGCATCATGTGTAATGGGTACTATGGTGCGCGGCATAATGTGTAATGGGTACTATGGTGTGTGGCATCATGTGTAATGGGTACTATGGTGTGCGGCATCATGTGTAATGGGTACTATGGTGCCATCAAGCAAGAACCCCCTAGGAATGAGCACGTAGGTAAGCAGCACTTATGTGGCAAATATGTCATGGGCATTACGGTTTGTTATATAGTATGTAATGGGCATCATGATGTGTGGCACAATGTGTAATGGGCATTATGGTGTGTGGCCTTATGTGTAATTGGCATTACGGTGTGTGGCTTTATGTGTAATGGGTATTACAGAGTTTGCTAAAATGTGTAATGGGCATTACTGTGTATGGTCTAAAGTGTAATACCACACCCCTTTTTGTGATGCCACACCTCCTTCCCATGAGGCCACACCCCCTTTTTGACGCGCGGCTACGCCGCGCAAAGGTACCCCTGCTGTTATGTCTAGATCTGGGACCACCCATTACCATAATTCTAGATTCGCCTATGCACGGGACCACGCATTGCATTGGACCTGCCGTCAATCACATGCGATTTGAAAGAGCCCAAATCACATGTAAATCACCTAGTGTATGGCCAGCTTAAGATTTTGCTGTAGTTAATCAGCAAGATTCTGAATTCTATCTGCCCCTTGCCCTAGGAAGCAGGTCCTGTTCTAAACATCAGAACAGGGCAATGTACCCTCCTTGCCAAACCGTGGCATCTCCTTTCCCGTGTAAGTAAATTTGACTGTATCCTCAAAGCCTACAGGAGTAATAGTTGATACGTGAGGATCCCAGTGACAACATTAAACGTTTTCTGTCCCAAGAGGGGACATTCAGTATTTTCAAAACAAGAACGCTTACATAATCATATGCAAAATTATTCAAGGGAAGTCGTTCAAACCGCTTTGAATTATTGAGCCTGTTGCTGCTGCTTCTCATTAAGGCCACATCCAACATGGAGGATTTCCCTGAGTTTAGTTAGACATGTGTCAGTGGAACCCATTAGAGCCTTAGTAACCGATGCACATGAGTCAGACTTGTTGGAAGCCTCATTCATATTTAATAGCATTGACTGTAATGGGGAAAAGCACAGAGCATAATTATGGATTTGTACTAGTGTTTAGTTCACAGAAACATCTGGCCTGTGTTTCCTGGAGACCGTTCATATATCCACTGCAGACATGGAATAGAGCCTAGTACTGATTCCGACATACTGTACAGGACATCTCAGCGATAGGGATGGCCGTCGTTGGCAATAGTGCAACTGGCCATCGATAGTGCTATGGATGACCATCGATATTTTTACATATCGATGGTCATGCATTGTGTTTGACTGATTGGCCTGTGAGCCAATCGCGACACGGGGGTGGGTATTCACGGCTGTCGGGGGCGGAGCTATGCTCCGTGTCACGGCACTTAAAAAAAAAACGAAACCTCGTTTTGCTGGTTCTCCCCTATCAATGGCAAAAGTATTCCACATCGGCCATAAACCATTGGTGATTTTGAATCATCGATGGTCGATGGCCATCCATAGAGACTGGCAATGCTACTTCTAACTACCATAATGCCACACATCCAACAGAGATGCTCATCAAATAAACCATTGTCTCTGTCAGTATTTGTTATAGGGATGCTGGTTTATAATACAGGGCTGAGGCTTAGGGGTATATTTACTAAAGCTTCTAAAAATGAAAAGTGGTGATATTGCCCATAGCAACCAATCCGATTATGTCTATAATTTCTTTATTGTATGTTACAAAATTATAGACACAATCTGATTGGTTGCTATGGGCAACATCACCACTTTTCATTTTTAGAAGTTTTATTTAATTTACACCTACTGTAAGTGCTTCATGCCTTCCGCTGTGTCATTGGGGTTTATTTACTAAGATGGGAATTCTATTGGAGATGGTAACAATCAGATCCTATTTATTATCTTCTAGAAGGTGCTAAAAGTAGATTCTGATTGGTTGCCCATAGCAACATCTCATCTTCAATAGAACTCCCATCTTAGTAAATACAAAGAATACATTTCTCTAAAGGTGCGTACACACGTACAGATGTTTCTGTCTGATCTATCTCAGGGTTGCCGACTTTCTTATTCTCCTCTCCGGGAGAAGCCCGGAGAGGAGAGTTTCAGCAGCCTCTCATGGGGCGGGGCTTAAGCGTGACATCACTAAGCCCCGCCCCCATGCTGTTAAACCAGCTAATTCAGTGATCTCCGTGGAGGGGGCGGGGCTAAAATGACGCAATTGTGTCATTTTAGCTCCGCCCCCTCCTCTGAGACCCGAGGATTGCGGCATTTTAATGCCGCGATCCGAGGGACAGCGGGGGTCCCCCCTGAATCCGGGAGGGTTGCCCAACCTTCCGGGGGGGCCGGGAGGGAGCCCCGATTTTCGGGAGACTCCCGGAAATTCCGGGAGGGTCGGCAACCCTGATCTATCTGGTGGGAACAAAAACCTGAAAATGTATGGGAGCATATGACAATCAAAAATTTCCACCCAAATGCAGGAAAACAGAAAAAAAAGATCTGCTTTGATAAATTTGTTATATGAGAACGATGAAACAATTTGTCTGACTGATCACTGTCTGTTTTCAAGTGTTTGGGAACATTTTTTTGATTGTCAGTTGCTCCCATACATTTCCAGGTTTTTGTTCCCACCAGATAGATTAGACAGAAAATCTGTACGTGTGTACGCACCTTAAGATAAATCAGGCTCGGATGCATCAGTGTATGTTGCAGGAGCTTTTTTAGCAACCGCGATGTATCGCATCCAATCAGGGTGTGTACCGTAATGTTACCAGTAGCGCCGATTGTTACATGCATCCATTACTACGAGATCATCAATGCAATTTCTCATGCACCGAGCGAGAATTGCACCATGATGAAGCAGCTCCTTCCATTGCGTTGTACATACAGGCAGACAGAAGCTGCAGCAAACATCAAGCAGCCCCTGAGACCTTTCATTCCTATAGCAACAGACGTGATCTGTTTATACAGGCAGCAGTGAGAAACAATACGTACAGTAGGCTATAACGTGTGACCGGTATGGCTGGCGGACAATGTCTCGTTGGCACCAAGTGGTCAGCATGTACAAAGTCGACATGGAAAATGTCAGCAAATGTCAGCATGAGTTCTTCACGATTCATGGGTCTGTGGGAATACACATCTCTCTGAGCATGGGAATAATGTAAAAACGTTGACAATCGCGAAAATCGGGACAGTTGGGAGGTATGATACAACACCCTTCAGCACGTATGCGGATATTTGTAAATCAGCCACTGTGGATGTCTGAAAAGGTTACAAAAACACATAGGGGGTTATTCTAGTTCATTCTTTCTGACAAAATCCTTCTTATATGGACAAAACCATGTGCACTGCGGGTGGGGCAGATGTAACATGTGCAGAGAGAATTAGATTTTGGTGGGGTTTTTCTTCAAAGTGAGATCTATATTGCAGTGTAAAATAAAGCAGTCAGTATTTTCCCTGCACAGAAACAAAATAACTCACCCAAATCTAATTCTATCTGCACATGTTACATCTGCCCCCCCTGCAGTGCACATGGTTTTGTCCATCTAAGAAGGATTTTGTCAGAAAGAATGAACTAGAATAAACCCCATAGAGAGAAAGATACATGAGCATTCACAACGGTACCCAAAGGGGAGTCAAAGTATCCGCACACTTGCATGCTCCTGCACACATTGCTGTGTCCACAAGATCATGCACTGTGCGTGCGTGCGTGCGAACAGCCTCTGTGGGTGATTTCATTGGCAACTCTAACAATACGCACGCAGTCAACCTATCAGTTACTAACATGATTTGACTCATTTCATTGTGTTTATTGGAGCTAATTTACTAATCTTAACATATATAAGAGCCATTCAAAAGACTGATGCCAGTGTGGTTTAAACAAATGAAACATATATGTGGGTTGTGAGAGTGTATAGGTTTAAGATGTTTTGCACAATGATTGTCAGTCATTATAGTGATTTAGTAGTCATGTTTCCAAATGAAAGTATTAGATATATGAAATATATTAGATATGATGCATGAAAGGTAGAAATGCAATAGTGTACTTACCGTGTGCGTGCCTGCATTGAGTAGATTTTGTTACTTGATTGTTTAATGAGAAAAATATGGGTGAGTATTGTGTGCAGGTGCACGGGTGAGTATTGTGTGCAGGTGCACGGGTGAGTATTGTGTGCAGGTGCACGGGTGAGTATTGTGTGCAGGTGCACGGGTCAGTATTGTGTGCAGGTGCACAGGTGAGTATTGTGTGCAGGTGCACGGGTGTGTATTGTGTGCAGGTGCACAGGTGAGTATTGTGTGCAGCTGCACGGGTGAGTATTGTGTGCAGGTGCACAGGTGTGTATTGTGTGCAGGTGCACGGGTGTGTATTGTGTGCAGGTGCACGGGTGTGTATTGTGTGCAGGTGCACGGATGAGTATTGTGTGCTGGTGCACGGGTGAGTATTGTGTGCAGGTGCACGGGTGAGTATTGTGTGCAGGTGCACGGGTGAGTATTGTGTGCAGGTGCACGGGTGTGTATTGTGTGCAGGTGCACGTGTGAGTATTGTGTGCAGGTGCACGGGTGTGTATTGTGTGCAGGTGCACGGGTGTGTATTGTGTTCAGGTGCACGGGTGTGTATTGTGTGCAGGTGCACGGGTGAGTATTGTGTGCAGGTGCACGGGTGAGTATTGTGTGCAGGTGCACGGGTGAGTATTGTGTGCAGGTGCACGGGTGAGTATTGTGTGCAGGTGCACGGGTGAGTATTGTGTGCAGGTGCACGGGTGAGTATTGTGTGCGAGTGTGCACGGACTATGAAACCTGCACATGCGCACTGGGGCAGTTGCGCATACGTAATGAGCTAAATTCCGCCTTGAAATTCACATGTGAGCGTATCAACCAGAATAACCTCCAATGTCATAGCAGCCTATAACATCCTGGGACATTACTAGCAGGCCCTCGCTGCACATTTTCAGCACTTCAGTGCACTTTGGAATCCTGGTATCCACATCCGGTTTAGCTCCTGCTTGCCTGATTTTCCTGTTACCCTGTTTTGTGGAAACTTGGGGTAATCAATTCCCCCTAAAACCAACTCACCTGACTTGGAATACACTGAACATCCAGTATTTATTGCTATACCTGATCATCAGGGGATTGCGAGTTGATTCTTCATTTGGGAAATCTGGTCCCTTAATTGCAAGAATCCTATCCACGAAATTTGCTTTCGTGTGAAATCTGTCTGTACAAATCTGCTATAATGCCCCTGAGGAAGTCAAGTTTTTGACGAAACGCGTTGGGCTACCGACTCCCTTCTATCTCATATATATATATATATATATATATATATATATATATATATATATGTAAATAATGGGAACTTATCGTTCCAAAGTGTCCGTGCCAGTACAGGTCAGTCCTGATCGTAATAAAATCCACACTCAGGTGTATAACCCGGCTGCTCTGTTTTCCACCCAAAAGGGTATTCCTGTGTCCTGCAGGTGATTTCTAGAAAGTTAATGAAAACAGGCGCTTCATAGTGCTTGTATCCGTTTAAAAAAGGTTTTACTATGGCACAATAACAGACATAAAAAGGGTAGGGTCACGTACCACAGAGGGCAGGAAGAAATACTGCAGTTAATACAGCATAGAGAAGGTGATAAAACACCTAAGTGTAGGAGACGGTAACACTCCTTCCATCAGGTGACGACGCTAGGCCACGCAGCAGCAGAAGCAGCATTGATGGCTGCTGGACCGCAAGTGTTGACTAACGGCCCAGCGGGAGACTTAATGAAAATAGCTGCGGACAGGTGCAGCTCAGCTAGGTAGAGCAGGGAGCGGGCGGGGGGAGGGCAATGAGCAAATTAAGTCCCCCTTGGCAACGAGCAATTTTAGTCCTTCGACATGTCCTTCCTTTTCCTACCCCCACTATACATTACTTTACATGTATTCCGCGTCCACGACCCCCATGAGGGAGAATAGAATAGGTGGTGAGCGTAGCGAGTCACCGTGCCTGCAGCATGGCGAGCGCAGCGAACCCGCAAGGGGCTTTGTTGCGCTCGCCATGCTGTCTGAGTACGCCCAGTTGGGATAACGACGTCGGGCTAATGACTGTCCAGATCCCATACCACACCCGATTGTAACTTTCCACTCTCTGTTACAGTACTGTAATTGTCAGACCCAATGGCTAATAACTGTCACTCTTTTTTTTATTTGGGGAATGTTTTGTTTTTCATTAAGCATGCCCTAACAGGCATCACGGGAAATCGTGACTGTATTCTTGTACTGCGCTCCTTTATTGTTACGGGAGGAAGAGGGTGCTATCGCCTGAAGAACAGTAATAAAATATTAAACCACAGATTCTTATCGTTGAAATATAAATCTAAATACATAGAGAAATATCTCTCTAGGAGAATTTTGGATTTATTTAAAGAGCGTACATCTCTATTGTGATGGCTGTCTTTCATGTGCCATTGTAACGGCTGTTTTCATTTCACAGTACTGTAATCCAGAACCTGTCATTGCATGTGACAGCGAGATTCCGAGCCAGCATTATCTATTGTAAGCCGACATCTAATGTAATGTGTCAAAACATTTTGCTGCGCTGCTTTTAACCGTCATTAGGTATTTTTCAATACTGTCTAATGTGATTTTATACAAAGCAAATTATTTCATATACAGATGTATCGGGGCTTATCCTTGCTGGCGATCCGCCAGCAGCATGCTGCTGGCGGATCGCCAGCAACACGGCGCCTCTATCTGACTGAGACGCGCGTGCGTCCCCCACGCACGCGCGTCTCAGTATCCGGGCGGCGAGGCGGACGCAATACTGTCCGCCTCCCGCTCAACAGGGCTGGGGGGGACCTCTGGCCACTGTGGGGGGGTGCGGTCGACCGGTGTGGGCACCGGGCGACCGAGGGCAGCACCGTCGGAAAGGGACGCGCCGCACCTCATGCGCGCGCGTCCCCTTCCGGCATACAGATGGCGGAGGGGCAGGGGATGGCGATGGCGACGCCATCGCCATCCCCTGCAAAGATGAATCCCGCTACGTAATCCCACTATGTAATCCCGCTATGTAAATCATTTAATAGCCTAGCATATGCCTGCGCTGATAAATGTCCACATATAGGATTTCATTGGATTTTATTTATTAAGGGGCCAATAGCCAACAGTTTTTCAATAATTCATACCTGTAATTTTGAAGATTGCAGGGGAGGACCCCAGGACAGGGGACATGGCATGGCCATAAGGGGGCGTGGCATTGCGGCAATGCCATAAGCAAGATCTGCGTCCCTTTTGTTTGGTCATCTGGGGGGTATGGCCAGCTCCTCTGTCTCCTGTGAATACACACTGTACATGAGGTCTCCTAACTTCCCCCACCACAGGGTGAGGATCATTTACAAAAATGTTTTTTCCTTTTTTTTGTGAGCCCGCCATGTAATTGTAAAAAAGGAATTGCAGTGCAGTCAAAGTTTAGAGTCTATTTTGCCGGGTGATAGCGATGCCACGGAGCCACGCATTGCTATCACCTGAACACATGGTGCGATCCTGGCTAACTTGCTAGGGAATTTTGACTATGTAGTCAAAGTTACCTAGCACATCGCACCACATGTACACGGCATAAGGGAGATGCACCAAGCAGTGTAGAGTGGCACTTGAAGAAATTGCCGATAGCAACAAATTAGCATTTACTGTACCTATCATTTTATAGAATGTTACTTGATAAATGTTACCTCGTAATTTATTGGTTGCAATGGGAAATGTCTCCACTTTTTACACTGCTTGATACATCTCCCCCACAGAAAGGGGCAGGGACTCATGTGAGTGACAGTAGTATGCTCTGTAAAGCACTGGTTGGTACGTGTTTGCCACATAAATAAATTAAGATGTGTAAAAAGGGGTAGACAGCTGGATTCTTATACCTCATCTAGATACATGTAAACGGGAATAATTCAGATACGTATGCGGTCCTGTTGTAGCTTGAACACATAAAACATTGCTTGCTTTTGCAAAAATGACCAATGTTTCTTGCTGTAGGCATGCTGCAGTGACACAAAGCTGACGGCGGGACCTTTAAAACAATTACTTGGGCCACATATTACTCTTTTTGGCCCTTATTCAGATCTGATCGCAGTACACATTTGTTCTCAAAATGGGCAAAACCATGTGCACTGCAGGTGGGGCAGATGTAACATGTATGAGTTAGATTTGGGGAAGTTATTTTGTTTCTGTGCAGGGTAAATACTGGCTGCATTATTTTTACACTGCAATTTAGATTTCAGTTTCAACACACCCCGCTCAAATTTAATTCTCTCTGCACATGTTACATCGGAAGCGGTACATCTGTCAAAACAGACTTAGGTCTACAGTCATTAGGTCGAACCCGGAAGGTCGACTGGCCCCAAGGTCGACAGGGTTAAAGGTCGACATGGCTCAAGGTCGACATGACTTAAGGTCGACATGGGCCAATGTCGACATGGTTTTAGGTCGACGTGACTTTTTCATTGTTTTTTTACCCGAATGTCGACACAGTCGACATGGACACAGTTGGAGTTGAACCGCAGCCCCTCGCATTGCTCGCTTCGCTCGCAATGCTTCGGGCACGGTGCCTCGCTGCGCTCGGCACACTATTTTATTCTCCCACCATGCCCTAGTGGATGGTAGGGCATGAAATAACGCCTGTCGGCAAATGTCGGCTCAAAAAAAACAGTAAAAAAACTCATGTCGACCTAATGACTGTCGACCTAAAACCATGTCGACATTGGCCCATGTCGACCTTGAGCCATGTCGACCTTTAACCCTGTCGACCTTGGGGACAGTCGACCTTCCGGGGTCAACCTAATGACTGTCGACCTAAGTCTGGTCTGACAGATGACCGTTTCCCGTTACATCTGCCCCACCTGCAGTGCACATTGTTTTGCCCATTTTGAGAACAAATTTGTACTGCGATCAGATCTGAATAAGAGACTTTTTGCAGGAAGACAAATGCCCTCCAGCTCCTTAACCTCTACACAGAGTAAAACTGTCATAGCAGCTTCTCTGTCTCATGCATTCTGATCCACTAAACATAAGTCTTGTATCTGCATGTAGGTACAGTATATAACTAGCATCTGTCATACCATGAAAAATACTCTACCCTATACAGTAGACACATTGTGTATGCACTTTGCTTATAATCCGGTGCATTTGCATATAACAGATGCAGATGGCTTTTGTATCTGTTCTGTCTCTGATCCTAGTCATGGCCTACAATGGAATAATTTATTTTATAGCATTCTGTCTGCTCAACAATCTGCAAATCTAGAAAACTGCCAGTCTGTGTGATCGACTCTGTAAAACTACTGACGGTGCGAAGTGAACTCATTATGTTGACTGTGACAGCAAAGCAGGTAATAAAAGCAGTATTTGTAAAACATTTCTACTGAGATGTTTGTAATAAAGGAAGTGGAAGCCATGTTGGTGCTATGGAAAGCATAGCCAAATTAGGTTTTATTTGTTAATAGGGAGCCTCATTCAGATGCGGTTGGAGGTGCTGTCTTTGCTGCTTACATGGAGACAACAGCGATAGTGCTAATATGGTCATGCAGCACAAGGGGGCGTCACTACGCCTGGAAGCATTAGGGATATGTGCTGCTTTCTACAATGAAGCATTAGATTAGCTATAACACCATCGGCTGGGGGTGTGCAAGCCAGCCGCCGCAGTTCCAACTGATACCCCTTTTACACAAGGCAAAAACACGGGTTTTTGCCTCATGGACCCGGGTCAGCAACGGTGTAAAATGAGTACTGAAAAAAACACGGGTCAATTTCCCCACGAATCCTACCCTGGTCCTGACCACGGTGGAACACGGGGAGGACCCGGGTGTTGGGCAGTGTAAACGGGTATGTTGGGTCATATGACTGGCTCCTGTTTACACCAGTGGGGGAGCCCAACCATGTGTGAAGGTTGGGCAGGGAGCACACACAGCCTCTGCTGCTGTACTGGCATCCATTCACCTCGGGGCTACAGGGTGCATGGAGGCTGGGGGCAGCCCAGCTGCTAACATTGGGGCTCGGCTTGCCCCCAGCGTGACAATGACGCTGCGGGGGTCTCGGCTGGTGGGTTTCCCAGTGCACGGAGATGGTGTCATCTCCAAGCGGAGGCTCAGGAACCGATGGAGAGCCTGGCCTCTTCACTCACCAAAAATGTCAGAAATGCGCCTTTGTTTTGAGAACCAGAGGCCATCTCCACCACTTCCAGCAGACTGCCAATCACTGACAGTTGTCTGCATCCACATTATAGATGGGTCCGGCGCATGTGCAAAGTACCGCAGCTACCCGTAATGTAACGAGAAATTTTGCACCCCAGGGCCAAACATTTTTCTGGCATCTATCCATCTGTCCAGTAGTGCCTCTAGCATCTGACACCTCCGAGGCGGCGGCCATTTTTGGAGGGACATTTTCAGAATATTCTGTAAGGATGGCCAGATCCATTGAAATCTGCAGAGACCATGCACCAACACTGGCTTCCCCAAGCCACTGCTTGGTCTGCAGTGCCATGGTTATGCCACTGGCAGCTATGTCTGAACCTGAATCGGGCCCCCAGTTTTACTTATCTAGGGCTCACCATATTATGTAGAACCTTACAGATAATATAATCACATCAGTCTGATAGTAGTACTGTAGCAGCAGGACTGCCATCAGAAATTGTGGGGCCAGTCCTGAGCCCTCTTTCTGTCTGGGCCTGCATTTTAGGATAGCTAAAAAAAAACAGAGCACCCGCAGGAAAACCCCCATTCACCTTTTATCACCCTACGCACCACATTCACTATATCCTCTAGCAGGATAAACATACTAAAACATTGCTGATGAGTTTCCCAAAATAAGCGAATCAGAGATGCTGCTTATACACAGTGCAATATGAGACCGACACATATATCAAATAGCATTTAAGCGACTGAATAAGGCCCCATATATGTGGAATCAATTGCAAACCAGGCTCAAGGTCACCACACATTTTATTTCCCCTGATACATTATTTTTAGAACTGCAAAATATTCAAGCGCCATCCATACCGCACGTCTTACCCGTTTTACTCGTTTTATCCCAGCGGATTGATTTTAATAGGAAACTTTATATGATTACGTCGAACCTTTCTATAACCTCTGCTACGTTTGGCAATCCTTGCAGTTTCCTGGTATAGAATTCTAGATCTGATTTAAGTTAAAAGCTTTTTTTTTAAAATGAATGCATTAAACTGAATATAAAGTGTTTAATATGCTATCATCCCGTACAATTTATAATATAAGCAGGCCAAGATGATTAATTGCATTGTATAAAAAAAATACCAATTGTATGATATAACACAGCATATTCTGTTTGAATTGATATTCTAATAATATCAGCGTATTTGATGGCGATTTACACGGGCCGCTGTAGGACATCCCTGGCCAACCTGTGAATCTCCAACTGTTGGGAAACTATACTTCCCAGCATGCCCTCTCAAAGTTTTAGCATTTCCTTATAGCAAAACTGTGGCAGGGCATGCTTGGACTTGTAGTTTCACAACAGCTGGAGAGCCGCAGTTTGACTAGGCCTGCTGTAAGAGGGGTGACTGGGAGGTGTGATACTGTATACTGCATAATTGCAGCATACCTCTCAACTGTTCTGTGATAGTAGGCGGGACGAACGCGCACCCAAAATGAGGGGGCGTGGTTAGGGGGTATGGCCTATTATCACAGCACTCTTGCAAGGCCACATCCCATTTTTGTCACTGTGGGGGTATGGCCTGTGATTTGAGAGCTGCTGTCCATGCAGGTCATCGTGAACAAAAGGTTGACATAAGACATAGCTGCCTACCCTCCTGCATTCTGTAGGAGACTCCCTGAAACAGCAGCAATCTCCCTCACTCCCTCATTAGTCTAGCAATCTCTCTCTTATTACACCTAGTCCACATTACACTATTACATTTTTTGGGGAAAAAGTAATGAGAGCTAGATACATTTACATTGAAACATCAGCACCATTTCCCAGCGCTTTACCAAGTATAGTATCTCTTACTAACTGTTTTGGGCTCATCTACATTTGTATATAAGTCATTTTAGAAGATTCCGCTCAGATGTAGCAGTACACACCCACGCTTCTAGGTGCCACGTTCACAATCTCTTTTCACAATCTCTCCATATATGGAACTAGACACGCCTTTGGGAGGAGCATGACACGCCTCCTCAATGGGACCCTTTGCAAAATTCTATTACCAACTATAATCTCCCTGAAACTAGTTTTCAAAAGTAGATAAGTATGACACAAGAGAGGACACAACAGGTGCTGTTGTATGGAGTAAGGCGTAGTATACAGTAAGTAAGAGAAGGAAAAGTACATGAGTAGTGAGGACTGTCTCTCAGATGTTGCAGCACAGAAGGATATGGGTTGCAGTAAATACATAAATACAGAAACCGCATGCAACATCAGCAATGAATCTGCAGCATCCAATGTTAGGACGCAGTGATAACTCCCTTCTCCCAAAGGAAACCCATAGATCAGGGTTATATCCCTGCTTCGCCTCCTGTAGCTTGTGGCAATGGAACGGTTTGGCACGGGTCTGCTTTACTTTAGATAATTAGTTTGACAAACACCATAACTAAATCTGGATCTGTTTAAGTGCTGTTTGAAATCTAATTAAATTCATCTGTGAAATCTCAGCATTTTTAATTACATTTTGTCTTCTGCCTCCCCTACCAGTCTTTGTGAGACAAGGCACGTTAATGCAATGAGCACACCTGTTGCCTGACACTTGTTCGATAACCACATTAAATGGCAGAACAGCAAATATTGTTCTGCCCGTTGATTGCCATCTAGCTGGATGATGTACTCAGCCATGGCACTGGCACAGTTCTCATATTACATCCTTCTGATGCAAACTCTAAAGGCCCCCATACACTAGCCGATTTTGGTCAGATTTAGGCCAGAACAGTCGGATCTGGCCTAAATCGGACCAAAATCGGCTAGTTTTGATGTCCCCTCAGATCCGATGCGCGGTCCCGTGCGCATCGGATCTGCGTCGGGTGGTCGGACCTGCTGCACGTCCGACCACCCGACTTGGGACCTAGTGGGGCGGTGCGGCGGTGGAGGGAGCAGGGGGGGCTGGGGACGCTGCGAGGGACACAGGCGGCATAGAGCCGGGCGGGTGTAGCCGGGAGCTGTCAGCACTGAATAAAAAAAAAAAGCCCATACAATGAATGGGCGGCCTGTGATTGGCTGAGCGCTCTCTCAGCCAGTCAGCAATTGGCTGAGAGAGCGCTCAGCCAATCACAGGCTGCCCATTCATTGTATACAGTAGGCTTTTTTTTCTAGCACTGACAGCTCCCGGCTCTATGCCACCTGTGTCCCCCGCAGCATCTGTGTCCCCCGCAGCGTCCGTGTCCCCGCAGCGTCCCCAGCCCCCCTGCTCCCACCAGCAGCCCCCCCTGCTCCCCGGGTTTTTTACATGTGATAAATCGAGACGATTTATCACATGTAAAAAATGGCACATCAATCAAGCTCCCCCGGGGAGCAGCCGGGGAAGCTCAGGGGGAAGTCGGGTGTATGGGGGCCTTAACTCTCGTGAAGCACACAACGAAGTTCATCAGCAGAATTTATATGCCTGAGATAGACCGCAGGCTGGAATGCTCCGTCACCCTGGGCCCTCCAGACCTGCCTTCTGTAAAATAACCATACCTTGCTTTATGTTTATTTATTTTATTATTTATTACCAGCTTCTTATATAGCGCACACATATTCCGCAGCGCTTTACAGAGAATACTTGAACATTCACATCAGTCCCTGCCCCAGTGGAGCTTACAATCTATATTCCCTACCACATGTACATGCACACACAGACATTCTAGGGTACATTTTGTTGGGAGCCAATTAGCCTACCAGTATATTTTTGGATTGTGGGAGGAAACCGGAGTACCTGGAGGAAACCCATGCAAGTATGGGGAGAATATACATACTCCGCACAGTTAGGGCAATGGTGGGAATCGATCCCATGACCTCAGAAGGGCCTTATGCTTCTCAACTCTCTCTTCCTTCCTCTAATTATATCCCTTCATTGACGCACTGGCACATTCTGCATTGTAAGGAATTCATTTGTGTAAAACATTTCCAGTCCTTGACAGAATCATTTCTATTAAATTGTATATAATAACAGGTTCTAAGAACTCCCCCAGTGATTATCTTATTGTTGTATCTTGTAAGCTCTGCCGTAACACTAGAGGAAGTGGATGACACCAACATTTCCTCAGGTTCAGCTAGCGGATGGAAGGTCTCTGTGAGACAGGAAAATACCAGGCAAAACAATAGTCTATCTTCATATATCCATTTTTTTCTGAGCTTTTCCTAGAGCTCTTTTATAATTGAACCCATGTGTTGTTAATTCAAGCTAAAATATTCCGAGGAAAAGTAGGTCAAGAAACCCATTCCGTCTCATCTTTTTTTAATTAACACCCTTTGTCTTAACGCCTAGAACCTGATAAAAGCCACAAGTTTAGCTTCTCGTTCACAGGTTTCAGTGAATAATTATTTGAAATTGTGGGAAATGTTACTCATAAAAAAAAAAATATTCCTCTAGTATGTATTTTTACACATGCATTATTTATCTAATTTATATAACTTCATTACCAGTGTGTGGGACACACTGTAGCATGTGAACTGGGATTTCTTTTTTGCAAAATGTGAACAGTGCGTTTAACACATCTGTGAGCTGGGATTTTTTTACATATTGGGTGGAATTTAATAGGATGAGATATTTAGAAAGTGAGAGATTTGGTAAGAAATCTCCATTTTTTTTTAAAGCGGCAATCATTTACATTGCAAAACCGGTTTGCTTTTGAAGTGTTAATAAATGCCGCTTTAAAAAAACTGGAGATTTCTAACCAAATCTCTCACTTTCTGGATCACTCATCCTATTAAATTTTCCCCATTATATTAGCAGTGCCAATATATCTAATTAACTATTTGATTGGTTGGGGTCCCTTCATGTCATTTTCTCTGTGGCCCCCACAAACCTTAATCCAGTACTGTAAATACTGTATTATATGTATTGATTTCAACAGTGTACTCTAATAAGATGAAAAGAAAACACTAAAATCTGCCAATAAATTGACTGTACAGTATGGGAACTTATTACTCTTCAATATTGCTTTGCTGTCGCAATTGTGTACAGGTGCTGCAGTCATGGGCTAAATGGTGAAAATCAGTGGTGGCGCTTACCGCTGTGGAGGAGGGGGGCTGCCGCGAAAATGATTTAACTATATTACGTTCATTACTCCAATTCGGTAGAAGTAAGATTTTGAAATACAAATAAGATTCTCCTTCATATAAACCTGTCTGTATTTCAATGCTAGTATTATTTCAAGCTTAGTACAGAGAATTCAAGAGATAGGAACCACTGTAGCCAATTTTATACGTGTGATTCAAATACAGAGGATCTCTGAAAGCAGCAACTTACAAAAGGGATGACAACACTCATCACAAAGGAGGAAATTCCTTCCTATAAAACAATTTCAAGAGAGCATTTTTCATTCATTTTCCTATGCAGGTAAAGTGCTAGAGCTCAGTGCCATCTTGGTGGTCTTTGGTCCTTCTGCTGTTATGTGGTGGGAGATGCAGGGGAGGATTTAGGGATGAGGGCGCCCCTAGGCACAACAATAATGTTTGCACCCCCTCCCCCTGCCTAATTGTATTATTTTTATTGATTACTTATAAGCCATCATTTGATAATAGCCAATATAATGGATTTATAAACAAAAGCCACTAACTGTGACATGTTCTTTTATTACGAATACATATTTACTTAGTAGGACAGGTTACAGGGGCAGTATCTGCATGTCCTGTCCATTAAGATCATTCGCTCCGCTAGGGAGCTTGTTGCACGCCAAAAAAAATAAATTACATTTTTCAAGAGAGGCCCCAATTAATCTTATCGATAAAGGGGGTGCTGTTCCCAGCAGTCGAGTATATAATATTTTTTAGAACAAGAGAAAAAAGGGACTGCTTTGTGGGGAGCGCACTGAAAAAAGGGGAGTCATAAAATGTAACCTTTATTACTTTATCATTAAAATTCCCAAATTTCCTGTGTGGGAATTGGGGTTGCAGCGAAAAATAGAGGTTAAAAACATTTACATACAAACATATACACACAATGTGCACATTGTGTGTATATGTTTGTATGTAAATGTTTTTAACCTCTATTTTTCTCTCTAAAAAATATTATATACTCGACTGCTGAAAACATCATCTTCACAGTGTCATATCTCATGTGTTTGTAGTTGGATGACATTTTTACATTTCCATTGAAGCCTATTTATTTCTATGGCGCACACATATTCTGTGGCGCTTTACAGAGAATATTTGAACATTCACATCAGTCCCTGCCCCAGTGGAGCTTACACTATTGCCCCTGAATTTCTGGGAGAGCTGTTCTCATGGCTCTTAGCCAATAGCTCTATGCATTTCCACCAGATCATTGACTGCTGCAGCCACACACTGACATGAGGCACAGCTTTTTACAGACTGGGGGCATTTGCCACCACTACTGTCACAGAAAGTGTTCCGCACTGTAACCCACACTCTTGAGACCTGCACTGTGGCCCTTATTTAGATCTGATCGCAATTTGTTCTCAAAATGGGCAAAACCATGTGCACTGTGCAGTAACGCACGCAAGGGGGGTTTCTGAGTACCCAGAAACCCCCCCCCCTGGAATCTATGGGCCCAAGTCTGAAAGCTGAGGGTCCCCTCTTTAGATGAGTACAAGAATTTTAAAAATCGGCCCTGGGGAACCGGAGATATCTGACTTCAAATGAGTGGTCCCCATCCAAGCCTGTTAATTGCTCTTCCCAGTCAGATATTTCAGGTTCTTTCTAACAGAGTTTTTCTGAGGGTATATTCCAAAAGCTGGGACTCTCCCCCTTTGAGGGACACTAGTAGCTTGTCTCTACTATTCCCAGAACCAGAGATAGCAGCCTTCCAGCAGCTGGTTACTGCTCCAGCTCCACACACCTGGTATGTAGTTTTATATTCTCGTTGGAGGATTGCTCTGCCTCCTGAACTCTGATCCCTTAGTCCCCAGTACCATTGGGCAGGTGGGATTCTCTAGTTTTTAATTAATATCAAGTTCCAGGAACTGGAGATATCTGCAGTCAAGCAAGCTGTCCTCCCACCAGAACATTATGAATAATAAGCCCACTCCACTATACACCCCTCCTCTTCTGCATATTAAACATCCTCTACCACCCTGGAAGTTATGTATCAGGACCCCTTCATTCAGCACAATCCCCTTTCTCCCACCATCTGTGCAGTAAAGGGGTAATTAGTGGAAATTACTGATCCAGGCCCTACATGCTGAGCGGTTGATATAATACCCCCTACCACCTGCAGGACATCAAAGCTTCCGCTCATAGCACCCCCCACCCCTACCGCTGGAGGATCGGTAGGAGCCCCAATACATTGCTATGCCCAGGGGTCTACACTGCTGTTATGTATGTGTGTGTGTGTATATATAATATTATTATTCATATTTATATACATTTGGTCTATCTATAATACTTCACTCGGCACATACTGGGTCACCTAAGTGTCCATCTCCGTGCTTTCCTTTCTTAAAACCCCCTTCTGAAAATCCTGCGTTTGCCCCTGCTGCAGGTGGGGCAGATGTAGCATGTGCAGAGAGAGTTAGATTTATGTGGGGTGTGTTGAAACCATATTTGCCTACCCTCCCAAAATGGCCAGGAGAGTCCCACAATTAGCCAGCCTTTGGTCTATGGGTTAACAATACTGTAAACTGTGAGGTGGACACAATTGACTGGAAATGGCTGGATATACAGTAAAAGTTAATGTGTTGCATTGAACATTTGTATATCTTTTTTTTTCACCTTTATCTTGGACACCATGGAAACATATAAAGTATACAGTTATGCTCATAAGTTTACATACCCTAGCAGAATTTGTGATTTTTCTGCCCATTTGTCAGAGAACATGAATGATAACTCACAAACTTTTCTTTCACTTATGATTAGTGGTTGGGTGAAGCCATTTATTGTCAAACAATTGTGTTTACTCTTTTTAAATCGTAATGACCCTAATCAAAAGTTTCCATACTGGATAACATGCACACAAGTTAACACAAACTGGTTTGAATGGCTACTAAAGGTAACCATCCTCACCTGTGATCTGTTTGCTTGTAAATAATAAGTGTGTGTTTGTAAAAGGTGTGTGTGAAATATGTACCGTATATGCCGGCGTATAAGACGACTCGGCGTATAAGACGACCCCCCAACATTTCCACTCAAAATACAGAGTTTGTTATATACTCGCCGTAAAAGACTACCCGCTCTTCCGCACACCTTCCACAGACTGCTGCTAGTAACATGGAGTCAGGGAGACAGGGAGGGGACCAGTATTATAGTACCGTACCATATATTAACCCCTTGAGTGGTGGGTTTTGCTGGGGCAGGACAAACCTATCAGGGCAGGTTTGTCCTGCCCCAGCAAAACCCACCATATAAAGTTTTAATACCCCCTCATGCCGCTGTCCCCCCCCCCCCAGGCATAAAATATATTGTAGGGTAGCTCTCCTCGCCCCCCCCCCCTTCTTATGCATACGGTACCTTGAAATAAGAGTATCCAGGTATGCCAGCGCTGCTCCTTCCGTTCTGCCTAACCGCCGGTCACATTGAGCATTGAAGTCGGCGGCAGGCTCGGGTGTTTTCGGCGGGGCTCGGGGGGACTCGTTTGCCTGAGCGCTCCCGAGTCCCCCCGAGCCCCGCCGAAAATACCCGAGCCTGCCGCCGACGTCAGATTGCGCATTTGATGTCGGCGGCAGGCTCGGGTGTTTTCGGCGGGGATCGGGGGGACTCGTGTGCCTGAGCGCTCCCGAGTCCCCCCGAGCCCCGCCGAAAACACCCGAGCCTGCCGCCGACATCAAATGCGCAATCTGACAGGCCGTTAGGCTGAAGAAAACGCAGCTGCAGACAAATACCGTACTTTTATTATTAAGGTACGGTACCTATGCATAAGAAGGGGGGGGGCTGAGGAGAGGTACCCTTTAGTGAATATATGCCGTACCCGGCATATAAGGCGACATCACGCCGTGCACCCGGCGTATAAGACGACCCCCCACTAGAGGGAACATTTTTATGGGCTAAAAAGTCGTCTTATACGCCGGAATATACGGTATGTATTGTTTTTTTTGACCATACATGCCGCATGGGTCCACTATGATATGGTGCTTATTGGAGCTTCCAACACTCTACTCTATTTGTTGATATAGAGTCTGTGAGGCAGATGTACTAAAGGGAGATAAGCTTCCCAATACGTACTATTGTGTTTTCACTGCTTTTTTTTTTTTTTTTAAATCTTCCTGCATGAAGTGGCTATTTCTCCTCCATAGGTTACTATGGAGGTGATGTTACCCTCCAGCTATTACTTACAGCTGTTATGACTCACTGCTGTCACTTTTCCCCAGTGTCGGCTTTGTCTGTATAAGCTGATATTAGCTGCACTCCCTTCAGCATAGACCTGAGGTCTCCATTATTGTCCCTTGTTTTTAATAAAGTTATTCCCTTGTCGAAAAAAAGAGTTCTGAAGCCAATCAGCTGTTTCTCTGTTGTCACTGATCCAGCATCCAGCTCATCGTCGCTGCCTATCTGCAAGAGGCTGCATTGACAGGATTATAGTTGGCCCCGCATTAGCATCCAGGAGGTAGCAGCTCATAAGTTTGTCAAAAAAAATAAAAACTCCCAACAGGCTTTTGATGTGGCCTGTTGATTCATCCCATTAATGAACAGGGACAAACCAACCCATAGTAGCCAATGTATTTTATGTTTGTTACCTGTGGGGACCAGTGTGATTGTTTTTCCTGTGGGGAGGGGGCAATGTGTTTTTCCCTGTGGGGATTTCCTGGTGTGCCTTGGCAATTTTTAAATCTTATTTAGCGTGCCACAAGGTGAACAGGTTAAAAATCACTGGTCTAGGGGAACATTAATAAAATCTGCAGTATCTGCCTCCTGCAATGCAGCGCTATGCAAACAAAGCAGCATTACCGCAGAGAGCAGAGTACTTCTACTATGTTACTGTATGTTTCAGTAAAAATAAAACAGCATTGGCCTCTGTTCTTGGAGACATATTATGTTTCTTGTAACATTTTGAATTTCAATTAGGAAAATGTAACTCAAGTTGTTTTATCGGACGTATTGTAAAACACTGTTGATACAAAGGAACGTGTGCATGATTTTTTTTGTCTCTCTCTCTCTCTCTCTCTGTCCGGTAATGACTTGACTTCCAAATGTCAAATCCATTCTTCCAGTTGCCTGTAAAGACTCAAATTACTGTTTTCTGTGGCATAAATATTTTATGATCTTCCCCAAACCATTTTTCTAAGTTACAGCACAAAGCAGTGTGAGTATAGAGGCATGAGATGATGTCATGCAAACAGAATATATTCTTCATCGTTTGTTCGGCTAAAGGACATTGTATTTGTCTAGCAGAGATACGTAGTCAACAGTCCACCGTCTTCATGCTGTATTATTCAGAACCTGTTTGTTGAATGAGAATTCTCAGATTCACTTCAGATCATTGGGCTAATGAAGATTAGGATGTTTTAAAATAATTATCAATTGGCTGGACAAGGAATAGGCAATAAACCCATAACTTGATATTCAGTATCAATGAAAGTTACAGGTATCTAGATATCTTTTTTAAAATAGAAACCGCTTAGAAAATGAAAATAATTGTTTTAAATACTCCCAATAATATAAAATCAAAGATAGTGTATTATCGAGGAGACTAATATACATAAATAACTTAACAATAATAATAATTTTATTTATATAGTGCTTAACAGACAGAATGAATGAATGTAATACAGTACAGGAACACTAAAGTACAGAAAAGCTTTTCATAAACAAAACATAAACAATACTTAAAACTTTCCAACTCTTTCCGAAGTTGCAAAACACTTTTTTTCCCTAGTTTTTACTGGGTTCAGAGACAAACTGGGCTCTGATGTCATCAAACCCATCCCCGGTTACAGCAAAATGTCATGGTCACGTAGCACTGGGTGACTATGCACCTTGATAAGGAATATCCAGTTCATAACGGTCATGTGATAAAGTTTTCTGATCCCGTATTTCAAATCTTAATTCCCCATTTTTTCGCTGACAAATATCACAGATGTATCTTAGTAAGGACCTCCAAATTTTAAAGTATTTTCTTTCATAGACTGCAAGTGTGAAAAAGATATTTAAGTTAAAATTTCCCTTGCTGTGAATCTTGGACACCTTTTTATTTAAAATTGATAAAAAATATTCTTGTCGGACTACCAGGGGAGATATTTAACCATATATGCTTCAACAATATAGGTTTCTCCTGCATGGATACATTCTGTCCCAATTATGCAGCTTAACCTTTTGCAGTCCAAATTTTTGTTGCAATTTAAATGTTTAAATTAATGGTAATTTTTTTTTTATTATTCAAAAAATGGTCTACATTGAATGTTGTTTTCATTGATGTTAATTTTCTTATTTTAAAGTAGCTCACCATTGGATCTGCTACTAGTGCTAGGGCTGTTGAGCCTGAATAGACGTTGGACTTGAAAGGGTCAATCTACAGTATGTGATCATGGCCTGACCCTGCTTAGCTTGTGAGATCAGACGAGTTCGGCTTGTTCAGTGTGGTGTGGTTGTAGGGATGCATAAATGATTGGCAAGGTGTCCAAAATTCACATCAAAAGAAATTTTTACTTAAATATTTTAGGGGATATAGGAAACAGCTTTTCACACTTACGGTTTATAAAAGAAAATACATAAATACGTGCTTAAGATCCATGGAGGCATAGACATGCCCTAGGATAGCTTGGCCATGTCCCTTTTCAGTGGGAGGTATGCAATTGCTGTAAAAGGGTCCTCGCTTTAACAATGGGGCATGGACGCACCAACAGAGTTATGATGGGCACCAGGGATGCCAATCCCAGGGCATTTTTTCAATCCCGGATCCCGGGATTGAAAAATGCTCAATTCCGGGATTCTCGGGATCCCGGGATTGGCATCCCTAAAAGAAAAACACACCCTGTCCACCCCTACATGGGCTGGCGGGAGCGTGGCAGCAGCGAGCAGAGCAGCGCTGCGGGGGGTGCATGGTGCCGCCCCGCAGATTTACTTACAAAGGCGGGCGGGAGCGGGGCAGACAGCAGTACTGCGGTGGTACTTGCCTGGTGCCTCCAGGCAGGTAGCACGCCGGGGTCGGGAACAGCCAGGCAGCTTCTGAGCGGGTGCTCAGAAGCTGCCCGGCATTAGACTGTGCATGCGCAGTCTAATCCCGAAATCCCGAGATTGGATACTCCAATCCCGGACATTTTGGGGCCAAATCCCGGGATCCCGCCGATCCCGAGATTGGCCACCTTAATGGGTACATACACATTACAACTGTTGCTAACATATGTGAACATTCTACTTAAGGCAAAGACAGTAGGAGCAGGGGAGCACTTTGCATTGACAAGAAACACCAGTCACTTAAACCTTCCCTACACACAAACTCAAAGCGCAACAATTGTATAAGTTAGTAGAAAGGATAAAGCTTATATTAAAATTCTACAGTGTCCTCATAAACTGTGGTCAAACAGCCCCTCTTGGTGCACAAGTGACTGACCTGTAGGGGTGCCCTGGGTTCGTGATCCAGGACCAAATAGTGAAACCAATGCTTTTGGCTCCCATTTATAAAATATGTAGGCAAACAAAAAGCAAATCCTGTCCCTCATCATATAACCTAGCATTAAGGATTAGGAATCAACACAATTTGCCTAATTTAATACTTCTGAATTTATTAATAAGACATTTTTCACCTGTAGGGCACCTTGACTCTCAAAAGTTTGGGAACCAATCGTCTAGAGCACAGGTTCTCAAAGTCGGTCCTAGGGACCCCACACAGTACATGTTTTGCAGGTCTCCTAACAGAATCAAGTGAAATAATTAGCTCCACCTGTGGATCTTTTAAAATGTGTCAGTGGATAATGAGTGCACCTGTTGGGTGACCTGGAAACTATGAACTATGTGGGGTCCTGAGGACTGAGTTTGAGAAACACAGGTCTAGAGTATTGTTGTTATGTTTTGGCTCTAGTGTTTTTCAGGAAAATTAAAAGGCATTACCTATGCTCGTCTGCATTTTTTTTTTTTGGTTGCTGAGAATTGCAGTAATTGTAATTTTGATATAATTGGATGCAAGGGGAGATTACTATTCATTTTGGAGAGTTGTATTAATTTACAAGGTATTATATTAATTTTGTAAAATGGACAAGATAGATTTATTTCAAGGAGGTTTAAATTATTGTGTTTTACAGTAATAAACAGCGTTTTAAATATCTTATTTTTATGTAACATTTCTATACATTAAATTGTACTTTTGAATTCTATTAGTACTGTGGAGTGTTTGAGTATGGGGGGGGGGGTTCCCACTTTTTTCCAAAATCAAACATTTGGAAACAATGTCTGCCGGAAGGTTTATGTTTTTTTTATAACTCATTTTCTTTCTTTACAATTAATGTTATATTTTTGTAAAGAAGAAATATAGGTTTTATACAATCTATACCATAAATCAGATCTTCCTTTTTTTCCTATCATTTTTTAAAATCATAGATAACACTGGATGTTTTGCTGTTGGTTATCATTTGTCACAAGAAAAAACAGAAATTTGGCTTAGGGATATAAATTGGATTTTTAACCGGCTTAGTCACACAGCTTTGGGAATCTGATGCACTGAGACCAACTGTGACTGACTGAAAGTGGCAAAATAAAATGGCTGAAAAATGGCTTATTAAGCTCTTTTAAAAAAGCCAAGATCGTGCCTAGTAAATTGTTCCTCAAACTGATATATTTATCTCAACTGTTTTATTTTTTTTTAGAATTTGTTTTTTTTTAATTAATCCCTAAACTGCTGATTGCTTTTTTAAAATATAAAAAAATTTAAATGAAAAAAAAAAAACCTTCAAAATTCATTTTAGCAAACAAAATAAAACAATGCTTCCCCTCCTACTAATGTCCACAGGCCAGCTTTGTAACATCAACCGTATCTCCCTGTCTGTCCTACCATATTGGTAATAGCTGATCGCTTCCACTAGGTGTCTAAATAATGGACAGCACTGGGGGTGCTGTCCATTATTTCTGTACTAATTTAGAGTTTTACGCTGTGAACATTTTTCTGCTATTGATCGATAATTGGCACTTGTGCTGCCATTGCATTGTGGATAAGTAAGGGTCAAGATTCCTTTGCAATTGGACAATCCCGCTAATTGCAGACTGTCCTGCTGTCCCGCCCGGGGGTGGGGGGCAATTAAGGGAGCCAGCTGCTCAGTTCTTCAGAGCATCCGGTAACTGGTAAATAGGTGCCATGTGCATGGCATTTCTACAGGGCAGGAAGGAGCCGGGGGCAGCAGAGCTGCTTGAGGAGCGCTGGGCACACCTCCAAATTGTCAAAAACAGGGATCACAGCTCTAGCCCACCGAAGTGGAAGCTGCTTCCCCTTTTTGGGTTCTCCACACCTTCGGTGCAACAGGTCCCAATTGCCGGAAGATTGCGGCGGGCGCCGGTGGAGAGGTGCTCAATCCGTCTGAGATGCACGAGCGTCTCAATAATTCTTGCGTCAGGGTATGGCAACCCTGCCCTTGTCCGCTTAAGGGAGACGGACAGGGTTAGAGGTTCGGTAGCGCATGCGTCTCCTGCACAAAAAAAGAACACATTTGCCAGTGCTCCATGTTGCATACTGGCAAATGCCTCCATGTCAAACCCCCACTATCCCCGCCAGCCCGAAGCATGGCGATGTCAGCGAGCCCCGTGGTATGCGTCCTCCCAACCTGTTCATACCCCCACTATCCACATTGGCGTGGAGTTGATTTTCTAAAGTGTGGCGAGCACAGCGAGACACCGAGCCCGAAGTGTGGCGAGCGCAGCGAGCACCATGAGGTAATACGCATCGTATTACTTGACGTGTATTCCGTGTGCGCTCGGTGCTTCGGGCTTGGTGGCTCGCTGTGCTCGCCACACTTTATAAAATCAACTCCACGCCGATGCGGATAGTGAGGGTATGAACAGGTCGGATGGACGCATACCACGTCCCATCGCGGGGCTCGCTATGCTCGCCACGCTTCAGGCAGCCGTGGATAGAGGGTGTGATTCAGGAACACATTCACACCTGTCATGTCAGGCAGGTTAAAATGGTCAATGGTTCCTACACAATGTAATAAGCGCTGACTGACTATGCTAACTGTGTAATGCTGACTGACTATGCTAACTACGTAAGCTCCGGCAACCCGCAAACGGGCGGAAACACTACGCTGATACTGACGCTAACTGCGTAAGCTCCGGCTAGCCACGAACCAGCGGGAATGCAACGCTGATACTTAAAGGGATGCTACGCTAACTACGTAACTGCCACCGTACCTTTCGACCTGCCGAAAAATACCCAGCTAGGATTGAATAGGTCGGAACCCCTTCCGATCTATTCACATCGAAAACTGCCGTCTTTTCGACAAGATGGCAGTTTCTACATTAATTGAATATATACCTACGGGGTAAACCTACTGTACTAAAGGTTATTAAAATGAAAAGAGGTTTTGTTGCCCATAACAACCAATCAGTTTCTGTCTCTCATTTCTCTGTTGGTTCAAATGATCAAACTGATTAGCCGCTGTGACTGGACAATTCCAGCTCACCATGTTTTTCTGGCCACGCCTAATTTGGAGGTACGTGTAACGGTGCCACAGTGGCCTGATTTTGCCAGGGTTATGGCAGTATGTGTGGGCTGCTTAACAGGGCATACATCTAATGGGCATAATTAGCAAAACTTGGAGAGAAATATAGTGGAGAGAGAGATTGGTTTGTACTTTATCTCCCTCCACTTTGTCTCTCTCCTAGCCTTGATAATATTCCCCTATGTCTGCGGCATCCAAAATGACATTAGACTAGACGGTTTCATTACAAATAGGCATACTGTAGTAATATCTGCAAAGGATCTGCAAAACTACCCTCACTTGAGTATAAGCCGAGGGGGGCTTTTTCAGCATAAAAAATGTTCTGAAAAAGTAGGCTTATACTCGAGTATATATGGTATATTATGCCCAGCTACAGTATAATGGGTTAATCATTAATTGATTACAAAAGTGGAAAGGTACCAAGGCGTTTTATATTTTCGGTACTCAAGATGCTTTTATAATGGCAATTTTTTTTTTTTTTTTGTAATCTGTCAGTCCTATTTAATTGCTTAGTCGTCAGAGCAAAGTTGTAAGGCTGCCATTAAACTATTTCGGAACTAAGCTTCATTGTGTAAAAACCGAAATTGCTGAACGTACAGTACCGGTTTGCATCTCTCCAATATAATGAATTGGCTCTTGCCGATCCTGAACTGATAACTATTGCAGTTAGCCATTGTATAGGTAGTAAAATAAGATTTTCTAAATAAGCGTATTACCTTATTAATGTAGGCTACACACCAGAACAATCCTGATCAGGAACAGATCGTGAGATGATCAAATGATGGTCGCATGATCTGTTGAAGCACGCGGTCTGCTCGCGATCTGCATACAATTCAGATCTGCACACAGTTGAAGGGATCATTTTCAAATCCTGACTGCCGCCGGTAGGATCTGCAAAACGAATAAATGATCAGTGGGGACTCACATCGGATCGGATCTAAAACATGCCAAAACGTACCCAATTTACATATGCAATCGTCCGAGATTGTATTGAAATTGGGGAAATTGAGGCCGAATCGCTCTGGTGTGTACCCAGCATAACTCTTTGTAACAGGTAAGTATAAATCAGCGTACTTTTTTATATGGATGCTGAATTATTAGCAATGTGCCGCCAGTGCGATTGCCGCATGTGCACATATTACCATTCAATACAGTAGGCCAGTGGTTCCCAAACTGTGTGCCGTGGCTCCCTGGGGTGCCTCGGGACACATGCAGGGGTGCCTCGGGTTGCTAGTAAAATTATTTATGGTCAATTAATAATGGACAAAACTAGTTCTGGTGACTTCCAATCATATAATATGTGTACATACATAACATTTACAATATAACTGACCTAAGGATCACATACAAACACAATTCACTTCATTTTATATTTTTTTCTACATTTTTTTTGGCCACGGGGTGCCGTGAAAAAACTTTTTGTATTCTAGGGTGCCTTGATTCAAAAAAGATTGGGAACCCATGCAGTAGGCAATCAATGCTCATCTTCATGCACACTGCGCACCAGAGATACCGGGCATGGAGTGTTTGTACCCCAAACGTTCCTGCGGCACTCTGTATACATTACGCTGGATGTTATATCTACCCTCACACATGACACATTTTAGCTGTGCACAGAATTAAAATAAAATCCTCACAGGTGTTGATAACAAATAAATCACAGCATGTAGCTATTTAATTAGTTCGGGAAAGGTGTTGAAGCTGCAATTAACCTAAAGGTAGCCTCACGCTGTAAAGTAACAGTAAGCATAGGACAAGTAAACAAGGGATATTATGTTATTTAAATTGTCGACATGAGAATTTTGACATGGACATAATGTTGACGCATGTCTGATGACATTTCGACATGATTAGAATGTCAACAAAATCTTACTAATAGTCCAGTGTCGACTTACATGGCTGCAGTGTTGTCTTCCGATTTCCGGGGTTAGCCTTTGGATATAAAATATGTGGTTGCCCTCCCTGAGAAGCCCCCTCCCTCTCACTGACACCCCTTTCACATCAGAAAATGCAGGGACCCAATGGGAAAAACGGCCCAGGAATCATGCCGGGGCATTCCCGGGTTGGCCCCTTTCACGCCAGAAAAGTCCCTGCATTTTCTGGTGTGGGAAGGAGGCGGGCAGGAGTTGGGATGGCGGCGGAGGCAGTGGACAGTACTCACCCCGGGTTGCCGGTCCTCCTTGCAGGTTTTGGATCCACACAGGCGGAGTGCTCAGATGACAGGTCAGATGACGGGCGCAGATGACAGGTCAGACGGCGGGTGCAGATGACAGATCAGACAGCGGGCGCAGATGACGCAGTTCTCCGGCTGCAGTTAGTGCGCCGGAGACCTGCGTCTTCTTCATCCGCCGCTTGTCCTATCATCTGCTCCCGCCGCCTGTCTGGATCCCAAGCCTGACTGCACACACTGAGGACCAGCTACCTGGGTCAGTACCCCTACCCCTTTCACACCGGCCAGGACCCCGGGTCACACCCGGGAACAACCCTGCTCCCTAGCAGGGTTGAAATCCCAGCAAAGTTTCCCGAGATTTGGGCACCGGGAACCTTTCACACAACCCGGGAATTTAGGCTGGTGTGAAAGGGGTATGAGTCACTTTTACAAGCCATCCATAGCTGTTTAATAGACGTTATACCTAATATAAAATATTATACGGGGTATGAACTTAATATTTTTATAGCATTTTACAGAAAGATAAATATTATTTTATTAAAGGAAGTGTTTCTAGTTGGAAAAAAACAACTACACCACAAACACACTAATGTGGGCTGGCATTAGTCTGGGAGGGAATAGAACAGACAACAGTCATACAGTTACCATAACGAAATAAGCAGTAAAGCTGTCACTTCCTTTCAGCATTAGAGATACCCCCAGGGGCCCAGATTTTCTGGAGAGCTCGTTATTTCAACAATGAACATCCTTGGAAATCAAGGGATACGTCAGCAGATGCTGCAGCGAGTCAAGCATTTTGTGTTTTCATACTAATTCCTGACGACTTCGCCTTAAATTCTTTATCTTTCCCGAGCCCAAAGCAATTGCTCAGTCATGAAACTGGACCCCCTAGTCACAGGCACTGTTACCCTCCAGGGGAGATCGGACAGTAACACAGCACTTACAATAATTATATGCATGGATAAAGTTCCTAAATTCCTGCAATCATTCAGAAATCGAGGAGTCACATAAATCTAGTATTGGAGACATCTCTGGTTTGTCACTACGGGGCCCATTTATTATGGTGAATGGGCACATGCAGAAACAGTAGCTTCTATGGGTTTTTATTTTTACTAAGATGGGAGTTCTATTGAAGATGTGATGTTGCTATGGGCAAAAAAAAATCAGATTATATGTATTATTTTCTAGAAGGTGCTATATAAATAAAATAAAATCTGATTGGTTTCTACGGCCAACATTCCATCTTCAATGGAACTCCCATCTTAGTAAATAAACCCCTGTGTGTTTTAGATAACAGGCCCATTTACCTTTAGTGGCCCAATATGGCTGCTGGATATTCAATAGTCTCTGAAGACTGGAAGTTATTGGTGTTTGTTTGTGGGAGCTGGCGCCATCTGTTGGAAGGAAGTCTGAAGTGCACAGAAGAATCCATTCTGTCCAATATGGGCACTTGCACTGCCTGCCTATGTACACTGCATTTTAGCTGCATATGTGGCAGGTATAGTGATCATGGAACAGCAGCCAATCTTTTGTATCTCCCGCCACGGCTTGCAGCGTATTGGATACCTGATTAATGGAAGGGCATCTGGGCTTGGTAATGCATAGGTCCTTATGCGATGTTCTGCAGATCTTCACATACTGGAGAGTACATACAGAATAACATAAAAGCTATGCACATCCATGATCACTGTAAAAACCAAACAAGGTAACACAATGGATTTCTCCACTAGTACAAGGGTATATAATGCATGTCATATAGTCTCATATACTTATTTTTTTTATGTTTCTATATTTCCCGGCCAGACATTAAGTGTACATGAGTAGAGCGGTGCGGACAGCAGAGATAAAGGTCAGCGCACAGGGGAAAAGGTCATCTGCTTCCACAGAAGCCACTTGGGGATGCTGGCTGGACATAGAATGGCCAGGCTAGTATGGAAGCCAATGTGCATGAGACCAGCCTTGACATTTATTCTGTTCTCTGCCTGTTCCTGCTGTCACCATGTTGAGATGACAGTAGTGATAACTGGGCTTGTACAGATGTAGCCGCTCTCATCGTTGCCGGATCACCACCGCTCGTTCCTGTTTGGCACTCCAAATTTGCACCCATAAGAAACCGCCACGCTGCTATATCGCTGTTCAATGCGTTTGTTAGCCACAGGATTTAATTAAATGCAAGCGCATGGAAACAGAATCACACCTCACATCACCACAGGAGTTGCACGTGGGTAATGTGAATTTTGGGTTATTCCATGTGGCATGATGTGAATGTTTACTCATTCAGTGTGAATGTTGGCTCATTCTGTGTGGCATAATGTGATATTTGACTCATTCCATGTGGCATAATGTGTAAGGGGCAAGTACTGTATAAGGGGGTTTTCTATTGTGTTGCATAATGTATATAATGGGTAAGTGGTGTGGTGCACTACACTCAAGGACACACCCCATTTTGAGTGGCCACACATCCTTTTCTGTAGCACATACTACAACCTTCACTTTTCCATACCCCCTGCTTCACTTTGACCCCTGGTCTATATTATGTTGTGGTCATATAAATAAAGGGTGACTGCTATCCACTGGGATGGAGGGCATAATACGGGTGACAAAAAGGCTATACAGTATTTACCCCTGGAGAGGATGAGATAGATTAAGGCCCTCACCTCTTTCATAGACCACATGGCTCTTCCTTCCTTACCGCAGCAAGCAAGGGATCTGAAATCACAGTCTTGTGACCACTGGGCTGTGCCTTCAGACACATTCCTTACAGACACAACACACCCTCTACACAGGGCATCAGTATTTTTTCATGTGCAATGCAAAATAGCCTTCTGTCTAATGGTACATAAATAAATACTGATTCCCTCTGTTCCCAGAGGCAATGCCTTTTCTCTGATCACACGTGAAGAGTCTCTACTTTGGGATTCGGGATTGGGGCCGAAAGCATATTGTTGCACCTGACCCACTAATCTCTAGTTCCGCCTTTGAATGTACATGTAACAAGCGGTCCAGTGCACATTACAGTGAATACAGTTTTTTCTATACAATAATATTGCATACGTTGTGAACCTTGACAAACCCCACGCATAGCTCCAAGCGTCATTTACCGCCTGCCTTACAGCAGAGCTCCGGGATCTCTTTATGCTGTTAATTAACAGCTCCGACATACTGTACTGAGAGGTTATGGTGACGCTTTACATACCGTACTGTAGCTTAGTAAAGATTCCTCAGTAAACCATCCATTATATGAAATGCCCGATTATCTTTATCTCCTGCTCTACAGCAAAACGTGAAGCCTAACATACAGTACACAGATCAGTGAGTAGATTAATTTGTGTTTGAAATTTGCTTGTTTTAAAGGTCAACAATTTTGAGTCGGAATGTTTTTTTCTAAAAGAAACGGAAAAAGCTTATTTAAAGCCTGCCGTGAATGGTTGATATAGCTATCAAAGAGTGATATTTGGCTTTGCCATACTGTATTATTACTTGGCCAAATGCTACAAATGCATTATAGTTATTTACAGAAATTCTGCCCAAATGTCAGAGAAGGGGGGGGGGGATAGAGAGGACAGCAGCATGATAGAGAACAGGGAAGGGGATTGGGGGGGGGGGGGGGGGGAGAGGAAGAGCGAGAGAACCAGGGGAAGAGAGAGAAAGCAAGAAGTAGCTGAATTGAAGACAGCACCATCCTGAAGTATGGGCACGCTGGGCAGTTGTCTAGGGCAGCACTATTTTAGTGGCCATTGAATGGGGGGGAAGCGGGGGAGGGGGTCTGTTGCCTCCAGAGCTTCTTTTGAGAGGCAGATATAGGACATTTTCCAGACACTCTTATTGGGAATTACAATCAGAGGATGGTAGAGATTGGAGGAAGAGATAAAGTGGGGGTGGGGAATGAAGAATAGGGGGTTAGCTACGGAAAGCGGAGAGACAGAGAAAAATGATGGGAAGAAAGAGAATGGGAGGACAGAATGAGGAAGAGAACGTAGGACCCCTGTAACATTAGCTGCCAAATGACCAGTCTAAAATATCTGTGATCATACAGCTCCATCTGACTGGGACGCGCGAGAGTCTCACACGCATGCGTGTCCCAGTTTTTGGCCAGCGGGGGACATGAACCCTGCATGTCTCCGCTTCAGGGAGACAGGCAGGGTTAGGAGGGGTGCGGGGAGGCGGCGGGGACCAAAGGAGTGCTCCATCGGAAGGGGATCCACGAGCGTCTCATACACGCGCATCACCTTCCTTGGGCTGGTGGTTGGTTGGCAATCCGACCACCAGACACCCGCTGAATGAGAACGGCTCGATCTGTATACTGTATTTGTGCGTATGACTAGCCTTGTTCATATAAACACTAATATTATAGCTGAGTTATGCTACAGTCTCCCAGACACAGTATTCTACAGTAACCATATAGCCGGAACATTAATAACTTTCATTAATTTCTATGTAACCTGGTTTGCAGTGTTTTATTGTGTTGTGCGATAAGCATTTGTCTGTGCAATATAATTACAATGTCCGCCAGTCTGGTTGTCTGTCTCCCTTGAAGTTTAATACTATTGTATCTCCTCTTATCTCTAATTGGTTCAGTAATCTTTAATCCCATTTACTCTACTTCCAGCGGGGCATTGAGTTACCTGCTGCACAGGTCTGATAACAGACTGAAACATACTTAGAATTTATCACCCATAGTACACGCCATGTGGCGTGAATGCACGGGATTTATACATCTGAAAGTTATTTGCCACAAATGTCTGTCAGGAAAGAGAAACACTGCTGGGACTTGATATACAGTATTATATGGTCTGATTGCCTTTATTTTTGAGAATTACAAAAAATTGCATATATGAAGCACACTTCATTCTTTTTAGTACCCAAAAAAATGATACTGAATCTTAATGTTTTATGGGTAGATCAGATCTATGGGTCTCAAACCAAATGTCTTCCCAGCTGTGCACAAAGGGGTAAAATCTCTCGCCGTCAAATGATTTCTTCCTGCTCGCAGAACCGATTAAGTCTAGACCAGGGTTGCCTACTTTTCTAGTCTCCTTTACAGGAGAAGCCCGGAGAGGAGACTTTCAGCAGCACTTCGGTGGTGGGGTTTAAGCATGACATCATCAAGCCCCACCCCCAGGATGTAAAAATAACCCGGTTCACAGATCTCCATGGAGGGGGCCGGGCTAAAATGACACGATTATGCCATTTTAGCCCTGCCCCCTCCTTGGAGACCCGCGGATTGTCGTATTTAAACGCCGCAGTCAGGGGGAAGATGCCGCGATCGGGGGGCGGAGTAGGTGTCCACCAGAATCCGGGAGGGTTGCCGACCTTTCGAGGGGTGGGAGGGGGACCAATTTTTGGGAGCCTCTGGGCCATTCCAGGGGGATAGGCACCGCTGGTCTAGACTCACTCGGCACTGCAAAGGCTGTAGGGAGAAGGAGGCCGCTGACATCCCTCCCAATGGGCGTGGAATGCCATTGGTTTCTGGGGCACTCCTAGAAAATGCTGCGTTAAGCCCGCAGGGTGTCAATCACCCTGTCTGCCTTTGGACGGACGGATCGCGCATGCGCAATGCATACCGTGCACATGCGTGGTTGTTCGATTATCGGACAGGCTGCAAATTGAATGGTTCTGAATCGGGCCCTATAGCACACATTAGTATTCATAGCGATGCTACAAATGTATTCTACTTTGTATGCTACAAAGGTAAAACGTTTCCAGTTGATTTGACGTATGAAAAACTGTGCTATTTGGTCTGGTCAGGAAGTGGTTAATGAAGAAATGAGGTCACATCCTTTGGCTGTACTGATGACCCCTGTACCTGTTGGTTCATCCTGCGGACTGATTTTTGGGGTACTGTGGATTATATGTCCTCTCGGGGTGGTGTTAGCCTGACACAGCAATGGCAGAGGAATCACTGGATCCCCTCTGGTCCAATCTCTATGTGCATTCGCATACTACTGGGACCCTGTATTATTATTACTCCCGGAGAGTTGCAAGGTCTTCTCTGAGACTCCAAGAGGAGCCCTAGATTGGCAAAGAGCGAAGCAAACTCATCATGTATCACTGTGATTCATAATGCAGTCACTCAAGCAATAATGATGAATAGAGCCCTTACACTGCAAGAAAATGTGCACTATTTAAATGACTTCCATACATTGTGCTGAGTCCCAGAACCTGCTGATTGAGATTGCTGCTTCAGTTGGTTTCATTATAGAGCCATCCCGAGTAGATGAACACAGCGCGTACTGCAGCAGTCTGCTGGCGCTGTGCTGACTCTCAGCCTGTCGAGTCAATTTTACATTGGGATTTAGTCCAGTTTTTAGCTATTTCGGAACATGCTCATTCTTACTAAAATATACATTTATCCAGCCCAGTCCACGCTCTTCAGTCGGTGATTTTTGACTACAGATGAGGAATCTGCAGCTTTCCATTAAATCATACTTGAAACCTTTACATTTTTCTTTTAAAAAAAAGTAACTTAAGGCAAACAGTCTCTGTAAGGAGAAGGGTTCTGCGCCAGTCTTTAAAAGTAAAAGTTTAAAGTTTCTATGATGACATTATGACAATTGAACTCTGATGATGACCGATATCAGCATGATACAGTATTTTGTTTTCTTCCAAATCGGAGCAGTCTATGATCATCTTGGACATTAGGGGTGATTCTGAGGGGGCTTGTCCAGTCCTTGTGATGCCACCTTGGCGAATCTACACCCCCCCAGCCGCTGTTTCTCTGCGCAACCATGCAAGAGCGTGTGTCATGAAGACACGCCCCCTCGCATGTGGAGACTGACTTATATTTACGTGCAGTGGGACGAAGACAGGACGGGCTTCTGACGTCATGCCACGTCAGCCGCCCGCCCCCAGCACACCTCGTCCCACCTGCATACTCATGAAATGCTGGGTGTTCCCATGGGCGACACTGGAGCCCACCGCCACACACCCCCAGACCGCGCCGCTCCGTGTGAACGGCCTGGAGACATTGTAAATCGCCGTTGCCGCTCGCAGTCAGGATTTGCACCCGATCATCGGGTCAGGGGCTGAATTAGCTTCACTCCGAATGAACTAGAGTCGGCCCCATTGTGTATGCCTGATTGCGTGCTCCGGCGGGTCGCATGTAATGTCTTCTGGTTGCTGCACAGCCAGTTAGAAGATCGCACATGCGACCGTACAGTTTAATGAACGACAGAGCGAGGGATTGTTTCAGCATTGTGTACATTTGTTTAAGTGTGTACAGACAATATAGTAAGTCGACCTGTTGACCAGCATATTGGCAGGAACCACGTTGCTCTGTATTTAGAGTCCTCAGCTGATGATACATAAATTCTGCACCCACGTTGTAAATGCCGGATGACCTCCCGACAGTCGAGATCCCGACTTACAGGGGCTATTCTCCTTCATAGGGGTCCACGACCCATTGGCAAGTGCAGCAAGCCACAGAGCATACAGCGTGGGGAGCGGAATCCCAACTGCCGGACCCCATACCACACCCATGCAAAGCACACCTTGGCACGCCAGGTCACATAACTGTGTTTTAGCATTGGGTGTCTATTTTGAAAAAATTGCCTCTTAATCGCAACACAATGCAACTAGGACACAGAAAGAGACTGTGCTGATCAATTTGCTACAGTATATGACACTTGTATACCTGTGTACGACTGAGTCTCTGCATCAGTAGAGAATGTGCTACAATGTACTGCAGCTGTCGCACCTTTTTCCAAGACAATGTTCTGTTCAGAATACAGACTCTGGGGTACATTTACTAAGATGGGAGTTACATTGAAGATAGGATGTTGCCCTTATCAACCAATCAGATTAAAAAAAGACCTTTTTAGCTCCTTCAAGAAGATAATAGAATCTGATTGGTTGCCAGGGGCAACATCCCATCTTCAATAGAACTCCCATCTTAGTAATTTACCCCTCAGTCACACACTATATATACGTTTGTGTATATACACAGTCTCCTCGTGCGTCCCTGCGCAGGGCCTGCAAGCTTCCCCACAGGCATCTTGTGCTACATGGCGTATTGAGGATAGATGTATGAGGACACCTGTACAACCCAATCTTCCCCATGTGTCCATAATGAGCTGTGTCCATACATACATCTGCATGTGATGGCATTTTGGTGTTAATGGAAGCTGCCAGCTTTATTTCAATCTCTTCGAACATGTTATAGGCTCATGTGTAGTTGGACACAATCACAACCCTAAAGATATAAGATGAAATAATTTACAGTCATACTTTTGTTCAAGCGCATCTCACATTGGGCCAGATGCACTAAGCTTCAAAAGTGATAAAATGGAGAGTGATAAACAGCCAGCCAATCAGCTCCTGCCTGACATGTTTCAAACACAGTCTGTGACACGGCAGGTAGGAGCTGATTGGCTTCACTATAGCATAGAAATATGGCTACACATTGGGCCTGATTCTGGTTTCTGGTGGACACGGGAAACTGTGAAGATCACAGCTTGCCCGTCCCACCGCCTTACCCCCACCAACCATGCCAGGGGGTGTGTTATCAGCAGGAAAAATCATTCGATGGTCGGCGACCATTGAATGATTTCTCCTGGGCTCTCAAATATAAGTCAGTAGAGACTCCGGGATGAAGACAGGGCGGGCAGCTGATGTCATGAGACGCCAGCCATCCGCCCCCGGCACACATCATCCCCCCCGGCACACTGTGTCACGGACGCATATACGTGGGATTGTCTGGGGGATACCCATGAAACGCTGGGCATTACCATGTCGGAGCACTGCCAGCCCCCCTGTGCGAGTGCGCAAACTAACTTTGCAGGTCGGCAATTAGGTGCAAGCGCATTACTTCAACATCGGTCCCCGGTGCAAACTCATTTAGAAACTCAATGAAACGAATAGATCATAAATGAAATCTCAAAGGCCGGTATTCAATTGCCCTTGATCCATGCTCGGAGGTAATTGCTTAGCTGCAGGGCTGTTCTAGTAGCCTCAGGAAGCTGGTGTATGCCGTGGCTTAATGGGTATTTTGTTTCACCTGTCTCTGGCAAGCGAAGGGAAACCCTGAAAACAGCAGGCTATTTCGAATGAAAACACGCATGTCTCTCTGAGATGTACTAAGCCTTGTAAAGTGATAAAATGGAGAGTGATAAACGCCAACCAATTAGCTGTGACACGGCGGTGAGGAGTTGATTGATTTATCACTCTCCATTTTATCACTTTTTAAGCTTAGTACATCTAGGCCCTCAAACTGTGTGTTTTCTGGCAGAAATTTTTTTTTTTTTTTCAGCCATCTAAATTGGATTGTCCGAAAAAAGAAACGGGGAAACTTTGGGCAAAAACACCTGTTTATGGGGGTATTCGTTGTGTGCTAATATTTCGGACAGTTGGAAATATCGTATCTATATATTTATAATATACCCCTATTAAACCATTACACCATTTTGCGTGGGTGTAATGTTTGTATACAGTATTTATTGGTTTTATCTTAATAAAGCATGCAGTACATATGCTTTATGTGTCAGACAAGAGAATATTTCCATGTGCAATTTTTTTTTTACATTTTAACCTATTTTCAAATAGTGATGGATAAAAAGTGATGGACGCATAAGAACCACATGTAAAATCAGGCACCTTTATATAATCAGAAATGTGGTAATGGGTCTACAGGACTGTAAGGTTCCTTTATGGAGGCACAATTGTATTTCTTATATTCAGACTTACTTCAGCAATTCTGTCTGAATCACATACCTGCCAACGTCTTAGTGAGCGGATGACTGTTAAATTAGGTATATTAAATATATTGTTAGTTATTATTCCATCACGGGAGCACAAAACCACTGCCCTTGCAAAACTTTGACAAATGGGACGCTTTTAAAGGCAGAACTATTACTTTTCATGAGAAATATTTTAATGCAGTTGAATTGTATGATTTGCTGATGGCGGAATATTTGCAATGATAATTTTGCACAGCGTATAAGAGTCTTTTAATGATAATCATTTTTTTATTGTTACCTAAGCAATAGATTTGTGGCATGTACAGTGCAGTAATCATGTTCTGAACAGTAAGTTAAAAAGAGACAAGGGCAGATTTAGGGGGTGATTCTAATCTCCTATTGCTGCGAGTTTGGCCCTGTCCCCAAGTTTGTGGGACTGCGCGTGGTCTTTTATGCGCCTGTGCAATTCCCCATAGCCAATGATTTGCATAGTTGCCGGAACCTTTCGCAGGGTTCGGGGCGGACGGCGGTGGGGATGATGGTTAACCATACTTGCCGACTTTGGCATACTCCTTTCCGGGAGAAGCCCGGAGAGGAGTGAAAGGGGGCGGGTAGAGGCTTCATTTTGGGGGCGGGGCACGGGTGATGTCATCAAGCCCCGCCCCCATGATGGGCTGAAGCCTCAATTTGCGGGTCCGTGGGTGGGGGGAGGGGCTAAAAATGCCGCGAAATGCCGCAAATTGCGTCATTTAGCCCCGCCCCCTCCCCGCGGACCCGCGAAAGTCATAGTTTTTAGACCGCGGGGAGAGGGGGAGCCGGGGCTGTAGGGAAATGCGGGAGACTTGCCCCCCTTCCCGGGGGACCAAAAGGGTAGGCAAGTATGTGGTTAACCCATGGGAACACCCAGTGTTTTATGGGCATCCCCATGAAAATGCTGGTCGTTCCCATGGGTACGAAGGCGGGCCATTGCCTGCCGGGGGCGGGCGGATGACATCACAGGACGAAAGCCGCCTCCCTCGTCTTGGGGCAGGCACACGCAAATAAAAGTCAGTTCAGACTGACTTTTATCTGCAATGGCAGGAGAAATCATTCGATGGTCGCCGACCATCGAATGATTTCTCCAGCAACAACGGCATGCGAGAGGATGTGTCTTCATTACACCTCACATGGTTGTGAGGGGAAGTGGCCGGGGTATTAATTCGGTAGGCTTTCTGTCGCTCGGTAAGGTGTGATATTTGCAAGGGGACACCCATCAAATGCTGGGTGTTCCTCAAGGCGTTCCCCGTCCCCACCGCCCCCGTCCCAATGTTTGTGAATGGCTTGGTGAATATGCAAGTCGGACATGTGCTGTCCCCAAAACATGGGGACAGGGCAGAACTCGCTAAAAAGCGAGTGAATCAGAATGACCCCCTATATCGCTCAGAGTACTCCACCATCCATATTCTTATGGCATCAATTGTGGTAATGTGAACAAAGAATAATAATGACATTACTATATGCAAAGTCAATTCAGACCCATTCGTTTGGGACCAAATTCGGCCCGCCCCCAATGTTTGGGTTTTTGCGTGCACCATTATGTGCACGATTATGTGCATGCTTGCTAAGCTGCGACTGTCCGCCGTGTATGTTTGTCTGTATTGCTGGACTAATGAGGGAAGGTTAGGTGACTGTCTGAGGTAGCAGTGGTATCAGGGCCCTGGGCTGAGGAGATCTACGGCAGGAGAGGCTGATAGAATGGCACATTCAGGCCACCTTGCAGGCATTCTGGGACGGTAGGCAAGTATGGGTTATATTTGTGTAGAAGGGCACACAAGATGGGCCAAAAACTTTATTTTCTGCTGTCAAATGCTATGGGCTATATGTAACACAATAATCTCCCAACAATTACATACATCCCGCTTTCCGTGGGAACGTCTTGGTTTTTGGGGATGTTCCCACATGCGCATGGTATATTATACGCATGTGCAGCTACCCTGAGAGAACAACTTTGGCGACTTGAATAGTCGATGAGCCGTTCACAAACATCGGGGTGGGCCAGGGGCATACAGTGGGGCAGGGGAGCTGGGCCCACCCATGGGAATGCCCAGCGTTTTATGGGCATTCCCATGGGTATGCAGGCAGGCCAATGCCTGCCGGGGCAGGCGACTGACACAGCCGCTAACCCCGTCTTCGTCCCGGCGACCGCAAATAAAAGTCAGCTTCCACTGACTGTTATTTGTGATGGCAGCAGAAATCTTTTGATGGTCGTGACCCTGATTTCTCCTGCTGCAGAGACATGCGAGGGGGTGGGTTTTAGTTACACATCCCCTCGCGTGTTAAAGAGGGGATTGATCGGCTCCTCGAAACTTACCGAGCCAACCAGAATAATCCCCATTATTCTCAGGCACTGGTAAGATAAACAGATACCCTTACTGTAACAGAAGTGTCACATTCATTCCCCTAAACATGGCAGGCTTAACAGAGAGCGCACACAGGTCATTTATACCTCTATGTAATAACTGATAGCAAATGAAGTTTTATTATATCACTGCTGCGATGGGCAGAGCTAAGCGGCTACTTTCTTGTTTAGTTGCCATAGTAACTCTTCCATTTCTCTTGTTAAAGGTCAGACTGGGAGTTTATCCTTTTGTTGCTGATGTCTCTTCAGAACACTTGGCTGGAAATTACAGATTGTGTTCCTAGAATAGAAAAACTAAACAATTACTCTGACCTTTATATTGCCTAATTTATTTGCAATAAAACCATATGCACCAAATGTATTCTCTATTTCCAGATTAGAAATGTTACACCATTTTTTTTTCTTTTAGCTTTTGTATACGATGATTATATGAGTATATGATCGTACCCTATAGTGTGCTGATTGAATAACTGAATGCAAATCATCTTAGCATTTAAAAAAAAGTAATAAATTGCCCATCTGCTATACAGTACAAGAGGGTTTCGTTCTTCCTGAGCTCGCCTTAGGAGACCTGCGTTACGGTTTATTGCACCAAGGTGATTGTTCCAGGGTTGAGTACTTTTAAAGTCTCCTCTTTGGGAGAAGCCCAGAGAGGAGACTGTCTGCAGCAATTAAGGGGGCGGGGCCTGATGTAGACATCATCAAGCCCCGCCTCCCAGTACCGCAAATCATGCAATTAGCAGGTTTTCGAGGAGGAGGCAGGGCTAAATGACACGATTTGCATCTTTATCCCATCCCCCGAAAAGCCACGAATTGTGGGAAATGGACGCTGCTGCGGGGGGAGATTCGTGGTGTATGTGTGTGTGTGTGTGGGGGGGGGGGTGTTGGAGCACCGGTATCCGGGAGGGTTGCCAACCTTTCTAGGGTGCCGGGAGGGGGACCGGATTTTCGTGAGCCTCCCGGCCATTCTGGGAGGGTCGGCAACCCTTGGTTATTCTAGATCCATGCAGAAGTGTTGAAATTGCTATCTGGAAATTTCCACACTTTCATGCTGGAGACCCTAAACTGTGGTTTTCTGGAGGGGCCCGGAAAATGTAGCCGTGTCTGGGGCACTTTGGGGGAGGGCCATGGTGACATCAAGCAGCCTCTGTGACCCCAAATATGACCGGCCTGTGTCTGGCTTTACAAGTAGGCTGCGCAGCCAGGGAGCTGCCGGTCATGTGCAAGCGCTTTCATGTTTAGCGATGGATTTGCATGATAGCGATGTGCCCCCAAATTTTTGCAGACACATCGTGGGAAGGGACCTGGTGAGTGAGGTGGCCTTGTCCTGTGTTGGGCAGACCCCTACAGACTAACAACAGAGGTTGCAGTTTCCAAAATTCTGCAAAATTGCAACCAGTTCTGAATAAGGCCCCAAATCAAGATACCTGCAAATCTTGAGTTTGCCGTAAATCCCCAAGGTACAGAGATACTCCTATTAGGAATTTTATTGCAATATACCTTTTACTCTGGTGTCTCAGGGTGGATGGTGGGAAAGCATTGCATTGCAGCTTAATGTGTGTGTGCACCAGCCCTACAGACGTATCACTGCATATGCCCAACCCAGTGCGGCCCGCAGTTCTGTTAACGTGCTTCACTAAACTTGGCCTATATACTGTACAAATGCGCCATTGCACATCTTCAGCTGCAGGCGGAGTTGTGAACAACAGTTAAATGCCAACTTGTGTGCCTGCGGCTCCAGACATTGCACAGTGCAGGTTCAGTTCCATTATGTCAGTAGAAGCCTAATTCTTTTGAAACACAATATTATTCCGGTACACTTTGCTAAATCAGTCTCCAAATCAGTATTTACCTGGTTTGCCTGAATACATCGTGTTGCTGTAATAAGGTTTCTAATTAATTAGCGGAGCGCACCAGGAGTGATTTGTGTCCATCCGCGTGCCAATGGAGTTTTTTAAAGGACCTTTATTGCCAATATTCCATTATAAATTTATGTCCCAATTCATTATGTGATCAATGCCGTCAGATACTGTACATATTTAGCTTTACCATTGCATTTTTAACCATTTCAGTTTGACGTGGTTACTATACATTTACATATTGTATGCACAACAACCAGACAACATGACTCATCTCATCAGGAAAATATTGGTCATGTCTTCTATTTTACCATTTCCTTTTTAACCATGACTCATGAAAATGATGGTGTAAAGGAGTGTTTTTAAACCACTGTGCCGTGGCCCACAGGTGTGCCTTGAGCTGTTCTCAAGTGTGCCACCAGATCTGGAGCTGTCCAGACTGGTTTACAGCCATCACACACATACAAGGAAAGAAAGTACTGTAGGGTGCACTGGACGTCCTATACAATGAATATAAAATATAACTTTTAATGAGTTCAAAGATAAAAAGGTGAAATATTAAAATATTTTCAACAGATGTGAGAAAAGAAAGAATACGTTTATTAACCCCTTCATGACAGAGCCAGTTTGTGCCTTCATGACAGAGCCCTTTTTTTCAAATCTGACATGTCTCACTTAAGTGGGGATAACTTTTTTTTGCTTTTACTTATCCCAGTGATTTTGAGATTGTTTTCTCGTGACACATTGTACTTCAAGTTAGTGGTAAATTTTGGTCGATACAGTCTGTGTTTTTTTGTGAAAAATACCAAAATATCGTGAAAAAATGGAAAATTTAGCAATATGCAAAATGTCACATTTTCTGCTTGTGAGACAAATAATCATACCACTCAAAATAGTTAATAACTAACAAAGACCATATGTCTACTTTATGTTGCAATCATTATTTCAACTTCCTTTTAATTTTTTTGGACACTAGGAGGCTTCAGATATGACTAGCAAATTCTCAAATTTTCAAGAAAATTTCAAACACTGATTTTTTTAGGGACCAGTTCAGTTCTGATGTGACTTTGAGGGACTTGTATGTGAGACACCCCCATAAATGATGCCATTTCAAAAACTGCACCCCTCACAGTATTCAAAACAGCATTTTGGAAGTTTGTTAACCCTTTAGGTGTTTCACAGGAATTAAAACAAAGTGTAGGTGAAATTTCAAAATTTCTTTTTTTTTGCAGAGTTTCAATTTTAATACATTTTTCTAACGAATACAGTAGATTTTACTAGAGAAATGTGACTAAAAATTGATTCCCCCAATTCTTTTGTTTTCAAAAATATCCTATATGTGGCCCTAGTGTGCACGTTGACCAAACCACAGGCTTCATAATAGAAGGAGCACCTACTTGATTTTGGAGCCTCCTTTTTATGAGATTTTTTTTTAGGCACCATGTAGGTTTCTAGGCACCATAAGTGCTAAAAGTTAGGAACCTCCCCCACAAGTCACCCCATTTTGCAATCTACACCCCTCAGGGAATTCATCTAGGGGTATAGTGTACATTTCAAACCCCCAGGGGTTTCACCAATTTTGGTACAACTGGGATGTGAAAATGGAAAATTACATTTTTTTACACAAACATGCAGTTCTGGCTCAAAATTTTTCATTTTCACAAGGAATGAAGGAGACAAAGCACCCCAAAATCTGTGCCCCAATTTCTCCCGAGTACGGCAATGCCTCACATGTGACCAAAAAATACCAGTTGGGCGCATGGCAGGACTCAGAAGGGAAGGAGTGATTTTTGGATTTTGCAGCACAGATTTTGGTGGAATAAATGGTGGGTGCTATGTTGCACCAATACAGTGGAACCCCCCCACAAGTCACCCCATTTTGCAAAGTACACCCCTCAGGGAATTCATCTAGGGGTATAGTGTACATTTCAAACCCCCAGGGGTTTCACCAATTTTGGTACAACTGGGCAGTGAAAATGAAAAATTACATTTTTTTACACAAAAATGCAGTTCTGGCTCAAAATTTTTCATTTTCACAAGGAATGAAGGAGACAAAGCACCCCAAAATCTGTGCCCCAATTTATCCCGAGTACGGCAATGCCTCACATGTGACCAAAAAATACCAGTTGGGCGCATGGCAGGACTCAGAAGGGAAGGAGTGATTTTTGGATTTGGCAGCACAGATTTTGGTGGAATGAATGGTGGGTGCCATGTTGCATTAGAAAGACTCCCAAAGCACCAATACAGTGGAACCCCCCCACAAGTCACCCCATTTTGCAAAGTACACCCCTCAGGGAATTCATCTAGGGGTATAGTGTACATTTCAAACCCCCAGGGGTTTCACCAATTTTGATACAACTGGGCAGTGAAAATGAAAAATTACATTTTTTTACACAAAAATGCAGTTCTGGCTCAAAATTTTTCATTTTCACAAGGAATGAAGGAGACAAAGCACCCCAAAATCTGTGCCCCAATTTCTCCCGAGTACGGCAAGGCCTCACATGTGACCAAAAAATACCAGTTGGGCGCATGGCAGGACTCAGAAGGGAAGGAGTGATTTTTGGATTTGGCAGCACAGATTTTGGTGGAATGAATGGTGGGTGCCATGTTGCATTAGCAAGACTCCCAAAGCACCAATACAGTGGAACCCCCCCACAAGTCACCCCATTTTGCAAAGTACACCCCTCAGGGAATTCATCTAGGGGTATAGTGTACATTTCAAACCCCCAGGGGTTTCACCAATTTTGATACAACTGGGCAGTGAAAATGAAAAATTACATTTTTTACACAAAAATGCAGTTCTGGCTCAAAATTTTTCATTTTCACAAGGAATGAAGGAGACAAAGCACCCCAAAATCTGTGCCCCAATTTCTCCCGAGTACGGCAATGCCTCACATGTGACCAAAAAATACCAGTTGGGCGCATGGCAGGACTCAGAAGGGAAGGAGTGATTTTTGGATTTTGCAGCACAGATTTTGGTGGAATAAATGGTGGGTGCTATGTTGCACCAATACAGTGGAACCCCCCCACAAGTCACCCCATTTTGCAAAGTACACCCCTCAGGGAATTCATCTAGGGGTATAGTGTACATTTCAAACCCCCAGGGGTTTCACCAATTTTGGTACAACTGGGCAGTGAAAATGAAAAATTACATTTTTTTACACAAAAATGCAGTTCTGGCTCAAAATTTTTCATTTTCACAAGGAATGAAGGAGACAAAGCACCCCAAAATCTGTGCCCCAATTTCTCCCGAGTACGGCAATGCCTCACATGTGACCAAAAAATACCAGTTGGGCGCATGGCAGGACTCAGAAGGGAAGGAGTGATTTTTGGATTTGGCAGCACAGATTTTGGTGGAATGAATGGTGGGTGCCATGTTGCATTAGAAAGACTCCCAAAGCACCAATACAGTGGAACCCCCCCACAAGTCACCCCATTTTGCAAAGTACACCCCTCAGGGAATTCATCTAGGGGTATAGTGTACATTTCAAACCCCCAGGGGTTTCACCAATTTTGATACAACTGGGCAGTGAAAATGAAAAATTACATTTTTTTACACAAAAATGCAGTTCTGGCTCAAAATTTTTCATTTTCACAAGGAATGAAGGAGACAAAGCACCCCAAAATCTGTGCCCCAATTTCTCCCGAGTACGGCAAGGCCTCACATGTGACCAAAAAATACCAGTTGGGCGCATGGCAGGACTCAGAAGGGAAGGAGTGATTTTTGGATTTGGCAGCACAGATTTTGGTGGAATGAATGGTGGGTGCCATGTTGCATTAGCAAGACTCCCAAAGCACCAATACAGTGGAACCCCCCCACAAGTCACCCCATTTTGCAAAGTACACCCCTCAGGGAATTCATCTAGGGGTATAGTGTACATTTCAAACCCCCAGGGGTTTCACCAATTTTGATACAACTGGGCAGTGAAAATGAAAAATTACATTTTTTTACACAAAAATGCAGTTCTGGCTCAAAATTTTTCATTTTCACAAGGAATGAAGGAGACAAAGCACCCCAAAATCTGTGCCCCAATTTCTCCCGAGTACGGCAATGCCTCACATGTGACCAAAAAATACCAGTTGGGCGCATGGCAGGACTCAGAAGGGAAGGAGTGATTTTTGGATTTGGCAGCACAGATTTTGGTGGAATGAATGGTGGGTGCCATGTTGCATTAGCAAGACTCCCAAAGCACCAATACAGTGGAACCCCCCCACAAGTCACCCCATTTTGCAAAGTACACCCCTCAGGGAATTCATCTAGGGGTATAGTGTACATTTCAAACCCCCAGGGGTTTCACCAATTTTGATACAACTGGGCAGTGAAAATGAAAAATTACATTTTTTTACACAAAAATGCAGTTCTGGCTCAAAATTTTTCATTTTCACAAGGAATGAAGGAGACAAAGCACCCCAAAATCTGTGCCCCAATTTCTCCCGAGTACGGCAATGCCTCACATGTGACCAAAATATACCAGTTGGGCGCATGGCAGGACTCAGAAGGGAAGGAGTGATTTTTGGATTTGGCAGCACAGATTTTGGTGGAATGAATGGTGGGTGCCATGTTGCATTAGCAAGACTCCCAAAGCACCAATACAGTGGAACCCCCCCACAAGTCACCCCATTTTGCAAAGTACACCCCTCAGGGAATTCATCTAGGGGTATAGTGTACATTTCAAACCCCCAGGGGTTTCACCAATTTTGATACAACTGGGCAGTGAAAATGAAAAATTACATTTTTTTACACAAAAATGCAGTTCTGGCTCAAAATTTTTCATTTTCACAAGGAATGAAGGAGACAAAGCACCCCAAAATCTGTGCCCCAATTTCTCCCGAGTACGGCAAGGCCTCACATGTGACCAAAAAATACCAGTTGGGCGCATGGCAGGACTCAGAAGGGAAGGAGTGATTTTTGGATTTGGCAGCACAGATTTTGGTGGAATGAATGGTGGGTGCCATGTTGCATTAGCAAGACTCCCAAAGCACCAATACAGTGGAACCCCCCCACAAGTCACCCCATTTTGCAAAGTACACCCCTCAGGGAATTCATCTAGGGGTATAGTGTACATTTCAAACCCCCAGGGGTTTCACCAATTTTGATACAACTGGGCAGTGAAAATGAAAAATTACATTTTTTTACACAAAAATGCAGTTCTGGCTCAAAATTTTTCATTTTCACAAGGAATGAAGGAGACAAAGCACCCCAAAATCTGTGCCCCAATTTCTCCCGAGTACGGCAATGCCTCACATGTGACCAAAAAATACCAGTTGGACGCATGGCAGGACTCAGAAGGGAAGGAGTGATTTTTGGATTTTGCAGCACAGATTTTGGTGGAATAAATGGTGGGTGCTATGTTGCACCAATACAGTGGAACCCCCCCACAAGTCACCCCATTTTGCAAAGTACACCCCTCAGGGAATTCATCTAGGGGTATAGTGTACATTTCAAACCCCCAGGGGTTTCACCAATTTTGGTACAACTGGGCTGTGAAAATGAAAAATTACATTTTTTTACACAAAAATGTACTTCTGGCTCAAAATTTTTCATTTTCACAAGGAATGAAGGAGACAAAGCACCCCAAAATCTGTACCCCCATTTCTCCAGAGTACGGCAATGCCTCACATGTGACCAAAAAATACCAGTTGGGTGCATGGCAGGACTCAGAAGGGAAGGAGTGATTTTTGGATTTTGGAGCACAGATTTTGGTGGAATGAATGGTGGGTGCTATGTTGCATTACCAATACAGTGGAACCCCCCCACAAGTGACCCCATTTTGCAAACTACACTCCTCAGGGAATTCATCTAGGGGTATAGTGTACATTTCAAACCCCCAGGGGTTTCACCAATTTTGGTACAACTGGGCTGTGAAAATGAAAAAATACATTTTTTTACACAAAAATGTACTTCTGGCTCAAAATTTTTCATTTTCACAAGGAATGAAGGAGACAAAGCACCCCAAAATCTGTGCCCCCATTTCTCCAGAGTACGGCAATGCCTCACATGTGACCAAAAAATACCAGTTGGGTGCATGGCAGGACTCAGAAGGGAAGGAGTGATTTTTGGATTTTGGAGCACAGATTTTGGTGGAATGAATGGTGGGTGCTATGTTGCATTACCAATACAGTGGAACCCCCCCACAAGTGACCCCATTTTGCAAACTACACCCCTCAGGGAATTCATCTAGGGGTATAGTGTACATTTCAAACCCCCAGGGGTTTCACCAATTTTGATACAACTGGGTAGTGAAAATGAAAAATTACATTTTTTACACAAAAATGCAGTTCTGGCTCAAAATTTTTCATTTTCACAAGGAATGAAGGAGACAAAGCACCCCAAAATCTGTGCCCCAATTTCTCCAGAGTACGGCAATGCCTCACATGTGACCAAAAAATACCAGTTGGGTGCATGATAGGACTCAGAAGGGAAGGAGTGATTTTTGGATTTTGCAGCTCAGATTCTGGTGGAATGAATGGTGGGTGCTATGTGGCATTAGCAAGACCCCCGAAGCACGGTGAAATGATGAACCTAATAATCCATAGATGTGTGGTATATTTTGAAACACTCCTTTATACATAGGCCGGGTTTGTCGGGGCAAGTTTCACAGTGGAAAATAGTTTCCTTTCTTATTCCCCTTTTTATAGCAAACTTTGCACCTTTTTTGTGTCCTGCCCTTTCTTGCAGTGGAGGGGATTTCGTTGGGAAAATGCTGCCCTGGTACAATACGGGGGCCAGTACTAGAAGTACTGGGGCCCTCTGCCTGCTGGTTCCCAAATATTAGGCCCTTTATGACTTCCTCTTGAAAGTGCATAAATGTCCCCCTCTGGCCGGTAGAACGGAATAGCACGTAAGCGTTATACAGTGCCATCTGGATGATATACACGGCCAGCTTCTTGTACCAGATATTTGTTTTCCGCAGGGCACTGTACGGCTTCAGTACCTGATCTGAAAGATCCACTCCGCCCATGTACTTATTGTAATCTAGGATACACCAACAAAAAATGAAAATACACTGCAGCGCTATCCTTCCTCTAATTAAAATTCCTAAGACAGATCTTCAGTGTTGCTTGAAGTTATTTCATCAAGATGAGAACCACAAAGATCCCTACTGACCTCTAAATGGGTCCCTATGTTCACGTAAGGGTATCTTTATGGTCCTTTTCAGTCGATAAAACGCTGATACATCAACCAAAACCTCTTCAGACACTGGATAGATATCCGTTACTGACCTGTATGTAAGGCCCTATTTTCATGTAAAGGTATCTTTATCCCTGGTTTCACCACAACTTCAACATATAGTTTCCACCAATCACATGGACATCCCACAGGTCATATGAGTATACACTCACCTCAAACTGAGGCCCTATGTTCATCAAAAGGTATCTTTGGTTGTTCACCCAGCAATCAAGGATATCATCAGACCACGATCCTCCGTACAAAAGGTATTTATTCACGATAAAACAAACAGTAAAATCGAGTGTTAAAAAACTACACACAGATGTGTGAGACCAAAATTACCACACTTTCTCCCTGCATCCGGAACAGGGTGAAAGCAGTTTGTATAGATGTAAAAAACAACAGTGGTCTCACCATCAAGTGTGTCCCCTCCTTCTCCTCACCAACGCGTTTCAGGCCCTGTATGGCCCTTTTTCAAGGTGTGAGGGGTATTTGGTATAGGACGGTATTTATACCTGTCCTACCTTTCCTGATAAAAAATCATCATAAAAACCGGAGCGGAGTATGGGAGTGTTACTCCACACATCCTATTCCTAAATACCTATCTAGTACAGCAAAAAATCCTCTCTATAAAGTCTATACATTACTAACATCATCCAGATTTATCAAGGCACATATTTACATTACATACGATTATAAGTGCTACATAAAACTACACCATTTTTTCTTAGTGCAGTCCATGTTTTCTGTCTTTCCGAGCGGCACCTGTGAGCACTGATTATTGCACTCGTTTCAACTTCCGCTTCCGCGTGCAGCATCTATAACTTCTCCGATGTGTACACATTACGAGGACTGCAGGTTCCCCTTATGGCTTGACGGACATCGCGCTTCCTCCCTTTGGAGCGCATACTGACTCCTTTGTGGAGCGCATCTTTTCCTTGTAGTTCGGGCGCCATTTTATTTGTGATATTCAGATAGGGAATGATGTAAATCACACATGTCCTCATTTATGTGTTACTCCATATTGTAGCCCGCAGCGTTCGGTCCAGCAAGACAAATACAAACATATAAACAAAGATATTAGTATTTATATACTTTTCAAGATGTTAATAGTTCTGTTTATAGGAAGCATTTAACTTCAAAACCTATATTTAACCCATTGGGTTCTATGGTTCTATGTGAATATATTTTTCTCATTTTTGCGCAGGCAAGACGTTTTTCTTTATCATTTACACGCCAGTTATCCTTAATTACACATATGCCACAAAAAGAAAGGAGATGTTTGGTATCACAGTCATGAATATTTTTAAAATGCATAGATACATTATGCGTCTCTGTCCCCTTCTTGATATTCCTTACATGCTCGGCCATACGGACCTTGAGCATTCTTATAGTTTTCCCTATATACTGTTTGTGGCATGTACATTCAATTAGGTAAACGCAGGATTTACTATTGCAGGTGATGAAGTCCTCAATAGTGTGTACTTCCACTAAATGAACCTAGTAACACTCCCAGACAAAATAGGTGGAGAGATGTGCCCCCAAAAAATAGAGATCGGGGTCATTATGACAGACAAGAAGAAAATGGGTGGGAACAGCCTAAAGAAAAACGATGGAGAAGAAACTATAGGAGGCAGAACTATAGACATAATGACAACTGGAGGGAAAATAATACCTCATGGGAAAATTCCGATCAATTGATCGCTAGTAGAGAGCCTGACCATTTTTTAGACCAGGCACCCACCACCCCGAGATACAGATAGTAAATGCAGATAGAAAAACTAATAAGAGGGGCAAAAGAGGAAAGGGACTTAACCGGAAAAAATCCACCAAAAAAAAGAAAATCATTGGAGGAAACACCAATATAGAGAATAATGATAGCAATATGGTCACTCAAACAGAGGAACATAAAACTAAAATTGTTAATTTGAGTGAGTATCAACTCACTAAGGATGAGAGTTCCCTGTTGGAAAAAGGCCTGAAGTTTGCCCCTTCTAATAAGGTCGATAAATTTGAGGTATACGTGGATTTGCAAAAATTCGTAAGGAAGCTGGCCCTCAAACGTTTTTTTGATGAAAATAAGCAAACTGAGAACAGTGTAGCCACGGATACTGAAGTCCCGACGGAATCTTTTTCTGTATTTAGGAAAAAGTCCACTTTCTACCCTGCCCATAAAAGGGGCTGTTTAGTGGAAACCTTTGAAAAATTAGTCAGAGAGGATCTTGATAAGGCACAGATAAAGCCCCCTAAGAATCTTAATCTAAAAAAGGGAGAAAGAAACGCTATCAAAACTCTCAGGGACAATGACAAAATTATTGTTAAGCCTGCGGATAAAGGCGGGAGCATAGTCATTTTGAATACTCAGGACTATAATAAAGAAATATATAGGCAACTGTTGGACACCAAAACTTATAAAAAACTTAGAGGTAATCCCACGGCAGCCATAAATAAAAAGCTTGAAGTATTTCTCAATTTATATTCACTGAAAGGGGTTCTTGAGGAGAAAATTAAAGAATATATCTTAATTGAAAGTCCATCAATACCGGTAGTTTATATACTACCTAAAATACATAAGAGTATGGTAGACCCCCCGGGACGCCCTATAGTAGCGGGTACTAATTCAGTCCTCTCAAACTTATCCCATTACCTCGACACTCTATTGCAACCCTTGGTACAAAAAACTGTCTCATATCTTAAGGATACTCCGGCTACCTTGGAAATACTTAAAAGTATACAGTGGCAGGCAGGATATACTCTTGTAACATCGGATGTAACATCGTTATACACGATTATTGACCACACAGTGGGACTCAATGCAGTAGAGTATTTCTTGGATAAAGAAGGTACTCCCACTGAGAAAAAGAATTTCATACTAGAAGGGATATCTTTAATCCTTAATAATAACTATTTCTGGTTCGATGGAGAGTTTTACCTACAGCTCACGGGCACTGCTATGGGCACCAGGCTGGCACCGAGTTATGCCAATTTGTTTATGGCAAGGTGGGAGGAACTTAACATCTTTGATGACCCACAGCTCGGTGCCAGCCTGGTGTCCTGGAAAAGGTACATCGACGACATACTGTTTGTCTGGAGGGGCGACGATGTGTCCTTAAACAGTTTTTGTGATGGGCTTAATGAGAACTGTGTGAATATCAAGTTGACTTTCGATAAGAGTCGAGATCATGTAAACTTTTTGAACCTGTATATCTACGTTGAAGATGGTGTTGTAAAAACCAGAAACTATGAGAAGGTTACTGATTGTAATTCTTTCATCAATTGCGACAGTAACCATCACACCAATTGGTTACGTAGCATTCCAAATGGTCAATTTCAAAGGATAGGCAGAAATTGTACCGAGACAGCAATATACGATATACATGCTGAGAAAATGGAAAAGCAATTTCAAAGCAAAGGGTACCAATTAGAAACCATTAAGAGAGCGAGGGAAAGAGGCCTCAAATCAGTACAAAATTATACAGCTAATACAGATGAGGCACCTATAGTGTTAAAAACGAAAAAAATTGACAGAGGTATTAACTTTATTACAAAGTACACCAGTCAGTCCAAACTAGTGGAAAAAATTATTAGGAAGCACTGGGGCATATTGACCAGTGATCCTATTCTTAAGCAGTTTATTGACAAAAATCCACATTTCGTGTACAGGAAGGCTAATAACCTCAAAAATTTGCTAGTAAAAAGTGCCATAAATACACCATCTCCTTTGAATTATATAAAATCTAAAGGATTTTTCCGATGCGGCACCTGTTCTATGTGCCGGGCGTGTAAGGGGGATAGCAAGGTGATAAACCAATATAGATGCACGCAAACTAAGGAAGTACACACTATTGAGGACTTCATCACCTGCAATAGTAAATTCTGCGTTTACCTAATTGAATGTACATGCCACAAACAGTATATAGGGAAAACTATAAGAATGCTCAAGGTCCGTATGGCCGAGCATGTAAGGAATATCAAGAAGGGGACAGAGACGCATAATGTATCTATGCATTTTAAAAATATTCATGACTGTGATACCAAACATCTCCTTTCTTTTTGTGGCATATGTGTAATTAAGGATAACTGGCGTGTAAATGATAAAGAAAAACGTCTTGCCTGCGCAGAAATGAGAAAAATATATTCACATAGAACCATAGAACCCAATGGGTTAAATATAGGTTTTGAAGTTAAATGCTTCCTATAAACAGAACTATTAACATCTTGAAAAGTATATAAATACTAATATCTTTGTTTATATGTTTGTATTTGTCTTGCTGGACCGAACGCTGCGGGCTACAATATGGAGTAACACATAAATGAGGACATGTGTGATTTACATCATTCCCTATCTGAATATCACAAATAAAATGGCGCCCGAACTACAAGGAAAAGATGCGCTCCACAAAGGAGTCAGTATGCGCGCCAAAGGGAGGAAGCGCGATGTCCGTCAAGCCATAAGGGGAACCTGCAGTCCTCGTAATGTGTACACATCGGAGAAGTTATAGATGCTGCACGCGGAAGCGGAAGTTGAAACGAGTGCAATAATCAGTGCTCACAGGTGCCGCTCGGAAAGACAGAAAACATGGACTGCACTAAGAAAAAATGGTGTAGTTTTATGTAGCACTTATAATCGTATGTAATGTAAATATGTGCCTTGATAAATCTGGATGATGTTAGTAATGTATAGACTTTATAGAGAGGATTTTTTGCTGTACTAGATAGGTATTTAGGAATAGGATGTGTGGAGTAACACTCCCATACTCCGCTCCGGTTTTTATGATGATTTTTTATCAGGAAAGGTAGGACAGGTATAAATACCGTCCTATACCAAATACCCCTCACACCTTGAAAAAGGGCCATACAGGGCCTGAAACGCGTTGGTGAGGAGAAGGAGGGGACACACTTGATGGTGAGACCACTGTTGTTTTTTACATCTATACAAACTGCTTTCACCCTGTTCCGGATGCAGGGAGAAAGTGTGGTAATTTTGGTCTCACACATCTGTGTGTAGTTTTTTAACACTCGATTTTACTGTTTGTTTTATCGTGAATAAATACCTTTTGTACGGAGGATCGTGGTCTGATGATATCCTTGATTGCTGGGTGAACAACCAAAGATACCTTTTGATGAACATAGGGCCTCAGTTTGAGGTGAGTGTATACTCATATGACCTGTGGGATGTCCATGTGATTGGTGGAAACTATATGTTGAAGTTGTGGTGAAACCAGGGATAAAGATACCTTTACATGAAAATAGGGCCTTACATACAGGTCAGTAACGGATATCTATCCAGTGTCTGAAGAGGTTTTGGTTGATGTATCAGCGTTTTATCGACTGAAAAGGACCATAAAGATACCCTTACGTGAACATAGGGACCCATTTAGAGGTCAGTAGGGATCTTTGTGGTTCTCATATTGATGAAATAACTTCAAGCAACACTGAAGATCTGTCTTAGGAATTTTAATTAGAGGAAGGATAGCGCTGCAGTGTATTTTCATTTTTTGTTGGTGTATTGGAGTGAGTGGGAGTGTAGTGACCCACAGAATCTACATATAGCTGCAATCCTGTGCGCAGACATTCTCCTGTCAAACCCTTTTTTGTGCATAATCTAGGATACAATTTGGTTTTGAGGTGTGGGTACTGGTACCTCGTACAGGGACGGAGGTGGTACTGTCTCCGTGAATTGTTGTCAGTATAAGGACATCCCTCTTGTCCTTATATTTGACCAACAACATATTTTCGGTGCATATTCCCCTGCTTTCACCCCTTCTCATTACTTGGGCAATGTGCGTTTTTGGGAGGCCTCTTTGGTTCTTACGCACAGTACCGCAAGCTGCTGTACCTCTTGAACCAAGGGCCTTAAACAGGGGGATGCTGGTGTAAAAGTTATCCACATAGAGGTGATAACCCTTATCCAGGGGTGCATTAAATCCCAGACAATTTTTCCACTAACACCTACGAGGGAGGGGGGGCATTCTGGCGGTTCAATTCTTGAATCCTTCCCTTCATATACCCTAAACTTGTGGGTGTACCCTGTGGTGCTTTCACACAGCTTATACATTTTTATGCCATACCTTGCCCTCTTACTGGGAAGGTACTGGCGGAATTTAACCCTTCCTTTAAAATGTATAAGGGACTCGTCGATGCTAATACATTTATCAGGGATGTATAGCTCTGCAAATTTGGCACTGAAATGATCAATGACCGGCCTGACTTTGAATAGCCTGTCAAAGGTGGGATCATCTCTGGGTGGGCACTGTGCATTATCGGTGTAATGTATAAATTTATGGATTGCCTCAAAACGAGTCCGAGTCATGGCCATACGGTAAAATGCTGTACAGAACATCTGTACTCCAATATTGCCTAATTTGTGGCTTTTTTACTATGCCCATATGAAACACCAGACCCCAAAACGTCATCATCTCTACTGCATCTACAGGGGTCCACCTAGCAAATGATGACGTGGGGTTTTGAGCAATAAACTGCTGGGCATATAAATTAGTTTGGTCCACCATTAAATTTATAAAATCATCAGAGAAAAATAATTTGAAAAAGTCAATTTCTCTGAGACCTGTGGAATCAAATTGGATTCCTGGCATGGCCAAAAACTCAACCTGGGGCTCAAAATTGTCTGGTGGTGGGGTCCATACGAGATCAATTATTGGGGGGGGGTCTCAGCTGCTCTACGGGGGCGTCTTTGAGGGGGTCCCTCATCACCAGAGGAGGAAGAGGAGCTTAAGACGAATCCTTCAAATTCCCCGCTTGCCTCACTGGCTGTGTCAGAATCAGAAGCAAGCATGGCATATGCCTCCTCCACTGAATACATTCTTCTGGATGACTGGGATGACATTTGGGATGACATTTGGGATGACATTTTTATTTTTGTGTTACTGGTAGTGAAATGTTTCAACACGTGTATAGTGTAGGGGGGGGTACAAACTTTATTTCAACCCGGGGGGTATGTAGTGTGTTGTGTGTATGTAGTGCAGAACAAAAAAAATACTTTATACAAAAAAAAAAAATTGAAGGGGTTAAAAAAAAAAAAAATTGAAGGGGTTAAAAAAAAAAAATTGAAGGGGTTAAAAAAACAAAAAAAAAGGTCCTGCGCCAAAAATTGAGCACAGATGTTGGTCAGTAACGTCTGTCACTGAACAGCGCTCAAAGGCAACAGGAATTTGATCAAAAAAAAAAAAAATAGATCAACCCTGTGCCGAAAAAGCTGATCAGTGATGTACGTCACTGATCAGCGCACAGTGGCCACAGGACACCCACAAAATCACAGTGTGTGTAAAAAAAAAATAAAAAAAAGACCACACAGCACCCACAAAAAAAAAAAAAGGTGATCAGTGATGCGACACTGATTACCAGTGAGGGGCAGCAGGTGCACAACCTTTGGTGCAACTGGCAGCAACTGACAGGTATATATAAAAAAAAAAAACCTCTGCGCCCCCAAAAAGTTGCTGATCACCTCAGATATAGTGATCAGCACAAAAGGCGGGGGTAGCAGACACAAAATATACACTCTCTATCACTCTCTGTCACTATCTCTCTCTATCTCTCACTATCTATCACTATCTATCACTATCTATCACACTGCAGCAGCAGCACTGACAGTTATATGTATAAAAAAAAACCTGCACCCCCAAAAAGGGGGGGTAGCAGACACAAAATATACACTCTCTATCACTCTCTGTCACTATCTCTCTCTATCTCTCTATCTCTCACTATCTATCACTATCTATCACTATGACACTGCAGCAGCAGCACTGACAGTTATATATATAAAAAAAAACCTGCACCCCCAAAAAGGGGGGGTAGCAGACACAAATCTCTCTATCTCTCACTATCTATCACTATCTCTCACTATCTATCACTATCTATCACTATGACACTGCAGCAGCAGCGACAGTTATTTATATATAAAAAACCCCTGCACCCCCAAAAAGGGTGGGTAGCAGACACAAAATATAGCTCTCTCTGTCACTATCTCTCTATCTCTCTCTATCTCTCTCTCTCTATCTCTCTATCTCTCTATCACACTGCAGCAGCAGCAGGAAGTCTCAGGAAGTCAGATCCAGGAAGCGTCCAGCACGCTACAAGCAGTGATCAAGTGATCAGGTAAGGTATTTGCAAGGATCAGGTAAGTATTAGCAAGGATCAGGTCAGTATCACGACAGATAGGCACGGTGACCGCTCTGCACGCTACTCCAGACCGGAATGGCGTCTGCAGCGCAGTCACCGTTAGTTTAAATGTCGCGCCTTGGCTGTGATTGGTCCGTGGGTCCCACGGACCAATCACAGCCTTGGGGGCAGGTGGGGTGAGGTGTCATCGTCACCGATGACCCCCTCATGCCCCCTGACGCCCTGCGGTGATTGACACCTGTGTTACCAAGCGTCTGATTCGCTGGTAACACAGGAAACCGCTATGAATGGCTGTTCACACTGAACAGCCAATCACAGCGATCGCCGACGGGGGGGAGACATCGCAGCCCCCCCTGGGCATGCAGGGACATGTCTGCTGTCAGGGACAGCAGACATCGTCCCTCTGTCACTGCGTCTCGAGACGCAGTGACAGTTTAAAGTCATGACGTATATATACGTCATGTGTCGGGAAGTACTTCCCGGCCATGACGTATATATACGTCAAATGTCGTGAAGAGGTTAAAAGAAAAAGGACCACTGTCTCTATTGAAACCTTTATTTTCAGGGATATGTGTCCCTGTTTCTACAAATACAGAGAGCTTTTAATAGTTCTCCCTGCCCTTCCTAATCCCCCCAATAATCGGCGGCTTTTAATTGCCGCGCCGTCCCTCAGTTTTTAGTATTGCGGCTGTTAGCTAATGCGGAGTAAATCTCCGCCACACTGTTTCAATTCTGCCTATCGTTTGGCTTATAACAGCTAACACCTTCTGCGGGATCGCAGTCCTGTGGCTGCCAGTATGCCTGCGTTAGAACGCAGACACAAGCAGACTCACGGAGGGTCTGGGAGCCGACCTGTCCGTTTGATACTGACACCGCTCTCCACCTCCCGCAGCTCGTTCTGTGCTCGCGCGCCATCACTCCCAATTTAACTGTTATTCACTGGTCTCTTGTTTTCATGTGAGACAGCCAATGTATTTTATTTTTGTTACCTGTGGGGACTAGTGTGATTGTTTTTTCATATGGTGGCCAATGGGTTTGTTTTTTTCCTGTGGGGGTCTGATGGTGTGCCTTGGCAATTTAAAAAACTTGTTTGGTGTGCCGCAAGGTGAAAAATGGTTGAAAAATCACTGGTGTAAACTTCCATAAAATTAGAGTAGATTAATTAATTCAAAGTAAGAAATATATGATACTAGGTGATTCATCGCGCCCTACGGGCGCTCTTCACACCGTCGTAAGGGGCTGCGCCCCCTTAATTTGTGAACGTTTGTATATGAGAAATATGGTTGGAATTGTATTAATTGTATGGTGGGTTGCCGCGAATCGCGGGAGTGGGGGTCGCGGGGCTTGCCGTGACTCGTGGGAGGTAGCGGGGGGTGTGCTGCGAATTGCGGGAGAGTGGGTCGTGGGGGTTTGCAGAGAATCACGGAAGGGGGGCGGGGGGGGTTTGCTGCGAATCGTTGGAGGGGGGTCACGGGGGCGGGGGTTGGTGCGAATCGTGGGAGGGGGGGTCGCGAATTGCGGGGGTCGCAAGGGGGTGTGCCGCGAATCGCTGGAGGGGTTGTTGCGGGGGGGTGCCGCGAATCGCCACAAGAAAAAATCAACACAGAAAGGTCAACACATGACATAAGTGTGGCACTTCATTGGTGTCCATGTCGACACATGAGAATGAATATGAAAACATTCAAATAATGGAAAATAAATCTTCAAAAACTCATGTCAACCTTTTTCATTGTCGACCATAGCCATGTCAGTGTTTTGCTTGTGCAATCCTGGGGTTGCCGTGAATCGCGGGGAGTTGGGGGGGGGGGTCCGCGAATTTCGGGAGGGGGGGTCGCGGGGGGAGAGGGGGTGGTGCAGCGAATTGCGGGAGGGGGGGTCGCGGGGGTGTGGGTGCCGCGAATCACGGGAGGGGGTGCGGGGGTTTGCAGCAAATCGCGGGAGGCGGGGGTGGGGGGGTTGCCGAGAATCATTGGAGGGGGGGTCAGGGGGCTGCCGCAAATCATGGGAGGGGGAGTCGCGCGGGGTGCTCGAATCGCGGGAGGGGGGGTCGCGAATCGCGGGAGGGTGGGGGTCGCGGGTGGTTGGGTTGTGACGCAAATCACTGAAGGGGGGTCGGGGGTGGCACTTCAATGGTGTCCATGTCGACACATGAGAATGAATATGAAAACATTCAAAAATTTAAATAAATCTTCAAAAACTCATGTCAACCTTTTTCATTGTCGACCATAGCCATGTCAGTGTTTTGCATGTGCCATTTAATCCTGGGGTTGCCGTGAATCGTGCGTGGGGTGGGGGGGGGGGTGTCCGTAAATCGCGGGAGGGGGGTTCGCAGGGGGGGGTGCTGAGAATCGCGGGGGGGTCGCGGGGGGGTTGCCGTGAATCACGGGAGGGGGGGGGGCGGCGGGGGCACTCACCTGGTGGCTGTGGAGTAGGTTCCTGGGCAGCATGGGGAGGCAGAGGGTGTCTGGCACTGTGGGCTCACTCACTGGGCTGGTTCTCTGTCATGTGAGTCAGAGGCTCCACCCAGCATTATAGACACACTCACACACTTTGAGTGACAGATGTAGCCAAATATATAAGAGATTCTCCCTGATGAAATGATTTGTGTTACCAAATTCAACTGTCCTAAATGGAACAATTAGCTGCATTTCCCTAGTGATGAGCTACAGCTGAGAATCGCTAGATTCCCTTAGCTGGCGATCACCGGTGGAGAAGTGATATCTGACGGGGGCACGTAAGCGTCTCACAGCCCGTCTCCAATTCAGTGAGATGGGCAGAGATCTGGAGGGCCGGGGTCAGCAGGGGAGATGTAATGGATGGCAGAGGGCTCCGTCAGAACGGAGTGTTCGTGCGTCTTGAGCGAGCGCGCCCCCTTGCAGCGGCGGGTGGCGATTTGATTGCCAGGAGCAGCTACGGCGGGTGTTGTTCCATCTGTACAGATATTGGCAGGCCAGGCTTGTTGTTTTCCTGTGGCAGGCTCCTCAATGGGCTGTGGCTTAGCCCTAATTTTGGAACTGCATTAAATGTAGATTTTGCACAAATGTAGCTACAGTACTGTATATCACAGGCTTCCCCAATCACAGCACACCTGTATTCTCTGCATACTGTATATACTAGGTGATTCATCGCGCCCTACGGGCGCTCTTCACACCGTCGTAGGGGGCTGCGCCCCCTTAATTTGTGAACGTTTGTATATGAGAAATATGGTTAGAATTGTATGAATTGTATGGTGGGTTGCCGCGAATCGCGGGAGGGGGGGGTCGCGGGGCTTGCCGTGACTCGTGGGAGGTAGCGGGAGGGTGTGCAGCGAATTGCGGGAGGGTGGGTCGCGGGGGGTGGGTGCCGCGAATCGCGGGAGGGGGGTCGCGGGGGTTTGCAGATAATCGCGGGAGGGGGGGCGGGGGGTTGCTGCGAATCGTTGGAGGGGGTGTCACGGGGGCGGGGGTTGGTGCAAATCGTGGGAGGGGGGGTCGCGAATTGCAGGGGTCGCAAGGGGGTGTGCCGCAAATCGCTGGAAGGGGGGTCGCGGGGTGCCTGAATGCTCCCGAGTCCCCCTGTCGCCTTCGCCACTTCTGTGAAGTGAATGGCGATTGGGGAAGTGGCAGGGGAGCTCTGGCGTACGGGTGGGGGGCCCAAGAGGTGGTGTGCCAGTGGTGCACAGCTGGGGGCACCACTGGCACGCACCTACTGCAGCATAGTGGTGTGCATGGAAATTTTCCAGGACAGCCCGATGCAGCAGCCACCCAAAGGGTTAATGATCTAATGCACACACCCGCCGGTCGTTCGTCTAGCTCACTGATTCCTTCATCAGCCGGAAAGGTAACAACCCGTCGTGCACGATTTTGCACACATCATCCTGTGTGTAGTGATGCACGATGTGCTAATAATGTGTCAATATAATTTGCAGTTGTTAAACGACCCATCCACCCACCATCATTTACACAATTGTTCTGTGTGCGGGCATGATATCTTTTGGCCAGAAGTGTTCTAGATTTCAAGAGAATTGGTAAGAGATTGGATTGTTTATAAAATCTTACCGTTCAGAGGCGGAACTACCATTGGTGCAGCAGGGGCATTGAACCAGGGCACCTAAAGGACTAAAATGCTTACTACTGCCACATACTGCTGTGTGCTGTATTGTGAACTTGGGTTGAAGTGAGGAGGGAGGCCCAAATTTTATTTTGGTACCTGGGCCCACCACTCACAAGTTCCACCACTACGTGTGTTGGCTCCCTTATAGTGACAATTTGAGTAAGAATCATGTGCTCTACAGTGCACACAGTGGCCAAGAGTGGTACTGCAGTAGATGTGCTATCAGAAGACTGTCCTTAGGGCTATTTTACACGCTACGGCTCCTGCCGGGCGGCGAAACCCCGCACGGACAAAAGCCGTGCACAGTAGTTAATCGAAGGGACGGCTGCCGGGCTGTGGCCATCCCCATCATTGTAAACTGCTGTGTGCGGCACGGCTCTTGGCCGTGCGGGGTTTTGCCACCCGGCAGGAGCCGGAGCTTGTGAAATAGCCCTTACTGCTCCTTATTCACCTGCTTGCATGAGTCATATAGACAAGTCTTTCACTTTAGTGTCCTCTGTCCCCTGCCTATCCATATACACTAGAGATGAGCGCCAGGGCAAAAGATTTGGATTCTTCACTGGATTTGGGTTTGGCTTTGTCAAGCGGCGGTGAAAGGCTTTGGATAACTTTTTTTAATGGTCAAAAAACGCCCAAATCACGTCATTTTTGCATTTTTTTTGTCCCTAAAGTAATAATAAACTCAATAACATTAATTTCCAGCCCTTTCCAGACAATTTTGACCACTTTACAGCTCACAATGTTGTATTCATTCAATTTAGGCCAAGGTCTGCAGCAAGCTGGCTGGTTATTAACACACAGAACTTATGAGAGTATCAGTATGGTGTATTGGGGTGCAGTACACACAAACAATAAAGAAGAGCAAAATTCTTTTTTTGGTTTTATTTTTTTTATGCGCAGCTTGTATAACACTGCGTGGAGGCAGAACAATCACACGCGGAACTTCTGACAGTATTGTATGGGTGCAGTAAATTGTTTACAATTTTTACTGTTATTTTTTTGTAATGTGCAGCTTGTATAACGTTGCGTGGAGGCAGAACAATCACACACGGAACTTATGGTGTATACTATTGGGGTGTTGTACACACAAAAAATAAAGAAAAGCTAAAAAAAATGTATAGACAGGGCTTGTATAACACTGCGTGGAGGCAGAACAATCACAAACGGAACTTGTACTGACAGTAGTATATGGTGTATTGGATTACAGTGCAGCACACCACACACCACAATGAAAAAATAAATAAAAAATGAAACGCTAACTGACATCCTGTCTGTGTACTGTACCACACTTCACTGACTGACAGCCTGCCTAACACACGACCAGTACAATACAGTAACCCAGCACAAACCCCTCTGCACAGCACAACACCCCTCTGCACTGCACAACACCCCTCTGCACAGCACAAACTCCTCTGCACTGCACAAACTCCTCTGCACTGTAGAATTCTCGGGACGCCAAGCCTTTAAAGACTCAGTGTCTCGTGAGAATCCGACGCGAGATTACACGGAATCCGAACCGCTCATCTCTAATATACACCTATGATTTCCCCTCCCATATCTTATATCTACCACTGACCCCTGCCTCACCAAGAGTCCCCATGAGTGCCCCTGACCACTGCCACCATAGTTGTTCCTCTGACCTCATCCCTATGGATGCCTCTGTCTACTTCCTCCCCAAGTATGCCTATGATCTTCCCGCCCCATATGTACCTCCTGGAGAGGGACAGTCATAAAGTTGCTAAGTATGGTGCAGGAATAGTGTAACGTGCAGGAAGCAGCCGCACCCTCTCTACAGACACAGGGACATAACTAGTTGTCCCACTGAGCAGAGGCATCTGTACAGCGACTGCTAGTGCACAAGGACTGACCCATCTGCAGGGGTGGATTGGCTGAGGCCGGTGCACCTCTAAAGCCACCTGTCAGCCCCACCCCCCTCCTGTCTCCCACATAAAAAACCTTTGCCCGTTCGCAGAGTACCGCTGCATAAACTCATCTATGGCGGGCGCCCACCTAAATCTAATGTGACATCAGTTAAAGGGACAGGAGTAGGTTCTATCTGGATGTGTACGAAGTTCTGGCCTGTTTCAGGGCTCCATGCGGAGAGAGGTGGGGATATTTGTGATATTTGGGGGATCATGGTAATGACTTGTTTGCTTGATGGAGGTTTTGGGGTCGGTATTCAGTCTCAGTGGGGGAGGTGGGGCTTTATGTGGAGGTTTGTAGTTTGTCATAGCGGCTTAAATGTCTGCAAAACATATTGATACCATGATTTCCACACAGGTGTAGTGATGTATTAATCCCGCCTATTTTGGATATGGCTCCTCCTACATTTGATTTTTTTTTTCATGGCCACTTTTAGTTCCCAATCCGCCCCTGCCCATCTGGGTGGTAACTGGCTGGCGACCTTGTGATCGCATGTCCCTGGGTTTGTCATGACAGTGTAGGGCAGGCTGACTTTCATACTTGATATTGTCATGTGGATGGAGGTGAGGCGCCTGTTTCAAACAAATTGTCGGCAACCTGTTTGAGGGGGGTACAAGTCTAGCTACTGATGGTGACGACCGCGGGTGTGGACTGAAAAGCAACGGACAGGATAGGCGTCTGCGTGTGCAGATTCTCAGTAGACACGGGGAGGACTCTCGCCTTAGCGTAAGGATGTAAGCAGGGTGTGTGTGCGTCTTCTTGTCTGGAAATGTAAAGATCCGTATTCCCATATGTGTAACACGTCTGCCCTAGTAATAACAGGCGGGCCAGACAAGTACAGTAAGCTATCCGCCAGATGCAAGGTCACATATATATATATATATATCCATACACAGCATTCCTGTTACTGGTACGTCCTCCATTAGCCCAGTCTTTTCTACTTCCTGTACGTGATTCCCTGGATTAATGACAATAGTCATTTTGGATCCTTTAGGTGACATTCATTCCTGTTCTTATCACTACTATTCCCTGCTGGTCTACTCTATCTCATATCTAAATTACTTTTTGACAGAAAAAAATAATAATTATAGCTACAAAGCAGAAGATCTCCATCACTTCAGCTAGGATCAACTATCCCTTATCTCCATTGATGGAAGAGAAACTAAAGGCATAGTTGGCTACCCTCCCTAATCCTGCAGGAGGCTCCTGTTTCACTCATAAATCTCCTGCTTAAGATTATGTCAGGGGTGCTAGCTAGAAATTGTACTTCTGTCATCAGGATATACAAATGCAAATACGTCTGATGGAAGTACAGTATTGTATATATAAATATATATATAGCAAATAGAGATGCTGTCAGGAAGGCTGTCAGAGAGACTCAAGTATAAGCCAACATGATTGTTGGATCTGTACTGGCCAATTATTTCACTGAAATACTTCCATTGTTTAGTAAAGGTTTCACATCAATTAGATGGACAGTTTATACTCCCAGGGTTTTAGACATTTATCAGGGTTATATAATTAATTATTCTCTGTTTAATTGTTTGTAATTAATAAAGATATGTTGTTTTTTAGATGTGATGACATTGTTTTTATTCTCTGATGCTAGAAAAAAAAATATACCTATGAAAGTGATTACTATTAGTAACATATGAAGTATACTGTTCGGGAACAGGTTGTGCATCAGTTTTCCATTACCCATCAAACACCCTATGTGATTTGTATCCGGGTGGTCAACCACTAATAGTTGAATGCGACTAGTTAGATGCTTAAACATAGTCTTCAGTGTCTAGATCGACAATAACAGGCCTATAAGAACTTGATCAACAGTGATAAGAACAACACAAGTTTTTCGTGATTTTTTTGATTTAGCCAACTTGTTCATACTTTACTATCCCAGTGGAAATAGAAGGCGTTTAAATTAGTGTGCCGAACACAGCGAGGCACCGAGCCTGAGGCATGGAGAGTGCAGCGAGCCATGCGAGGGGACACTGTACTCTTTTACAGTGTCCATGACAACCTACACATCAGTTTTTCATGTTTTTTTTATGTTTAATGTCTAAGTTCATATTGACCTTTTGTTGCATTGATCTTTTGTTACTTTTGATCTAGAAGCTGTAGACTATGTTTAGGCATCTAATGCAATGCGTTCGACCAGTAGTGGTTGACCACGTGATTGTTGATCTAGACATGGTTGATCCTCTATACCATGGGTGGCCAACCTGGGGCTCTTGAGCCGCATGTAGCGCTTTTCTTAATGAGATGTGGCTCTCGCACCTGCGGCACTGCTGCATGCCTCCTCTGACTGCGTGCTACTCCGCTGTGTACCATCTCCCGCAACTGTGGCACTGCTGCTAGCCTACTTTGCTGTGTGCTCAACGAGATGTCCTGATGTCACATTGCAGGAGTAGCATGCTGTTACCAGCGTTAGGCAGCTGGAACAGAGAGCGCAACGGGGTGAGGCTGGATGCGGCAGCTGAACAGCAGAGGGGGTGCGGCGGCTGGGCGGCAGATCAGGTATCTGGCTACAGAGTGTGTGGGGGCTGTCTACTTACCTGAGTCATTTTTTTCAACACTGAAGTGAAATCAATCTGTTCTTACAAACACACATGTAAGGGAATCACTACGAGTAGCTTCAACTGAATACGAGATTATTAAAGTCACACTATAAATATTCATAAAACTGGCAGCAGCAGTCTCTCCAAGGTTTGTCAACTGGCATTTTCACCTAAACTCAAGGTTGACGACTTTCTGGTTGCCAGCTCAGTAAGGCAGGGGGACGGGGCCATTGCCGGGAGCAAAAAGGGGTGGTGCGGGGGCGGAGGTGATCTGTTTGGGGGCATGGCTAGAGTGATTTCGCCTTTTCAGCCACGCCCCCCCCCAGCCATTTAATGCCGGTATTTTATGCATTGCACTGCGGGGGCGGGGCTAAAATGACACGATTTGACCCACAAACCCCCCTGGAGATGGAGGGCAACGTGGGAGGGTTGCCCCTCCTTTCCGGTGGCCAGGAGGAGGACCCGATTTCCGTGCCCCTCACGGCCATTCCGGTAGGGTAGGCAACCCTGCCTAAACTGCTGAATGATTTGTAAGTAATGGTTAATATTTGGCTGCTAGATTGGATGACAGGTCAATATAAGGCTGAAAGACGTTCTGCTGTGTGTTTGCTCATTCTCTCATCCTCAGTACTGTTTAAATGTCACATCAATGTCTTAAATCTCTGGAAGCGTTTTGGCATGATTGACAAGTAGCATACAAAAGTGACAATGTGCGCGCTCTAGCATGTTTATCAGACACTGTTACATAAGGGCGGATACTGTATACGTCAAGGCAAATATACAATACCGTACCATAGGTGCACAAACAAAAACTACATGTAGCTACATGCCCATGACGTTCCCATGACACTTCCACAAGATGGAACATTGGGTCTGATTCAGAGTTGATCACAAAAGCAAAATCTTTCTTAAATAGGCAAAACCATATGCACAGCAGGTGGGGAAAATGTGCAGAGAGAGTAATGGGGCATACGCATGGGCAATTTAGGGTAGGCAACTTCCCTTGAGCTTCCCAGGGTTCAGATCGCCCAGAAACATATACTGTAGTAATGTGTGCTAAGCCATCTATTCTAATGCTAACCAATGTCTTGTATGAACTTGCCGGGCGATCTAACTAGAATTTGCCTGCATTGTGCTAAGGATCTGAGCCTGTGATGTCGATGCACAGGACTGCACATTGCCATTGCTATGGGGAGCACACAAAGGGGGTTATTCTGGTTGATTCGCAAAAGGCTGCAAATTTGCATCCTTGTGAGTCCACCAAACCCTGCCTTGCAAATGATGGCTTCCCGCCAAATATTTGCAAGGCAAATTCGCTCGCAGGGCATGTGAATGGATGTTACTGGGCAGCCTGGCGGGATCCGCCCCCATCATTCAATGTTCTCCGACCATCAAATGATGGCGAGGGCTCACGCATCTGTAAGGTTGCCTCAGAGCAACCTTACAGATGTGTGTCTGCTCGGGGGGGAAGTAGGCGACAGCTGACATCCGGTGATGTCAGCTTCCCATACCCGCCTGTCCGTCATGCCTCATTAGCATGAGAACGCCCATCGTTCTCATGGGAACGCCCATGAAATGCTGGGCATCCAAGTATGGTAATGAGGCAGCCCGCCGCCCCACGCCCCTCTCCGCCCCCAGCCCGCAAGGCTGCTTGCGTGCACCCGGTGAACCATCTGTTCACCATGGCCGCACGCAACAAGTTCATGCACAGGAATGCACATGCGCAATAAAAAATTCATCGGTCCCCGTGCGTACTAGGGGACCGTGCGAACGGACCTGAATAAGGTACAAAGAGCAATTTCTGCTTAACTTGGGGTGTGAAATCTAAATTGTAGTGTCAAAATAAAGCAGCCAGTATTTACCCAGCACAGAAACAAAATAACTCCCCCAAATGTAACGCTCTCTGTACACGTTACATCTGTGCCACCTGCAGTGCAGCATGGCTTTGACCATTTGTTAAAAAAGCAGCTTTGCAGTCAGGACTGAATTAGGCCCAGGTTTTTTCCCATTTGAGAAAGATTTTAACAATTAACTCTGTTAATGCCCCTTGTCGCCTTTGAATGCCCACCCCGAAACGCCCATATCAGGCAAAGAGAGATACGCCCAACTCATACTTGCCTACCCTCCCGGAATGGCCGGGAGTCTCCCGAAAATCGGGTCCCCCTCCCGGCCCCCCGGGAAGGGGGGCAAGGCTCCCGCATTCCCCCCAGAGACCCCTCTCCCACCCCGGAGCTGGGGAAAGAAGTGCCGTAAATCGTGGGTCCGGGGGAGGGGGCGGGACTAAAATGATGCAAATCGCATCACTTTAGCCCCGCCCCTACTCTCGGACTCGCAAACCGCTGCATTTGTGTGGATTGGGGGCGGGGCTTTGATACGGCAGCCTTGTCCCCGCCCCCCGACCTGCACATTTTGTTGTCCTCTTCGGGCTTCTGGAGAGGGACATTGAAGAGTCGGCAAGTATGGCCCAAGTCAATCAGCCAGAGATACACAACTACAGTATGTTTACATTTTTTTTCCTGAATATGTTGTATGCTAAGACTCGCTATATGTAAGTATTTCTGTACAGGATCATTATGTGCCTGACTAATAAAAGGATGTATCCGAGACAGATATCAGAACCAATGACTATAAAGTTTTATGTTTCCCTGTACCTGAAAGAAACTGCATTTGAATACCAGCCCCCTTCCTTGTACATATCCTGCCTGCTTAATTCTGTTCCCTCAAAACTTTACACTCTCTGAAGGGCAGATTGAATTAGCTGGCAATATCTTTGCCTGGTGACACCCTGCGGGATCTTATGGTAATAAAACTTCACTTGCAAAATTAATACTCAGGTTTAATTAGCCGCTGGAGCTCCCCCTCAGAGTCATTTACGAACCAAGAAATATGCAAACCTATAATGCTTGTGAGTGATGTGAATGACTAAATCTTTTCTGTCAGGCGCTGTGCAATATGTGTGCGTGCCTTACGAGCAACCGTTAGTAAATAAATAACGCTTGTCGTGCTTAGGAATGCCCTGTGGCCAGACGCAATTGCGTCCATGCATCAGTGATATTAAGCAGCTCCGTGGCAGCTCTCTTACCGGTTCTTCTGCATCGTTAGTATCTAGGATTGTGACACAAGACATTTAGTGGCAGCAGCTGATTTTTTTTATAAAATAAAAAAAAAATCCTAGTGACATGACATGTACAGCTGGTCACACCTCTACAGATCGATTGTCAGATTGGGCTGGTTGGAACAAACACCTGGTAATATCTGAGTGACAGTTTTTGGCAGTTTTCCAGCATTTCAAAGCAAATGGTCAACTGTCATTTGCTCTCATCCATTACCAGCATTTTGTTCCACCCAACCAGATCTGACAATTAATCTGTAGATGTACAGTATGGCCAGTTTACCTCGTACCCAAGGATTAGACAAACATTCTAAATGTAATATAATTCAGGGTTGCCGACTTGCAAAAAATCCTCTCCGGGAGAAGCCCGGAGAGGAATCTTTCATTAAGAGTTTGGGGGCGGGGCTTAACGGTGCCGTCATTAAGCCCCGCCCCCATTACGGCAAATAGCCGAAATAACTGATCTCCATGGAGAGGGCGGGGCTAAAATGACACGATTGTGCCATTTTAGCCCCGCCCCCTCCTCTGAGACCAGCGGATTGCGGCATTTAACCGGGGGCCGGGAGGGGGGACCCGATTTTCGGGAGACTCCCGCAAATTCCGGGAGGGTCGGCAACCCTGATATAATTGTTGTTGTTTTCTTAATTATAAAATAAAGCTTATAGTATTGTTTATTCTTGTTTTTTTTTAGGATACGGCTGGGCAGGAGAGATATCGTACCATTACCACAGCTTATTACCGTGGTGCGATGGGTTTTATATTAATGTATGATATTACCAATGAGGAATCATTCAATGCAGTACAGGACTGGTAAGTGCTTCCTGTTTCTTACTTCCTGTTTTCCCCCTTGTGTTCGATAGTAATAATCAGTGGGACTAAGGGATCTACAGTATGCAATAAGCCTTAGAGAGAGAGAGAGAGAGATAAAGTGGACCTGCCAGTCAGCTCCTAACTGTCATGTTATAGGCTCTGTTAGAAAAATGACAGTAGCTGGTTGGCTGCACCATAGAGATTATTCTGGTTGACTTGCAAGACTGTGAAATTCGCAGCCTTGCTAGTCAACCAGACGCCGCCTGCGCGGCCGGCTGCCCGTCCCCCCTCGTATGCCGCGGTCCGCCCCCCCCCCCCCCCCCCACACCCAAGTCATCAGTAAATTACCATGAGAACGCCCAACATTTTCATGGGAACGGCCCATGGTCTTCACAAAGAGGCAGCTTCAGATACATCTCCAGGCGATACGACATATACAATACTGCATAATGCGACCACTACATAACTGTCTGCAAATTCACCCATTACACCCGACTAGCAGCTGACTGACTTTACTGATTCCAATCTGGAATTGGTTTAATGCCAGTCATAACCAGTGTATAGTAATAGTTTTATATTTCTATATAAACCCGTTTTCTTCTATATGGTTTTACCTGACTAATATATTCATGTCATCATTATTATTATTATTATTATTATTATTATTATTAGCATTATTATTATTAGCATTATAATATTTGCACCATAATACAGTACATGCAAAATAATTGTCAATGTAAAAACGAAAGGGCCTGGAGCCTAATGCAGATTTGTGCACAGGACTAATGTTAATGTAACTGGGCGATTATTGGTAGACTGTGCGTGTGTCGCGATCGCACTGTGCATGCGCCACCGCTGAGGCTTGGCCAATCATTACAGTGGGAATAGCCTGCAGACAACATGAATACTACCATACATGGCTTGGGCCAATTTATAAATATTTACAGTAAATACTGATTGTTCATACAGTATAAATCACCAGATTAGTCACCATTAGTCACAGATTAGTCACTATAGTAGGGATGGCCATCGGTGCCTTTGCCATCGATGGCAAAAGTGCATATAGCCATCGATAGTGTAAAACTATGCAATGGGTGACTATGGATAGTTTTACATATCGATGGTCTTCTATTATGTGTGAGTGATTGGCCTGTAGGCCAATCAAAACACTTGGGGCGGGGCTTCGCGGGTGTCGGGGCGGAGCTATGCTCCGTGTCCCGGCACTCTGAAGAAAAAAAAACGGTTTTGCTGTGTCATCGATGTAGGGAAACCATCTGGTTCCCCCCCATCAAGTATTCGACATCGGTCATAAACCATCGATGATTTTGAATCTTCGATGGTTGATGGCCATCCCTACACTATAGTAATACCCATAGTCCTGGGAATGCAGTTATTATGTAAAATATATACTGTAGATTATACATTATCTAAGTGATTACCAATGGAAGGACTTATTGGTTGCTTTTTTATCTTTCACAACTACCGTACATCCTTAGTTTGCAATATGCTATATTTTACTGTGCACAGTTACTTACTTGCTGGCTGTGATAGAAACAGGCTGATCCGGGGCCAGCGCTGACGTTACAGGCCTTCCCCTATAACACCGGGGCATGTCTGCGTTTTCCCTGACACTCCCAGAAAACTTTCTGTTACCACCCCCAAACGCCATCTTTCTGTCAGCCAACATGTGTATGGCCAGCAAATATAAAATGAGAAGGATTTTATCGCAGGATGGCTTAGCGCATGCATACTGCGAGCGATACTGATTATCACCCGGCCTGCGAATTTGCAGCCATGTGATCAGGTCTGAATACCCCCTAAATGAGGGCCTACATCAGCGGCGTAACTATAGCACCGCAGCCCCTGCCACCGCAGCCCCTGCCACCGCAGCCCCTGCCACCGCAGGGGGGGGGGGGCGCTGTGCATGTGGGGGCACCGGGGGCTGCGGTGCTATAGTTACACCCCCCACCCCAATCCCCCGCAGACTTACCTATCTCGCTGGTCCCGGCGGCTCCGTTCTTCTGCTGAGGACCACCACAAAATGGCCGCCCCCATATAGCACACTGTTCTCTGAAACTGTCTGCTGTATGGGGGTGGCCATTTTGTGGTGGTCCTCAGCAGAAGAACGGAGCCGCCGGGACCAGCGCGATAGGTAAGGCTGCGGGGGATTGGGGGGGTTTGCATGGGCGGCGGCGGTGGGGGGGTGCTTGGTGGGGCGGCGGTGGCAGGGGGGCGCCTCCCCTAATGGCGGGGGGGGGTGCCCAAAACTTAGCTACGCCACTGGCCTACATCATCCTGTGCTCATTCCTGGTGCAACTGTCTGTCAGTTACTTTGATCACTGGAGGCGGATTGGGCAGCTGTGATTGGCCAGAGGTGGTTTATATAATCTGTGTCACTCACAGCTCACCTGTATAACACACAGACCAGTCTTAGTACTGTAATTCTGACCCTGCTCATTGAAGATACTTTTGCCTGTTATTCTCCTGACCTTTCATCTTTTATGGTTACTCTGTCTCCTGTGCCCCAGCTCATATCGTTTATTGACTCCTCTCTCTTGCAGTCAGCCTGATCCTTGCTTGCTTACTGCTTTGCTCCCTTTCCGACTACCCTGATAATTGTTTTTTGTCACCTTGTTAGTGACCTATGCTCCATCTTTAGCTGTCTGCAGTTCTGTTATCCTGTATTCCTCTGAACACTTCCATAGTAGTATATTCCTCTCTGTTGAACAAAGGGTTGCTGTAAGGCTAGCTAATCTTATATATACGGTATATGGTCGACATGGTCAAATGCTCACCAAGACTATGGTCGAAACATGAAAAGGTCGACATGAGGTGTTTTATTTTTTTTACTATTTCATACTGTACCATCCACCCATCCGAGCACAGCTGTGGAGGCGCAGAACATCTTGCCTGAAGCATTACGGGCAAAGCAAGTCATACTAGGAGACGAATTTGGGGTCCATGTGATGACATCTAGAAAATGACCCCAACTAAACAATTTAAAAAAAGTATGTTGTCCTTTTCATGTGTCGGACCATCTTCATGATGACCTTGTGTCAATGTGGACCATGGCCAAGTCATCAAATCTGAGGTCATTCTGTTATAGACCTTTTGACCCATACTACCATAACCAATATTCTTCTGTATACAGTATATTGGGCGGGAAATATCAAAATACATCGCCACCCCTCGCGGCGTCACAGCGATGCTATCGCAAATGTACTAACATATGCGACTAGCATTGCAATGCAGTGATGGACACCCCCCCCCCCCCCCGCGATACCTGTGATGTGGTGTGCGGGGGGTCTCCGTCCCATCCCTGGGCAGGGAAGCAGGTTACAGTATCCTGGCCGCCTCCTCCTTCCCTCTGCAACCGGAAGGACCTCCGGCTGTGTTGCTAGGGGGAGGAGGAGTTTGAGGGAGGTACTGTATGCTGGGACTCGTCGGAATGGGGTCGGCGTCTGCGGTGGTGATAAGCCCATAGGCTTCTATAAGGTATCTGCACCCAAAACGGGGGTTATACCGCTTTTTTACCTTAGTACATCCCACCCTCTGTGAGGGAATAGTATTGCTATTGTTGTAAACTCCTGGATACCCATAAGAGTAAGCAAGTCTCCCCGAGCCACCCACCACTTTCCATATTAAGTTGGCTTTTTTAACCGACCAATGGATTGATTCACTATCAATTTGTCATTACGGCCCCTTATAAGCAGCATTGTCTAGCGGTGTTGGGCCCACAATGATTTAATAACACCACAAGGGGTTAAAGTAGGATTAGGGTTTTGGTTTAGGGGTTTGGTTAGGGTGTTAGGGTACTGACATTCTGGCTGCCCTCTCCAGGAGGCAGTGGCCAGGTGTGTGCCAAAGGGGGCTTGGCATGATGCAAGCTGGGTGGTGTTGAGAACATGGAACCTTGTTTGTGTCAGCATAGCCCCACCCCTGCTCTACAATGCCCAGGTTACCATCATTGTAAAGCAGGGGGTAGGGTTAAGTTGAGCAGGAATCTCATTTTGGCCTCTTTGGATCACATGTTTGCAGGAGCTTTCTGGGGACTGCGGCAGGAAGGTGTAGCGTGCAAGTGCTATTTCCTTGCAAATTCCAAGCAGGGTGCCCTACAAGTGATTGCCAGCTAATTCAGTGGTGTAATTAGAGAGGGTGCATGGGATGCAATTACTATGGGGCCCATTGGCTTGCTTGGCGGGGCCCCAAGACCCAGGCAATCCTCTGCACCCTTTTCATTATATTTATCTCCAGATTTTTTAAAAACGAATATATATTGCCACTCAGTAACCCCCTCCCCAAGCGCCCCCCCCCAGTCAGTCCAGTTGGGTGGCTGTGCTGCATTCTTTTCCTTTGATGTTGAGGCCCTATCATAAGCAGATAGGACCTCAACATCAAAGGAAAAGAATGCAGCACAGCCACCCAACTGGACTGACACTTGGCGGTACAGAATTACAAAACTCTGATTGTGTGCGGAATCTTGGCATGGTGAAGGATGGGGGCTTGACACTAAAACATCAGATATCAGCCACAATCAAATCCTCATTCTTTCATATGAGGAACATAGCCAGAATCAAACACTTAATGCCCTCTGAAGATCTGCCAAAAGTCATACATGCATTTGTACCATCTCGGTTAGATTACTGCAATGCCCTTTACCTTGGTCCCCCAGCAAAAGAACTGCACCACTTAAAGCTGGTACAAAACCCGCCCTGTTCTAGCCATATAACTCCCATTCTCTACTCCCTTCATGGGCTGCCTATAAAATTGAGAATCATCTTCAAGACCAAAGCCCAAGGTACCTGAAGCAGCTTCTGATTCCATACTGCGCCACCCGATTACTGCGGTCTGTAGATGAAGGGCTTTTAGCAGTACAGTTCCTAGACTCTTCCATACTGTAATTCATTTGTGGTGTGGTAGACCTGTTACTAATGCGGATGCATTCTAGAATGCCATATTCAAACGCATCCTCTACATGTGCATACCCTCCAACATGACCCATTCCATTAGGTACAAAATGCTCTGTTCCTGGACTTCCTTACCAGTGGCAATTACAGAGGTGGGGCTCCTGCACAGTCCAAAATTCAAAGAGGGGGTCACATCAACTGTCAGTGAGTCCAGGACAGTGATGTTTGGGGTGGCAGTAGGTGTGGCTCCCCTCTTTGAATATTGGACTGTGCTGCAGCCTCACATCTGCAACTGCCACTGGCAGGGAAGTCCAGAAACAGAGAATTTTGTACCTAATGGAATGGGTCATGTTGGAGGGTATGCATGTGGCGGCTGATGGAGCGTTCACATAGTCACATTTCATTTGTGCGCTTTTAGCCATGCGGCTCTGACTCTATGTAACTCACTTCTTCGCACTAGAATCCTTCAAAATCAGACTCAAGACTCAAGCATTTCCATAATTCCCTTAATTATAATATATGAAAAGCCTTTGTGTACTTCATTGTTCCTGTACTGTATTACATTCATTCTATCTGTTAAGTGCCTGGAGTCCTATTGGAGAGAGAACACTATATAAATAAAATTGTTATTATTATTACTAACTAAGCCTTGGAGTTAAAGTGCATGGAGGTACAGCAACAGCCAATCAGCTTTTAACTGCTTTGCTGGAAAAATTACAGTTAAGGGCTATATGGCTGGTACTTTATCTCCGACCACTTTATCTCCATACAAGGCTTAGTAAATAGACGCCCTAGGGACAACATAAGTTTTTCATGTGTTTGTTCATACTTTACCCAGGGCCGGCGCCACTACTAGGTAGCCTTAGGCATTTGCCTAGGGTGCCGGCCACTGAAGGGCGGCCACTTGGAGCAGCACCCCCACCCCCCCATGCAGCGATGCTGCGGCGATCACCACATCTCAACACACACACACCCCCGTGCAGCGATGCTGTGGCCATCTCCTGCCGCCGCCCACTTGTCCCCGCCCCCTGAAGCGAGACGCTGCTCCTTCACTCTCCCCCCCCCCCCCCCCCCACCGTGGAGCGTAGCGACGCCGGCAGCCGCTTCACCTCCCCCCGCCCGTGGAGCAGGTGAGCGCTGGGGTGCCCCCTCCCACCTGGTGCGCTCCAGCTCTGCCTTTACCATCCCAGTGGAGGGGGAATATAATAGTGTGCCCAAAGCTTGGCAAGCCCTGCGAGCCACACGAGGGGATGTGGTACTCTCATGGTGTCCATGTTGACCTACATCCCCCGCCCAAAAAAGACAATGTCAAATTTGTTCATGTCGACCTTATACTTGTGCTGAATTTTTCACCCTGTCGACCTAATGCATGTCGACCCATTCCACGTGTCAACCTGCTGCATGTCGACCTTATGACTGTCGACGTAATGATCCATACGCCTGAATTCAGGGAGAGCTGACAAGTCTGTGGAAACCCCATATGGACCTGTATAAAAACTGTAGTACCCTTTAAAAAATGGGGCCAGTAGTAACCTACCTCACATAACGCTTTGTCACAGCTCTGACGAACCGCAACCTTGCATCGTGTGTTACTAAATCCATCTGACAATTCTACGTCTCTGCTATATCCAGAAAGTACATTGTGCACAGACACAGGGATATCATTAGGCAATTACAGGGCCAAGCAAAGAATAAGGGATTTTCCAAGCATCCCAAAGAAAGCCCAGCGGATCTAATATTTGTAACACAAAGTAAATACATGGGTCAGATGTTCAGCTTATTTCTTCGAGATGAAGTGAAGAAAACCAGTTTCTATGGCAACCATGGCTTGTCTGTCCCAGAATCTGAGACGTTTAATGTCTCCTTTGTATAGATGTGTATGTTACTCATCCAGTGCTGCTCATTGCGCAGCTTATATACATAGGACCTTATTCTGGTCTGTTCACATGTATCAGATTCTTCGCAAGGGCATTGATCGCTACATACAGTATGTGCATACAACAGGTGCGTGTGGCCATGGCGAACAGGGTGTTCGCCGGGTGCACGCACCCAAGTGTGCAGACGGGAGTGCAGCCGGCCAGGTCCATTTGCATATGGGACCGCCCAGCGTATCATGGGTGTTCCCACAAGAATGCTGAGTGTTATGCTAATGAGTCGATGACGAGTGTGCGGGGGCGCACTTTTTTATGCGCGCGGCTTCGCCATCATTCAATGGTCCCCGACCATCGAATCATGTGAGATGATCCCCCAAGGCTGAAAATGGGTGGCAGACATGCCACCATTCGCAAGGCGGGGTTTGGTGGACTGGCAAAGCTGGGAATTCGCAGCCTTGCATATCAACCAGAATAACCCTCATAGTGGCCAAAAATGGCAAGGAACTGTGACTATGTGAACGCGCCATCAGCCGCCACATGTAGGGGATCCGTTTGAATATGGCATTCTAGAATGCATCTGCAGGAGTAACTGTGGCTACAGGCCGACAACACCTACATGCCCATGAGTTTGCATTGAGGCTGAACAGTTGCCACTCTAAAGTGCCCATTGAGCAAAGATCGTGTGGCAAAGATACATATAATATGAAGCTTTGGTGCATACGTATTAAGCAAATAAATCGGTTGCCTGCCAATCAGAATCAGGACAAGTTCACATTTTCAAACAATTTAGGGGCCCATTTACTAACATTATTTTTGCTAAAATAATGTGAATAGGGGGTTCACACCCTTTTTACATTATTTTAGTTTAATCTGAACGTACTAAAGGGCCTCTGGAGCAGTTTTCATAAAAAAAACTGCTCCAAACCCTCCAATTCTGGATTTCTGCACAGCTTTCTCTGCTCCTGAACACGGAGAGGTGTGCGGGGACGGGGCCAGGGGAATCAGCTGTGTTCATGGAAACACAGGCTGATCACAGTGTAAATAAAAACAAAATTAGAGAATTAAAAAACATACCGATCTCCCCAGAGTCCAGAGATCATTGGTCCGGTGAGGGACCTCTTAGCCACTTAACCTTAACTGGTCATTTTGTTTCCAAAAAAAAATACTAAGAAAATGTTGTTGTTTTATTGAATTAGTTCCATAAAATCTATTTAAAATGTAACATTTTAACATTTGCAAAACACTGATTTTTTTTTTCTCCAAACACCGGAACATCACCATCTGGACCATTGCGGCTCCGAGTATTAAAATCGCATATATATCTCTTACTTTTATATATTTAGGGATACATTGGTGGTTACCAGGGCCGGTGCTAGGGTGTCTGGCGCCCTCCTGCAAACCTTAAATTTTGCACCCTTTCACATTGCCATTGCAACAATCTGCAGCCCGATTGTGGGAGCGTATGCAACATGCGCTCCTATGGAGGATCTCGGGTGCATGTACGCATACACCATACTATGCTGTGTCTGCAAAATGTTGCAGGCACTAAAGTTGCCCATACACGCTGCGAGAATCGCATACGTTATGGGCTAGATCGCATCGCACGGCATGCAGGCAATGTGTGTGCGATGCGATCTGAAAGCAGTACAAAAAGTATTTGCAGCACATACTTTTTGTACTGTGCGATGCGGGAGCGCACATCGCATCACACGCTGCTATTGCAGGAGGCAGTGACAGTGAGGCAGCTTTAGCAGAGCAGGGAGGGAGGGAGCGCCTTTTCAGCATGGCGCCTCCCTGCTTTGCAGGAGCTGCTGAGTGGGTACTAGCGCCGGCCCTGGTGGTTACAGTGTATGGTTTCTATATGCCTACACAGCATTATCCTCATCTCCTCCACTTCTCATAATAGACGCTTGAACAATTTCAACTCCCTCTGTGAGTGTCGACTGCTAAGAGAGTACAGGCTGCCACTACCGTATGTGTTTCTGACTGGCAAGTGCTTAAGCATAGTCAGGCGCGTAGAACCAAAGTTTAAAAGTGAAATATACAGCAGGTTTTTCATTATTTTTTTGAAAGGTCACCAGGTCCGATTTCCAAGACAGTTTTATTATATTGTACATTTCAGATAACAATAATGATTCAATAATACCAGAAGAAAGAAATAGCATGAACATTACACAAAGCACAAATCTGCTGCAAAGAAATGCTGTGACACATACAAGTGGTATCAAGTACAAAAGCTACCTAACAATACTAATAGGGAAAAATGGGGAGAGAGGGTGAGGTTGAAGTGTGGGAGGTTATGTCAATGAAATATTACCTTGAGGTCAGTATTATACATTTAAAAGAATTTATCAATGCAAAATAACTGAAAACTGTAAAATCACTGAACACCTAAAATGTCAATACTGCTGATTTACATAAAAGAAATACAGATAGATAAAACCCCATCATTTCCTGGTTATCCTGTGAAAAACTAAATAGGAAATGGAACATAAATCCCTCCCCTTCCTGAATGGGTGGTGCTACTTATAAATAACTAGCCATCTGCGCCTGATTTACATGGGAGCACATTTTGAATCCTTTATACAGATAAATTTCACCTACGAATATTTTTTAAAGAGAATGTTATTGAGAGAATGAGAAGTTTAGGTACTTGTTTCCTAGCACGGCGCCAGCGATAAACATTGTATACATCGGGACCCCAAAAATCGCGTCGATCGCATGCAACCAAATCGCATGCGATGCGATTGACGCGATTTTTACATTGGAATCAATGTAAAATGGTCCCTGAGACCTTATTTTACATTGGCCCCAATGTTAAATGCCCCCCAGACCCCAATTTTTATTGTTTCCCAACCCTGATGGGTCAAATGCCCCCCCATTGTTAACGCCACCCCACGATGAACGCCAACCCGAAGCGTGGCGAGCGCAGCGAGCCCACGAGGGGCGGCAGTACGCGTCCTCCGACCTTTTTAAACCCCCATTATCCACGTCGGTGCGGAGCAGATACTATATAGTGTGGCGAGCGCAGCGAGCCACCGAGCCCGAAGCATGGCGAGCCCCGCGAGGGGGCGCGCATAACTTCACAGATATTACGCGTCCCCTCGCGGGGCTCGCTGCGCTTGCCGCGCTTCGGGCTCGGTGGCTCGCTGCGCTCGCCACACTACATAAAATCAACTCCACGCTGACGTGGATAGTGGGGGTATGAAAAGGTCGGAGGACGCGTACCGCCGCCCCTCTCGGGCTCGCTGTGCTCGTCACACGTCGGGTTGGCGTTCATCGTGGGGTGGCGTTAACAATGGGTGGGCATTTGTCATGTAAAATACCCATAAGGGTGGGTATACAATGAAAAATCGGGTCCATTGGCCCATTTAACATTGTTCCCAATGTAAAATCGCGTCCATCGCATCGGTCACATCGCATGCCTTAACTTAAGGCATGCGATGGACGCGCTTTTTTCATTGTCGGGGAAAAGGCTAAAAATAGCCCTAAAATCGCATTGGTCGCGTCCAACGCATACCTTAAGTTAAGGTATGCGATCACCTACGACGGGCGCTGTGCTATGAAACAAGTACCGAAGTTTAATTGGCGGCTGACGGTATTTCTAGTCCCCTTATTCTGTGAGCATGGGCATAGATGGCACCTTCAGGTACCCGCTTCACTGCCATAAATTCAAATGAGAGCTGTTTCCCCTGTTGAATGTGTTCCTGCTCGTCTGTTTTCCATTTTCTGTGACATTATTCCCTCTGTCTGTTTCTCGTATCATCCTCTTTCTGATTTGTGGGTATTATTATCCATGGCAAGTTTGTTCCATTTATTGTTCTTTGTTTTAATAAGCTATGCGCCAATATTTTTTTGTTATGCCTTGTCTCCCTGATATACTGTCTACTGTGTATGTAGTGTATTGAAAAGATACAAATACACACAATTTAAAAATCTAGCCCTGTGGTTTTATTACTGGATATGTTAAGTCAGGAACCTTCTTCATTGTTCCTTCGTTTATTCCATTTAAGACTCTTTGGTAAATTCACTTTTGATTGCCGATTGCGGGCGGGATGTATTAATATACATCGCTGCCCGGCCGCTGCGATGCCAGCGCATATGTACTAACATATGTGGCTGGCATCGCGGTGCAGTGACAGAGGCCCCTCGCCATACCTGTAATGTGGTGTGTGGGCGGTCTCCATCACCTCCCAGCCACCTACTGCTCCCCTCCACGCTGAGCTGTCCCCGGGGGCCTCCTCCTCCACCCGCAGTCGGAAGGAAGTCGGGCTGCTTTACTACTACTTACCTTCTGGGTCCGGGAGGACCGGTCAGGCTGGTGTCGGGCAGCGAAAAGAAGCCCATAGGCTTCTATAGGGTATCACCACCCAAAGGTGGCAGTACCCTACTATGCGGTAACGTGGCGGCGGGGTATTAGTACTTATGAAAATGCGGTAAAACAGGGCTTTTGCCGCATTTTCCCCTTTAGTACATCCCGCCATTTGTGAAGAAGGACAGAGAAATACACTAGCATCCAAGTATCTGTTTTTATGCAGTCATTTCACTAGTAGTAAACCTAAAGGCCCATACACACTGAAAATCGCTCAAAAACAGCATGTTTGAGCAGCTTTCAGCTCATCATCGCCGGGAAAGCTACTCATCTGCTGGTAATACCAGCAAATGAGTGGCTTTGAGGACTGCTTTGCATATCACTGCTCTATGTAAAGCCATCCTCTCCCCGCTAAAGGCGCCGGGCAGGGGGAAAGCTCAGTGTGTATGCATCGGAGTCTGTGTAAATGGGAGGGGCTTTTTAGCACTAACAATGTATGGCAACCCTTCGGGGAACAGGCTGCGCTGCAATAGCGGCCGGCGGGCAGGAGATTTCAAAACTCCCATACAAATGAATGAGCAGCTGCTGATTCGCTGAGAAGTTTTGAAATCTCCTGTCCAACCGCCGCTACCAATTCTCCCATTCAAATGAATAGGCGGACGTTGATTGGCTGAGGGAGCATTCATTTGAACATTCAACTTCCTCAGCAGCTCCCTTGGGGGCACTTTTTACATGCGATACATAGCATGCGATATATCGCATGTAAAAATGGCACATCAAGTGCCAAATCATATGTGAGCCTCCCGGGGAGCTGCCAAGGGAGCTCAAAGGATATCGGGTCTAGTGTATGGGGCCTTAAAACCCACTAGGGCATTTTCACATTTTTTTAAGGGCATAATGGTGCATTACAGTATGTTTTCAGCCAAATAGCTCATGCAACTTAGCAACCCGGTTGCAAAGTGCAACCCCTATCATTCTTCACTCATTCATTTATTGATTGGAACACTGGCTTATCTTTATTTCAGTTTGCAACTATTAGATTGTTTCCCCCATCACGACTAAAGTCATTACTTCATACTTCGATGTCAGACATGGCTGTGCAGCTTATAATAAAGGTCTGATTACAGCTGCACCTGTGTCTGCACAAATCCTCACGTTACAGCAGACATCTAACGAGGAGGGGTCAGAGCAGGTTCAAAACTTATCTCAGTTGGAGCCATACATGTATTACCCACATACTGGATCATTATGTTGTGGAGGACTTCAGGCACACCACACCATTATTATTATACAATCCCTAGGATTCCACATTGATCGCTCAGGTATTGATTGGAACACTGGCGTGTGCGTCTTTATTTTATCCAGAAAAACATTCTTATCGCCAGAGCTTGAGCATAGTGTTTACAGTTACATATCTCTATTTTATATTGCTGTTGTACAGTATATTGCTGGTTTCATTGATATTTATATATTTTTTGTAATAATTATGCTGTATGTGTGGAATAAATAAGTGTGCTGTGAAAAATGAAATAAATAGCCTTAAATCTAGCATTTTGCAGCAGTAATGCCAATGGAGAAGGGGTCAGAAATTATAGTGCCTAGGACTCCTATACTGGGTCTAAAATGACTGTGCAGGGTCATTGTCTGGACCTGATTAAAGGTTCCTGGCACCTAGGCTGCAGCCTAATCAACATATTGGCCAATCAGGCACCGGCCATGGTGGAGGTAGAACCAGTAACACCTACCATTACAGGTACCACCCCTGGCCTAATATCTTAATATCTTGACACTCAATATCTCAACGGTCAGAATATTAGTGGATCCCCATGTTAAGTACTGGGGTCAGGCACTAGAGAGAGCATGAGAGTTATGCTGCAAGGGGGAAGTGGGGGGGGGGGTAGTTAGGGTTAGGCTGCAGGGGAGGGGGGGGTAGGGTAATGATAAGGGGTATAGGTATTGGGCTCCCGCTGTTGGCATTCTGACTGTCAGGAATGGAAGCAGTCAGAAGATGTTGGGTGTGACGTGGGTAGGGAGATTAGTGGGTTTGATAAAGGGAAAGGTGTATCATAGCTTGGAGAACGATGAAGGGTTCAATGTGCTCAGCCTTGGAGAGAGATAAAATGGATGGAGAGCACCAGCCAATCAGCTCCTAATTGCCATGTTACAAGCAGCCAATCAGGAGCTGATTGGCTGGTACTTTACCCCACCCAAGGATCAATATATCGCCTCTAGTCCTTAAAAAAGGAGCGTAGATATCTGAGTTTTTACATATCTGAGATTCAACTGAAATAATGTCAAACAAAAAGGGGAACCTTGGGAAGCAACATTTTTTTTATATTGTGGGGTTAAAGAATCTTACTGCTCTCGTATTTATGAGCCTGAAGCTATATTTGATGTATTGATTTTCTAGTGGTAATACCAGGTAACTTAGAGCCTATCCATCTTCAGTACTTTATTGCTTTTTCCATATTATTTCTGTTTCTTCCACTTCAGGGACTTTTCGTTATGAACTGTCTTTAAGACACAGAACTCCCTGTATGATTCAATCACCTTTGCTTTACTCCTGGTGGTTTTTTTTTATTATTATTCTGTTGTGATTACAAATATTTAATCTTTGAGTGCCCATTGTGTTTCTTTTTGGGGGGTTTCCTGTGTATAGGCCACACATCGCATTGATAGGAATCACATATGTACTAGCATATGCGATAAGTATCGCAAAGGACTGCTCTTGCAAAAACCGCTGCACTTTGTGAAGCTGCCGGCGCTGGGTGTGAGGGTGCCCGCTGGTCCCTCTCACCTCCTAGGCCAGGGAGCCTCCTGCTGCAGATGACTGCAGGGACTCCTGGGCGCCTTCTTCTCCCTGCACTCGGAAGACTGCCCGGACAGCGGGCAGGGGGAGGTGTGTGGTGGCGGGGGAAGCAAAAAGAAGCCCATAGGTGTTACCCTTTGTGTTGGAAACATGGCTGCCTGTGTTGATACATATGAAAATGTGTTAAAAACCCTGAAAACAGTGTTTTTTTACTAATTTTTTGTTTGATACATCCTGGCAATATTATTATTATTATTATTATTATTATTATTATTATTATTATTTTTCATTTATATGTAACCACAAGGGTTCCGCAGCACCTAAGAAAGTACATAAACAAATGACCAAGACACAAAAACAAGGTTTAAATTTACTAAAGCTTCTAAAGATGAAAATTGCATATTAGAAAATGATCAACAGAGTCTTACTGGTTGCTATGGGCAACATCACCTCTTTTAAGTTTTAGAAGCTTTAGAAACGTTACCCCTTACAGTACAAGATATTGTAGCCAAGTACATGGCATACAGTCAGTGGTGTAACAATAGCCCCCGCAGTGGCTTGGATGCAGGCATACAGTCAGTGGCTTGGATGCGCTGGGAAAGTGTGGGCACCGGAGGTCGCGGGCACTATTGCTGCTCCACTGTCAGAACCTGCAGATCTACTCTTTTGGTGTCCTGATGCTCCTCCTGCTGCCATTAAAAATGCACCTCACAAAATGGCTGCACCCTCATAGCAGACAGTTTTTGATGATGCTAGAAGAGGCAGCCGCCTCCTCTAGCATCCTTTATAACTGTCTGCTGTGAGGCAGTGGCCATTTTGAAGTCGAAACGCAAACATCACTTCCGGGAATACAACTTCCGTCCGGACGGCTAGAGAGCCGGCTAATGGAACGCTAATAGAAAGGAGATGAGCCGCATGACATCATTTCCGGGAGTAAACTTCCGGCCCGGACGGCACCTTTCGGGGATCACTCTCAGGGTACTCACATTACAACATCCGCCCTAACAAGCAGGATGTCATTTCCGGGACTTTGGTAACACGGAAGCGTGTTACACATGTGAAACAGATTATGTGATCAATAGGGTATAAAAACCCCAAACCTTCAGTGTGCTGGCATCCACATCTGAAGAAGGAACCAGTTTCCGAAACATGTTATGAGGATGCCAACACGCTGACGGGAGGACTCTGACACCACATCCTGATTCCCATTCAAGCCTGTGCGGTGGTGCATTCATCCTGCTACCCGGGATTTAGCACCAAGCCCACCGCACCACCTTGGAATGGTGAGATAAAATATTCAGACCATCCCCGTCAAATACATTGTACATGCACTTTAAAATACTGCATTGTTTCTTTTGCTGCATTTGCATATTTTCACATATCTGCATTTGCACTTTTATATGTATGTTCTTTGATTGTAAATAAAAATATTTTCTGGTTAATATAATCCCCATTGTGGGTCCAGATTATTCACATATCCACTGTTGTGTTACATGCGCCTACCCTGTTGACCTATTTCCCCAAAGCTCTGCTCTTAGGACAGAGCAAATCAGAGCTAATCAGCGCTGCTGCTTAGCTGCAGTAGAATATTTGTGGTAGATAGGAGGACGTTTACACAGGCTGCATTTGTGATGTGGGGTCTGCTTTTCCTATGCCTTACTATTTATCTAAAGCTCAGGACTCAGGGAAGTGTCAGCCAGGATCCCAGCTGTAATGAAGAGGGAGATGTTATCTCTGAGGGACACTGGGCCTGGAGAAGCCCTTTCAGGGCTTGGTGCCCAGTACAGGTGTCTCCATTGTCTCCTGGAGTTCCACCATATGATTTCTGGCTGTTGCCTGACCCGGGACTCTGGAGAGGTAAGTATAACTATAGATGGGTACAGGGTGTGCGTGTGGGCACATCTGGATCTACAGTATGAGCCTGTGTGCACCACATAAAATGCTCAAATTCTATTTACACCATGTACTGAGTGCTCACTCACCCTCCTTACAAAGTACAGTGTATATACTGAGTGCCCACTCACCCTCCTTACAAAGTACAGTGTATATACTGAGTGCCCACTCACCCTCCTTACAAAACAGTGTATATACTGAGTGCCCACTCACCCTCATTACAAAGTACAGTGTATATACTAAGTGCTCACTCACCCTCCTTGCAAAGTACAGTGTATATACTGAGTGCCCACTCACCCTCCTTACAAAGTACAGTGTATATACTGAGTGCCCACTCACAAAACAGTGTATATACTGAGTGCCCACTCACCCTCATTACAAAGTACAGTGTATATACTGAGTGCTCACTAACCCTCCTTGCAAAGTACAGTGTATATACAGAGTGCCCACTCACCCTCCTTACAAAGTACAGTGTACTGTATATACTGAGTGCTCACTCACCCTCCTTACAAAGTACAGTGTACGCACTGAGTGCCCACTCACCCTCCTTACACAGTACAGTGTATATACTTCGGAGAGTTTACACTTGATGGGTCATTTTTTCCAGGACGGGCAGGGAGGGGGGGGTCACAGGGGACTGCCCAGCATTTCGGGAAATTTCGCGATAATACGCAGCTTAGCGAGCAGCTCTGAATCAGGCCCTATGTTAGCAGCTGCTTCCAGCAAAGGCTGCATATCAGAAGAACTTATATCTAATATAAATAAAAGAATGAGTCAGTCAGTGACGGGACAGGAATCTAGGACAATATATCACAGGCGGCAAACCGGTTTTGATAAATGAACCCCGCCAGGTCATTATAAAGAGAGACATAGACGGCGGTTTTGCACAAGAAGAATTTGTCATGCATTATGACAAGCTGTTTGGGATTGGACAAAGAGAGATACAAGATAAGTGTCTCTATTAGGATAAGAATATAAAGGCGCACATAGAAAAACATATCTCCTATCTGTAATATTTCCTTCTGCAGTAATGAATTATTTGCATAACAGCTTTTACCAAATAATCCATCATTTTGTAACTCTCACATTGACTTAAATAGCTGTCACTTCTAAAACCACTTTCAGGAAGATTGTGCGATTGTTCTCCAACTTCCAAGTCCTAATGTATGATTTCATTCATAATTACTGAGTATTCCAGATCACCTCTTATACGGATGCGTATCTAGAGAATGAGCCTGCGTGAATGATCTTTCAGGAATGACTCTGCCTCATTGTCCATTAGTGTCTAATGGATAGAGAATTGTATGTGAGCAAAGGAGGGTGTTCTCTGTAATAGATGATAGTGGGTCACTAATGTTCAGGAAATAATTGGGTGGCAGCACTCTGCAGGGTAACAATGAGTGTCTGGCTGCGCCCACGCAAAATGTACAGATTAGAGAGAGGCTGTATGTGTGTATCACCCAGGGAACCATACAGCAGTGACATGGAGACAGCTGCAATTATCATCCGTGTGTAATAAAGTGTGTTCATGAACATGTGACCATTATATGCAATTACTTGTATGACTTCCCCAACTCCCCCATTACAGTGTCAGAGCCTAGCAGTCACCTGTCACACACATAGCAGTCACCTGTCACACACATAGCAGTCACCTGTCACACACATAGCAGTCACCTGTCACACACATAGCACTCACCCAATGTCACACACATAGCACTCACCTGTCACACACATAGCACTCACCTGTCACACACATAGTAGTCACCTGTCACACACATAGCAGTCACCTGTCACACACATAGTAGTCACCTGTCACACACATAGCACTCACCCAATGTCACACACATAGCAGTCACCCAATGTTACACACAAAGCAGTCACCTACTGTCACACACATAGCAGTCACCCAATATCACACACATGGCAGTCACCTGTCACACACATAGCAGTCAACCAATGTCACACACATAGCAGTCACCCAATGTCACACACCTAGCAGTCACCTGGCACACACATAGCAGTCACCCAATGTCACACACATAGCAGTCACCCAATGTCACACACATAGCAGTCACCAATGTCACACACATAGCAGTCACATGACACACACATAGCAGTCACACACATAGCAGTCACCCAATGTCACACACATAGCAGTCACCTGGCACACACATAGCAGTCACCCAATGTCACACACATAGCAGTCACCCAATGTCACACACATAGCAGTCACCCAATGTCACACACATAGCAGTCACTCAATGTCACACACATAGCAGTCACCTGGCACACACATAGCAGTCACCCAATGTCACACACATACAGTAGCAATCACCCATTGTCACACACATAGCAGTTGCCTGTCACACACACATAGCACTCACCTGTCACACACATAGCAGTCACCCATTGTCACACACATAGCAGTCACCCAATTACTTGTATGACTTCCCCAACTCCCCCATTACAGTGTCAGAGCCTAGCAGTCACCTGTCACACACATAGCAGTCACCTGTCACACACATAGCAGTCACCTGTCACACACATAGCAGTCACCTGTCACACACATAGCACTCACCCAATGTCACACACATAGCACTCACCTGTCACACACATAGCACTCACCTGTCACACACATAGTAGTCACCTGTCACACACATAGCAGTCACCTGTCACACACATAGTAGTCACCTGTCACACACATAGCACTCACCCAATGTCACACACATAGCAGTCACCCAATGTTACACACAAAGCAGTCACCTACTGTCACACACATAGCAGTCACCCAATATCACACACATGGCAGTCACCTGTCACACACATAGCAGTCAACCAATGTCACACACATAGCAGTCACCCAATGTCACACACCTAGCAGTCACCTGGCACACACATAGCAGTCACCCAATGTCACACACATAGCAGTCACCCAATGTCACACACATAGCAGTCACCAATGTCACACACATAGCAGTCACATGACACACACATAGCAGTCACACACATAGCAGTCACCCAATGTCACACACATAGCAGTCACCTGGCACACACATAGCAGTCACCCAATGTCACACACATAGCAGTCACCCAATGTCACACACATAGCAGTCACCCAATGTCACACACATAGCAGTCACTCAATGTCACACACATAGCAGTCACCTGGCACACACATAGCAGTCACCCAATGTCACACACATACAGTAGCAATCACCCATTGTCACACACATAGCAGTTGCCTGTCACACACACATAGCACTCACCTGTCACACACATAGCAGTCACCCATTGTCACACACATAGCAGTCACCCAATTACTTGTATGACTTCCCCAACTCCCCCATTACAGTGTCAGAGCCTAGCAGTCACCTGTCACACACATAGCAGTCACCTGTCACACACATAGCAGTCACCTGTCACACACATAGCAGTCACCTGTCACACACATAGCACTCACCCAATGTCACACACATAGCACTCACCTGTCACACACATAGCACTCACCTGTCACACACATAGTAGTCACCTGTCACACACATAGCAGTCACCTGTCACACACATAGTAGTCACCTGTCACACACATAGCACTCACCCAATGTCACACACATAGCAGTCACCCAATGTCACACACAAAGCAGTCACCTACTGTCACACACATAGCAGTCACCCAATATCACACACATGGCAGTCACCTGTCACACACATAGCAGTCAACCAATGTCACACACATAGCAGTCACCCAATGTCACACACCTAGCAGTCACCCAATGTCACACACATAGCAGTCACCCAATGTCACACACATAGCAGTCACCCAATGTCACACACATAGCAGTCACCCAATGTCACACACATAGCAGTCACTAATGTCACACACATAGCAGTCACATGACACACACATAGCAGTCACACACATAGCAGTCACCCAATGTCACACACATAGCAGTCACCTGGCACACACATAGCAGTCACCCAATGTCACACACATAGCAGTCACCCATTGTCACACACATAGCAGTCACCCAATGTCACACACATATTCACCTGGCACACACATAGCAGTCACCCAATGTCACACACATACAGTAGCAATCACCCATTGTCACACACATAGCAGTTGCCTGTCACACACACATAGCACTCACCTGTCACACACATAGCAGTCACCCATTGTCACACACATAGCAGTCACCCAATGTCACACACATAGCAGTCACCCAATGTCACACACATAGCAGTCACCTGTCACACACCTAGCAGTCACCAATTGTCACACACATAGCAGTCACCCAATGTCACACACATAGCAGTCACCTGTCACACACCTAGCAGTCACCCATTGTCACACACAAAGCAGTCACCCAATGTCAAGCACATAGCAGTCTCCTGTCACACACATAGCAGTCACCCATTGTCACACACAGCAGTCACCTGTCACACACATAGCAGTCACCCGTTGTCACAAACATAGCAGTCAGCCATTGTCACACACATAGCAGTCACCCAATGTTACACACATAGCAGTCACCCATTGTCACACACATAGCAGTCACCCAATGTCACACACATAGCAGTCACCCAATGTCACACACACATAGCAGTCACCTGTCACACACATAGCAGTTACCCGTTGTCACACACATAGCAGTCACCCAATGTTACACACATAGCAGTCACCTGTTGTCACACACATAGCAGTCACCTGTTGTTACACTCATACTGTAGCAGTCACACACATAGCAGTCACCCATTGTCACACACATAGCAGTCACCTAATGTCACACACATAGCAGTCACCCATTGTCACACACATAGCAGTCACCCATTGTCACACACATAGCAGTCACCCATTGTCACACACATAGCAGTCACCTAATGTCACACACATAGTAGTCACTTGTCACACACATATCAGTCACCCATTGTCACACACATAGCAGTCACCTAATGTCACACACATAGCAGTCACCTAATGTCACACACATAGAAGTCACCCAATGTCACACACATAGCAGTCACCCAATGTCACATACATAGCAGTCACCCAATGTCACACACATAGCAGTCACCCAATGTGACACACATAGCAGTCACCCATTGTCACACACATAGCAATCACCCATTGTCACACACATACTGTAGCAGTCACACACATAGAAGTCACCTACTGTCACACACATAGCAGTCACCCACTGTCACACACATAGCAGTCACCCACTGTCACACACATAGCAGTCACCCATTGTCACACACATAGCAGTCACCCATTGTCACACACATAGCAGTCACCCATTGTCACACACATAGCAGTCACCTAATGTCACACACATAGTAGTCACTTGTCACACACATATCAGTCACCCATTGTCACACACATAGCAGTCACCTAATGTCACACACATAGCAGTCACCTAATGTCACACACATAGAAGTCACCCAATGTCACACACATAGCAGTCACCCAATGTCACATACATAGCAGTCACCCAATGTCACACACATAGCAGTCACCCAATGTCACACACATAGCAGTCACCCATTGTCACACACATAGCAGTAACCCATTGTCACACACATACTGTAGCAGTCACACACATAGAAGTCACCTACTGTCACACACATAGCAGTCACCCACTGTCACACACATAGCAGTCACCCACTGTCACACACATAGCAGTCACCCACTGTCACACACATAGCAGTCACCCATTATCACAAACATAGCAGTCACCTGTCGTCAAGCACATAGCAGTCACACATAAAGCAGTCACCCACTGTCCCACACATAGCAGTCACATACATACCATACATTCTGCTCTCGTCTGAACAGTCCCTCTTTTTGAGCAATGTCCCACTCTCAGTCCCTAGTGTCCCAGTGGGGGTTGGGAGGTCTCTCTCTCTCAGAGCAGAGGTAAATAGATACTGCATCCATCTGAACACTGCAGAGAGTTATGGGGGCATCTTGGGAGCGCTCGTCATGCCCCCCCCCCCATTGTGACCAACAATGAGAGCCTGATAAATGGCCGCGCCGCTGTGCTGCAAAGTCATTATTATTATTACAGTTCATTTAGTCAGAATATAAAAGTCTAAATGTGTTATCTACATCCAGCTTACAGGATCAAGCACAGGCTCCAGTAAGCCATACTAACAGCTCTTCTTCCTTATGACTATGGTGTCATTAAGGGGATGCAGTGGTGCTGGCACACCTGGGTGTCACCCACGGAGGAGTGACACCACAGTACTGACTCCTGCACAGTAATAGAAGCCAGGTGCTGCATTGTAACCATTAAGTGCAGAACCTGGCTCTTGTGTAGGGGGCAGCACTACAGCCTAGGCACTCTCCGTGTACAGCTCGAACCTCCTTGACCCTGCAGTGATAGAAAATGGGGGATCGGGATTTAAGGCCACACGCCAAACCACAAGCCCACACCCCTCCCGATCACAGACGCACCTTATTCCTGCTCCATAAAACCTCAGGGTCTGAATCAGGCCCTTTGTGTGCTGACATCAGCTTCAGGCCAGGCAGTGTGTGCAGTGTGGGCCCTCCTGGGACTCAGTGGCCCGTGTGCACCGTGTACATTGCACCTATTATAAATATGCCATTGTTCCTAGGGCATGTACTAAATCGTGAATGGAAAGTGATAAAGTATAGATAGATTAAGCACCAGCCAATCAACTCCTAGCTGTTATGTTACAGGCTGTTTTTGTAAAATGAGTTAGGAGCTGGTTGGTTGGTACGTTATCTCTCTCCACGTTATCACTTTTCAAGGCAAACATCCCAGTCTCCCCAGAAATAAGGACAGATCTTCCTCCAGCAAAGCATTCAGCTCAGCTTCCTGCCTTAGCAAGTGTCAGTATTTTCAGTAACCGTTTTAAGTCTACGAAAAAGATGATGCACTGCTGCAATAATAGAATAAGGACCTTATTCAGTTCCGTACGCTCGCATGTGAATTCGCATGCGAGCGCAAGGTTTTTGGCATGCGCAATAACTGCACATATTCATGCACCAGGTGCGTGCGTCCACGGCGAACAGACCCAACATTGAACACGGCGAACATTCCCATGAGAACGCCCATTGAAATTGCCCGATGACGTGGGCGCCAAGGGCGGACAACTGACATCACTAGATGTCAACTGCCCGCCCACTTCCTTCAGTATGTGCACGCACATCTAAGGTTGCTCAGATCAATATTAGACGTGCATGTGCGTTCCACATCATTCGATGGTCGGCGACCATCGAATGATGTTTTGTTTCCCCCCGCAGCCTGCGAATGGATGTTTGTGTCAAACATCCATTCACAGCCAGTACGTGCGAACACATGCTGCGAATCCACAAGGTGGGGTTTGGTGGACTCCCAAGGCCGCAAATTTGCAGCCTTGCGAATCATCCAGAATTACCCCCTAAGTGTACACAATAAGTTATTTCTTCCCATTTATGTTGGGGAAGGTGGCTCCAACCACAATTGCATTATCCTCCATGGAAGCAATGTGCATGTCAGCAGCTTATGTTAGCCAAGAGGTTTTTGGCTGCTTCAGTTGTTATAGAATCTTAGAGAGCCAAAAGCAAATAACTACGGATGTTCCAGGCTTACGCGCAGTGAGAAGATTAATGCTGGAACCACATCGATGTCAATTAGCTTTGTGGCCTGGTGAAACAAACTATTTTCCTGCTGTAAGACTGACACAGTGATGGTTGATGCTAACATAAAGCCTCTCCTTAGGGTCAAGTCTGCAGAGAAAAGGGGCCGCATTTATCATTCAATATTTGCGGCTAAATCCCCGAAAACACGCGGTTAGCCGCAAATATTAGTATCACTGGAGGGACCGCAGCAGCAATCACGATCCCTGCTGCAATCCCACCTGCATCGCCGCAGGACACATCCCCCATGGGTTTCTATGGGCAGCCCAGGGATGCCGCACCGCATTGCATCCCTGCCGCAACGCATTGCATCCCTGGGTAGCCCATTGTAGCCTATGGGCTACGGACCGCACTGCCACCGGGGTGTCAGCGGGGGGGGGGGGGATTAGCGCTAACCGCGTATGCGCAGACACCCCCGCCCGGCTCAGTGATGTGCTACATGCGCAGACCCCCCACTATGGTAACAGGCCAGGCCCAAATTCTTCCCCATCAGATCAAATCTGAATCACACCTATACAGTAGTCCTACCTCTAGATGGCAGTGTTTCTAGTTAATATTGTTCTAGGCTGACACATGAGCCGTGTCTTTCAGCACCTGCCCTGACTGGACAGCACACTTATTTTAGCAGCTTTTATTAAACCAAGATACCACCACAGGCACGCTTATTTCCCCTTTCCTAATGAAGAGGTCATACTGTTTACTGTATGAGGGCAATTCAGTTCAGCGCAATGTTAAATAGCACAAGATGAGTGCCCACAGCTGTACAATCAGCCACATGGCAAGCCCATGACTAATTGAGCGAATCAGTGACCTGCCTGAGGTGTGACCATAAACACAACCAGACGAGTGCCTCCATGCTAGTAGCAGGATTACCGCATGCACTAACAGCATCGCGCAGAGCACTTACCGCAATTACACTGGCTTTTGGCGTGGAAAGCTGTATCTCCCAGCTTCTGCTTCCATACTGAGGTCCTCGATTGTGTAGGTTGACAATCAGTAAGTCAACACAAAAGGTCAACATGTATAACGTTGACATGAGTTTTTGGGGTTGTTTTACTTTTTCATACTGTACTTTACCATCCACGTGGACGCGGTACACTAATACCACCTTTCACATGCCACTAATAAGCCGGGTGGACCCAGGTTGGTCGATCAACCTGGCATTTCGACCTGGGTTCTAGGTAAAGTTAAATCCAGTCGCCGTCTGTATAATGGATGACCCTGGCTTAATCAGAAAGAGCTTGAGCCAAGAACGCTATCCCAGCTCCAACCCGTGTTTGTGATGTGAAAGGTTTATAATCTGGGGACCACAAGCTCATATTGATAGGCTCATGCTGACCTAATGAACGTCCTCAGAATGTTCTACAACCCAACTGTATCCATCATATGCTCTCAAATGTAACTGAACATTGATTTAGCACATCCTTCTGTATGTCATTTCTATTTCCCTATAGAGTGTAAGCCTTCGAGCAGGGCCCTCTTACCTCTTCGTCTGTCTGTTGTACTCCACAGTTTTGCTCTATTACTGTTCTTTAACTGTTTTGTTCCTAATTGTAAATGACAGCAGAATGTGTTGGTGCTTTTGATGTTACTGTTGTTGTTGATGATAATAATAATAATAATAACCAGCAGTGGCTGCTCCTACACAGGGACAGCAGCTGGGTTCTATACTTAATATTACAGTGCAGCACCCGGCTCCTGTTACTAGTACCCCTTTTACACCAAAAATCGGGTCACACACGGGTTTTTGGACCCAGCCGAGTGGCACTTCCGGTCGCCGGGTTGGACCGCACACCACTTCCTGTTTCACGATAGTAGGTTTGCCTTACTTTAGCAACCTTGTTCCATATTTTTGTCGATTGTGCTTTTATCCATTGCTTTATTCGATATTGTTACAGTATAGAGATGTTTTATGGATGCTCACATGAGTTGTTTTATGCGTTTTTGTACATTATGTGGGATAACAGTAAGTGATGATGTCACTTCCTGTGATGAGGTATATAGGCTGGCCCGGGGTGGCAGTTTAGGTGTATCCTCTCTAGAGGATGAATGCCATGCTGCCTGCCTGATGTTACCTGAGATTATGTTGGACTAATTCCTGATGATGGTCTTATTAAGACCGAAACGTTACGTTACGTCGGAAGACTAGATGTCTATTTATATGCAATAAACTACAAGTTGGAAATCTTGACCTTGGTGAGTGAGTGCCCATTTCTTCTATGGTATCTACTGATGTTCACTTCATCTGGTGGAGCACCCCCTATTGCTATAATTTGGTTTTGAGTGCGGTCTCATTGGAGATATATATATATATATATATATATATAGAATAGCAGAGTGTGGCACTCTCACGGACTCAACAAATAATTGACACAACACGAATTTGTGGTCAACGTTTCGGAAGGTTTAGTTCCTTTTTCAAGACGTAATGGTGCAATACAAAGCAAGAGGGGTAAGCAGTCTTACCTATATGTGAGTCAAGAGGAGGCTCGCCCGTCACGTGTCACGCCCGCCCGTCCTCTACCTCACTTCCGGTCCGGTGTCTCCTGGAGGCGTTTCTGTACGTCACGTCTCGCTGGTGATCATCTGATCAAACAGAAGGGTGGGAGTGACGGAGGCGCGTCTCCGTTGCTAGGCAGCCAGCATAAACAATCTAGTGCATACAAAACAAAATGACGATGAGATTCAAGAATTAAAAAACAAAGTGCAAACATCAATATAAAACACACAAGGGGGAAGTATAACTGCGATATAAGATATTAACAAAGCAGGTATATGCACATGTATAAATTGAAATTAGGAGTGAACACGGTCACCGCTATCGTGTCGACATGCAGCAGGTAGCGCAAGCAGCAGCTGAATTTTCTCAGGTACATCAAATGAAAGTTTAAGAGAGAAAGTCTCTAATCCACAGGATAAGTATTAAAGAAACATGTTGAGCGAGAATTGCTCGTTCAGTCCCTTAGGACTCATAGTGTCCAGGGTATGAATCCACCGAGCTTCCAGCTGCATCAGTCTTTTGCCCCGATCCCCTCCTCTCAAGTCCAGTGGCACATGGTCGATGATAATATGTCGAAATTGCGCCAGGTTGTGTTTTGCCAGGGCAAAGTGCTTAGCCACTGGCTGGTCCGACTCTTTCTTGCTGTTAAGGGCTGCCCTGATTGAGTGGCGATGCATCGCCATCCGCTCTTTAAAAGAACGGATGGTCTTGCCCACATAACAGAGCCCACAGGGGCATTTGATAAGGTAAATAATGTGGTTGCTGGAACATGTGAGGGGGAAGCGGATGGTGAATTTTTTACCGGATAAAGGATGAGAAAAGGTTTTTCCGATGATCATATGGCTGCACGTAGTGCAGCCTAAGCACTTAAAGCAGCCATTGGGTCTGGTCTGTTTTACTTGGCTTCTTTTCGTAACATCGGTCCGTACCAGCATGTCTCTCAGGTTGCGGCCCCTGTTGAAACAAGGCATGATTCTGGTTTTCCTCAAAACTTTGAGATCTCTATCATTTTGGACCATTGGCCACAATTGTTTAAGATTAGTGTTGATGGTCGAGTTGCCAGAGTCAAACATTCTAACCCAATGTATGCGGTCCTCTTTGGCGGCTGTGTCGACTTTTTTCTTCAGGGTTTCAGATCTAGGGATGGTATTGAGTTTCTCAACTGCTTGTTTCAGAACTGTTTTAGAATAGCCCCTCTGTTCAAACTTATTGCACATATGCTGAATGTTAGTATGTAGTTTGGCTTCAGAACTAGTTATACGTTTGGTTCTTAGCAATTGTGAGAAGGGTAAGCTTCTTTTAGTGGCTGCTGGATGGTAGCTTTGAGCCGCTAACAAGTTATTTCGATCCGTCGGCTTGGAGTATAGATCGGTACTGAGTCCGTCACCATCCCTGATGATTTTAACGTCCAAGAAGTGTATTTCATTCTGGCTCAAGTTCATGGTGAATTTTATGGGACAATCACGCTGATTGATCTCTTCTATATGTTCACGTAGCTCAGTGTCCGTGCCCAGCCAGAGCAGTAAGATGTCATCGATGAATCTACAGTAAAATAAAATCTTCTGGTTCATCGGAGTCTGAAAGAATAAGTTTTGTTCAATGGTGAACATATATGCATTAGCGTACGAGGGTGCGACTGGAGATCCCATCGCACACCCCGTACGCTGCTGAAAGAATTCACCGTTAAAAAGGAAATAATTCCTAGTAAGTGTCAACTGAAGTAAGTCGATCATCAGCCTGATACTGGGTCCGCTATAGTTTGGGCTGTTGGTAAGCAGTTTCTGCATCGCCTCGAGACCATCAGGGTGGGGAATGCTTGTATATAAGCTTGTAATATCCAATGTACAGAGCCATAGATTAGGAGGTAGGGTCGATAGCGATTGAAGTTTATTAAGTAGATCAGAGGTGTCTCGCAGATAAGTCGGTTGTTGTTGGACACAAGGTTGTATGAAGAAATCTAAGAATTGGGCAACCTTAGAGTAGACTGAGTCATTAGCCGAGATTATAGGTCTCCCTGGTGGTCTAGTGGGATTCTTATGCACTTTGGGGAGACAGTATATAATGGGTACCCTGGGGTACTCGATTTGTAATGCTTCGGCTACTTCCAGTGGTAGGGTTCTATCTGAAGCTGCCTCTTTAAGGATTGCCTCAAGTTCTCTGTTATATTTCTCCGTCGGGTCATTGGTGAGTTTGTCATAGACATCAATGTTAATGTTAAACAAACTCACCAATGACCCGACGGAGAAATATAACAGAGAACTTGAGGCAATCCTTAAAGAGGCAGCTTCAGATAGAACCCTACCACTGGAAGTAGCCGAAGCATTACAAATCGAGTACCCCAGGGTACCCATTATATACTGTCTCCCCAAAGTGCATAAGAATCCCACTAGACCACCAGGGAGACCTATAATCTCGGCTAATGACTGTCTACTCTAAGGTTGCCCAATTCTTAGATTTCTTCATACAACCTTGTGTCCAACAACAACCGACTTATCTGCGAGACACCTCTGATCTACTTAATAAACTTCAATCGCTATCGACCCTACCTCCTAATCTATGGCTCTGTACATTGGATATTACAAGCTTATATACAAGCATTCCCCACCCTGATGGTCTCGAGGCGATGCAGAAACTGCTTACCAACAGCCCAAACTATAGCGGACCCAGTATCAGGCTGATGATCGACTTACTTCAGTTGACACTTACTAGGAATTATTTCCTTTTTAACGGTGAATTCTTTCAGCAGCGTACGGGGTGTGCGATGGGATCTCCAGTCGCACCCTCGTACGCTAATGCATATATGTTCACCATTGAACAAAACTTATTCTTTCAGACTCCGATGAACCAGAAGATTTTATTTTACTGTAGATTCATCGATGACATCTTACTGCTCTGGCTGGGCATGGACACTGAGCTACGTGAACATATAGAAGAGATCAATCAGCGTGATTGTCCCATAAAATTCACCATGAACTTGAGCCAGAATGAAATACACTTCTTGGACGTTAAAATCATCAGGGATGGTGACGGACTCAGTACCGATCTATACTCCAAGCCGACGGATCGAAATAACTTGTTAGCGGCTCAAAGCTACCATCCAGCAGCCACTAAAAGAAGCTTACCCTTCTCACAATTGCTAAGAACCAAACGTATAACTAGTTCTGAAGCCAAACTACATACTAACATTCAGCATATGTGCAATAAGTTTGAACAGAGGGGCTATTCTAAAACAGTTCTGAAACAAGCAGTTGAGAAACTCAATACCATCCCTAGATCTGAAACCCTGAAGAAAAAAGTCGACACAGCCGCCAAAGAGGACCGCATACATTGGGTTAGAATGTTTGACTCTGGCAACTCGACCATCAACACTAATCTTAAACAATTGTGGCCAATGGTCCAAAATGATAGAGATCTCAAAGTTTTGAGGAAAACCAGAATCATGCCTTGTTTCAACAGGGGCCGCAACCTGAGAGACATGCTGGTACGGACCGATGTTACGAAAAGAAGCCAAGTAAAACAGACCAGACCCAATGGCTGCTTTAAGTGCTTAGGCTGCACTACGTGCAGCCATATGATCATCGGAAAAACCTTTTCTCATCCTTTATCCGGTAAAAAATTCACCATCCGCTTCCCCCTCACATGTTCCAGCAACCACATTATTTACCTTATCAAATGCCCCTGTGGGCTCTGTTATGTGGGCAAGACCATCCGTTCTTTTAAAGAGCGGATGGCGATGCATCGCCACTCAATCAGGGCAGCCCTTAACAGCAAGAAAGAGTCGGACCAGCCAGTGGCTAAGCACTTTGCCCTGGCAAAACACAACCTGGCGCAATTTCGACATATTATCATCGACCATGTGCCACTGGACTTGAGAGGAGGGGATCGGGGCAAAAGACTGATGCAGCTGGAAGCTCGGTGGATTCATACCCTGGACACTATGAGTCCTAAGGGACTGAACGAGCAATTCTCGCTCAACATGTTTCTTTAATACTTATCCTGTGGATTAGAGACTTTCTCTCTTAAACTTTCATTTGATGTACCTGAGAAAATTCAGCTGCTGCTTGCGCTACCTGCTGCATGTCGACACGATAGCGGTGACCGTGTTCACTCCTAATTTCAATTTATACATGTGCATATACCTGCTTTGTTAATATCTTATATCGCAGTTATACTTCCCCCTTGTGTGTTTTATATTGATGTTTGCACTTTGTTTTTTAATTCTTGAATCTCATCGTCATTTTGTTTTGTATGCACTAGATTGTTTATGCTGGCTGCCTAGCAACGGAGACGCGCCTCCGTCACTCCCACCCTTCTGTTTGATCAGATGATCACCAGCGAGACGTGACGTACAGAAACGCCTCCAGGAGACACCGGACCGGAAGTGAGGTAGAGGACGGGCGGGCGTGACACGTGACGGGCGAGCCTCCTCTTGACTCACATATAGGTAAGACTGCTTACCCCTCTTGCTTTGTATTGCACCATTACGTCTTGAAAAAGGAACTAAACCTTCCGAAACGTTGACCACAAATTCGTGTTGTGTCAATTATTTGTTGAGTCCGTGAGAGTGCCACACTCTGCTATTCTACATACCTTGCTCTCTGGCACCCCGGCAGCTGTTTCCAAGGAATTGATCGAGTGCCTGCACACTCCTGCTATATATATATATATATATATATATATATATATATATATACTGGCATATTTCTGTCAACTTGTGCATTTTATTACATACAGCGATCGGAAACTCGCCAGTTTTGCATAATTGGAGGCTAGCCCTATTAGAAAAGCTGGCATCTAATTCCCTTATACTCATGTGGAGTCTCCAGGCATGATCCCCTTATACATATGTCACACACAATACACAAGTGTCACGTACAGTATTAAATTAATCATCATAGTCTCCTGAGGCGTCCTAGTAACATGACGTTGTGATAGACACTGGACCTTAGTAACGTTTCATTGGTTCTGGCATCTCAGGCTACATAGCATATTGAAGCTAGATGTATGAGGAGAAGACACAGAAAGGTGGTGTTGACACTTTGTGGACCGCCCTCATAGCAACATAGTGAAGGGGGCGGGGCCCAGTACCATTGCTTCTAGAGAGACACCCCTCCACAGCAGTTGTTCATTTTATGCCCCATTATAGGGCCCTCCTTCATTTACTACATCATAGTAGGGCTGCCAGTACACATTATGCAATACAGTACCCCCAATTCATATTATGAATTACTGTACAGTGTTCCCATTTCATATTACGCCACTCTATAGTGCCCCCACATTATACTATGCCACATTATAGCATCTCAGTTCATATTATGAAACATTATGAGGCCCTCCAGTTCATGTTATATCAGATTACAATGAGCAGGATCAGGGGTATAACTAGGCCCCAAGGCAGAAACTTATGTGGGCCTATGTAAAATCACCCAATGGTGAAAAATGTGTATAACACAGGGAAGGTGGCTCCCTCATCTCTGGGCCCCATAGCCCCTTCACAGTGTTGCTATGGGCCCACAAAGTTTTGGCTGCACCCCTTATTCTGCCATACCATTGGTTATATTCTTGCTCACTTTTCTATAAAGGATTTTCACAACTATATTTCTGACAATTTGCTCCATATGGATTTTTGACTGCTGTTAGCCAACTTGCCATAGACTGACCCTCCGGGAGTCAATATAAAGATAAGCAATGCCTAAGCACCTTAGCCTGATTGTCCAGTTATAAAGGCGATGGTGATATAATATACAGAGGGAAGGAGTCAGGATTTATACATTATAAGGCTTTACTACATATAAAACATTGGCAGTAAAACACCATATGGTCCCTGCAATTAAACCTTACAGGGAGAAAGTAACCAGCTGCAGCAAACACCAGCTTCCCTTATCCTATTGTCCTAGTCTACAGCAGCAGCCTTATTACTATTAGGGAAATAATTAACGATTCTATTACTCTTGTCCAAACGTGAGACAGTAATTGTTCCATTGTGTGGCGGACGTGTAGGTTGTTACTGTAACATGCACTTTTGCAAGAACCTACTGTGTAACGTCTACCTTGTTTCTGGCCCATAAATAATTCAGATTCTTCTAGATTACAAGTACTCAGTGTTCTTATTTGTGAGACTTCAAGCCTCCAAAACAATGCTATCGCCATCACGTAATCATACAAGACAATAAATAGACAAAGTCCCCTGGCGAGAGAGAGAGGTGATTGGCACGCAGGAGTGATTGCCACAATCCATATTACATTGAATAGAATTTGAATTAGAATTAGAAGAAACCAAACTGACCCTGGCCTTTTATTCCCACCGTACTACAGATACAGCTGCATGCATGGAAGTCTCTCCCGAGAGTCAGTTACAATATACTAGATATGGAAATCAGGCGCAAAAAAAAAAAAAAATGATATAAATTGAAAACAAACAAAGTATTTATAAGGCAGCTCCCAGTGGGATCCCTTAGAACATGGGTCTTCAACCTGTGGCCCTCCAGATGTTGTGAAACTACATGTTCCAACATGCATTGCCACATTTTTTCCTATAAGAGCATGCCAAAACTGTCAGGGCATGCTGGGACATGTAGTTCCACAACATCTGGAGGGCCACAGGTTGAAGACCTGTGCCTTAGAAGAACCCAATAGAAAACAAACTAGATTAATACTATTAAAAAATAATAATAATTGTAGAGAGCGCACTGAATTATACACATGATATTTATTAAAACAACAATTTTAAAAAGACTCAATCACAGTATTAGTTAATAAATCTAAATATAGATTAAGCACACATAGGCAACCACCTCAACCTGTCACAGTTCTGATGATGTAAATATATAGTCCGGTGACTCTTACCCACTAATGGTTGGAAGTTGGAATATCCAAATAGCGTGGAGCTTGTTTATGGAAGGAAATGAGGAGTATGAAGGGTAATATGTCCTTGAGAATGTCCAACCGGTAATTGCTATAGGCAGTACGGTAAATGGACTGATGGGAGGGGAGATGAGGATTGATGGGGTGATGAGGAATGATGGGGTAATGATAATGGAGCTTGCAGGGAACTCACTTTCTGAGATGATGGTCCAGTGCTTCAACCGGCGAGTGATGGTATTTTGCTGGGAGCACGTTCAGAGCAAACAGCGGCGCGGCTGGATACTGTAGTTGGATGCCGTCTCATCCACTGGCGTGACGTCCAGTAGAGAGAGTCGACGCCAGGAGTGACTGGAAACCTGCCGCACTCTGCTGATGTGAGACTTGATGCAAGCTGTACCTCTCGGGGGTCCCGTTTGTAATCCAAGTCAGTCAGGGTTCGCCGCAGGTCGCCCTTCCGCTTGTAGGTTAAACCAACACCGAGGGAGAAGATGGTCGGGTTTGGGAACAGCTGGGTAGAACAAGTGGCAGGTGTAAGTGGATGCCGGGTGGTCCTCCTGGTCTTGACGCGTTTCTCTGTCACGGAAATTAGACGGTTTCCTCTATATTTAGATTTATTAACTAATACTGTGATTGAGTCTTTTTAAAATTGTAGTTTTAATAAATATCATGTGTATAATTCAGTGCGCTCTCTACAATTATTATTATTTTTGAATAGTATTAATCTAGTTAGTTACAATATACATAACTTTTATTGACCAATCAGAAGTCACACAGGGTCTGATTCAGAGCTGTTCGCACGGCTGCAAATTTTCTTTTGTTTTAGGGGAGGGTGCGTGAAATCAGCCGCTGAGTAAGTCCAGGGCTACACGGCGCCTGCGATGAGTGGTCATGAAAAAAATCATTCAATGGTTTGTCTGTTACAATGGATTTTGGACGTATTTGCTCGGATGCGAATGGTTGTGTAGCCGTCCACATCCATTGGCACAGTGAGCACATTAATTCACAAGGCGGGATTTCACTCTAGCGGGCCGGCATCTTAACTCAACGCTGGCCATGCAAATTTACGCCAGTGCGATCGGGGCTGAATGGGGCCCACAGTTGTATATAAGCATGAGCAGTGGAGCTGGGGAGGTGCTGGCTTCTTGTGTGAGTGTGGAAGGGATTTTTCGGACCATAAACTGAGCCATTGTCACTGGCTGATAGATGCCAGTGAGCTGAGTTTTCAGTATCATGCTATGCGCTTCTCATATGCAAGTGACGTTTTGCCTAGAGCAGTAGCGCAGCCACATACAGTACACATGGTTACTTTGTGTTACACATGCTTTAATATTTGTGCAATGCAGTGTAACCTCATCTATACATCCCCAACAAAGCTCCTACAGCCCAGAAAGATTCTCCCTGGACTGCTAGGCATTGATACATTGTAGATAATGGATTAAATGTTTTGTAGCGGGAACACCGGCTGTTCATCCCACTGCCCATGCCTGCCAAGGCAATGCGGACTCATGCCTAGATCTTTTATTGAATAGGAAGGGAATCCATATTATTATTATTATTATTATTATGAATAAATAATAAATGCATTTACACTAAAATAGAGATACATACCTGCAACATACTTTCCTTATCTCTGTAACGGCCACAAAGCTCCCTAAAATTGTGTGGCGCCCCTGGAATGGTGGGAAAGTCTCCCTGCTAAAGCCGGGCCGGCACTTACCCCCATTCTCTTGCACTTGCTGCACCCCCATGCAGTCAGCTGTGAAGGGCATCGAGGGGCATGATGACATGATATGCTCTGAGTTACATCCTTGTAGCCCCACCCACAACTGTACAATGCCTGTATTATTGGCATTGTACAGTGTGGGGCATGGCTACAATAATGCAAATGCACAGCCACGCCCCCACCCACTATCTTTTCCGCTGTGTTGCACCCAGTGGTGAATTTCCCATTAGGCATGGGAGGTACATGGCCAGGGGCAGGAGTAGGTTGGGGGCTGCACTTGGATGCTTATGTTGTTACCGTCAGCTATAATGTACCAGTAACTTCAAAATATTTCCTCTGTACTGTACCATATACCATCTTGTATTGAGTGTAAGTGAGTAGAACATACACATACTGCCCCTGTAAGCTGCCCTGCTTACTAGCTATGTATATATATATATATATATATACACACACACACACACACATACCTCGGGGAGCCTGTGATTTCCACTCCTCTGCAAAGCAGCCAATGATCACTGAATAGATGCAGGTGACGTGAGTCTGATAGAGACTGCCCAGCTGCTCTGGGAGCGCTGGGCACACCCCCAAAATGACAACAGCGGGGAAAATCAGAAACCAACATTCCCAACAAGACTACCAAAAGGGTATCAAGCACCGGACACTGTGTGCTGAGGAATTTCTACTCACCACCAAAACCCCACTTCCACGCCATGAATCAGCAGCAGATCGCATTGGGTGCTTCAAACCGATGTTGCCACCGAGTCATCCAGGCCCCTACATAAGTACCCCTATGCCCCCATAGCAATCTTAGTTAGAGTAATGATAGAGGGGTGATCATTCAGGGGATTTGTAATCACTGACCTTTATTTGTCAGGAACCGCTTAAACCAGTGGTTCCCAAACTGTGTGCCGTGGCTCCCAGGGGTGCCGCGGAGCACTTGCAGGGGTGCCCTGGGTTGGTGGTCCAGGACAAATTTAAATGATATATGGTCAAAGTAATAAGGAAAATCAGTACTTGTGACTTCCAATTATAACATGTGGATAAACAGAAGTGAATCATGTTCCTCATTACTCACATAACTGGACCTAAAGAGGACATATAAGCGCAACTTATTTAATTAAATATTTTTTTCTGAAGTTTTTGGTATCTAATTTTTTGCCTAGGGGTGCCATGAAAAAAAATCTGATACTAGAGGGTGCCGTGATCCAAAAAAGTTTGGGAACCACTGGCTTAAACCATTTAGCATGGTGCATTGTCAGTGTGTATCTATCTATTTATCCAAAGATGTAGCGCCTGTCAGCCAGCCTGCAGGATCGCCAGATTGCTTGTGCTGGTGCAAGCTGGTGGACTGGCTGACGGGACGCGCAAGCGTCTCACTCACGCTTGGCCATCAGCAAGGTGGCGGCGAGCAGCTTCCCTGCCCATCTCCACTTCCGGGAGTGAGGGCAGGCTGTAGGAGCTGCTGGGGCTGTGGGAGACCGACGGAGGGCTGCTACAGCCTCCGAAAGAATGGGGCACGCGAGCTGTCTGAGGATGGCGATTGGCAATAGAAATGCCAGGAGCAGCTCAAATGAGAGCAGGTCCATCTGTATTTATCTATGTTGCCGAAGAGCGAGAAGTTAATTAATCTGTTTGACAAATTGCACTGTCCCTTTTTCAGTGGGGCAATTTCCCCCCTGCTGTTGCTCCTGCAGGGTTATTTAAAAAAATAAAATATTATAAAATATAAAATAAAATTAAATATTTTTGAAATACACAATCCCTGGTTCCCGGAACCGATAACCATGGACAGTGCTATGCAACAATAGCTGGAGCTGTGGAAATTAATAGCAGCTGACGTTACGGTCAGTTTGAACATTTACCTGCGCACAAAGAGCCGCTCTAATTAAAAGTTAATCGAGGCTCTGAATGTTTAAATTCTATCACTTGATTTCTCAACGCCACATCAATTCTACAAACCCTGCAGGAACAGTTCTGTGCACCGCAGTGCCCCTGTCACCTACGCTACTGCCAAAACACAAACACAGCGCAAACATGTAATTAAGCAATCTGACATTATTCCCTTAATGAGATCGCCCGGTTTCCTCTTAAGAAATAGCGTGAAGTTGACATCAGAAAAACAAAACAAAAACATCTCCCAGCATCTAGTAATAATGACTTCTTAAAGTACAATGTTTAAGCCAGAAATGAGTGCTGGATACAATGCAGGAGTTATGTTACACAGTGGCCTAATTCTGACTTGAAAGAAAAGAGGAAGCAACTGTACCCCTGTGCGAACTATACTGCAATACAAGAGGTGCCAATTTTTTCGGATTTTGGAATATTTTTTTTTTCATACTTACTTGGTCCCCTGGTGGTGCCTTGATGGTTTCTGATGTCCACGGTGTCTCGCAGCGGTCTTCAGGATCCTCCTCAGTGGCATCTCCGGTCCCAGGGGTGCGCAGCGCGAGTGCGCAGCGCGCCGGAGACGTAACTGGCGCGCCCGCGCTTTCCCTTAATGCATCCCTGGGACCGAAGATGCTGCTAATGAGGATCCCGGAGGCCGCCGTGGTCATCGGGGGATGAGCTAAGTATGAAAAAGGGGGCGGGGAAAAAAAACAACAAAAATCCCTCCAAAATCTTTCGGTTTTTGTAATACATGGATAAGCAACACCCGTTCTGTATATATATTACTCAGCATGCAGGGTGAATACAGCCTGTGACATAGCAGGTAGGAGCTGATTGGCTGGCTGTTTATCACTCCATTTTATCACTTTTAAAGCTTAGTGCATCTGGCCCTCTATCTTTTATCTTCTAGAAGGTTTTAAATAAATAAGTAGAATCTGATAGGTTGTTATGGGCAACATCCCATCTTCAGTAGAAATCCCATTTTTGTACATTTACCCCATATTATGCAAATGACCATCACCCCAATAAATATGTGAACTAAAACAGGTGCAGGAAGAATCCACTTTTTGTTCGACAGTTCCTGATTTTCTAATCTGTATATTACAACTAATTCTATACTAGAGACTACTCAGTCGCCTATTGGTCCTTCAGTCAGTCATATTTATTTTAGAAAACAAAACAAAAAAGTCCCAAGGAGTAAACAGAAACCTTGCTGCCTCTCCACAGACGAGAACCACAGGAAATCCTCAAACAAATGGACATAAAATGAAGAACAGTGGAGGATGGCACTGGATTAGGGATGGCCATCGTTACCTTTGCCATCGATGGTTGCCATCGATGGCAAAAGTGCAACTGACCATCGATGGTGTATAAGAATGCAATGGATGACCATCAATGTTTTTACATATCGATGATCATCCATTTGCCTGTGGGCCAATCAAAATACGGGGGTGGGGCTTCATGGGTGTTGGGGGTGGAGCTATGCTCCGTGTCCTGGCCCCTTCATGAAAAAAAGAAACAAAACTTTTCAGTTAAGCTTGACATTGAAGGTGGGAAACCATCAGTTTTCAAGCTGCTTACAATTTTCATAAATCTCGACCTCAGTGGGTTTGTTGTAGTGGGGTGTTCCAACACATGTGAAATAATAAAATACAATACAGTGTAAGGAACCCAATGTGAGTATCACATATATCTTACCCTCCAACATGACCCATTCCATTAGGTACAAAATGCTCTGTTTCTGGACTTCCCTGCCAGTGGCAGTTGCAGAGGTGGGGCTGCAGCACAGTCCAATATTCAAAAAAGGGAACCACACCTACTGCCACCCCAAACATCACTATCCTGGACTCAATGACAGTTGATGTGACCCCCCTCTTTGAATTTTGGACTGTGCTGGAGTCCAAACTCTGTAATTGCCACTAGCAGGGAAGTCCAGAAACAGAGCATTTTGTACCTAATGGAATGGGTCATGTTGGAGGGTATGATATATGAGTCAAGGAACCGCTTTAAATGAAGGGCGTACCCTGCTCACAATGAACAGGGTGGTAACGTGTCTATAAAGGGTTCTTTACACGTCATTCAGGGTCACCTCATGAGTAATAGCACAGCATCAAATACCAAGGGTCAGGCTACCCTCCTGATATGCGTACCATACTCACACACTCATTATATGTAGTACTTTCATAAAGGTATCTTTATCAGGGCCCACTAGTGTGGTCGTTCCCCCGGACCCCTCAAACGTGGAGGTATGGGGCATGCAAAGGAAAGAGGAAGGCTTTCTTAGTAAAAGATACCATTTAATGAAGATAAAAAATGAACAGGATAAAATTAAATAAGTCACCTGGGGGAGGTAATAAATATATTTATTTCTATCACTGCAATTACAGTGTATTAACAGTAATAATAATAATCAATATGTCATTTCTTGTTTCAGGTCAACGCAAATCAAAACATACTCGTGGGACAATGCCCAAGTTATATTGGTTGCTAACAAATGTGACATGGAAGATGAGCGAGTGATCTCAGCAGATAGAGGAAAACACCTAGCGGAACAACTGGGTGAGTCCCAGCATCCCTCATTGCTGTTCTATATCACACATCTCATAGCGATATATATATATATCCAAACTGGTGGCATGTATGTGAGTTACATACCACACGGCACTCCAGGAAGTTGGTGGTAACAAAATTTAATAGCAACAGTTTCGGAGCGCTAAGCTCCTTCGTCAGGCATACAGGTTACATACAGTGTATACATATATACATATATATATATATTGGGTAATGTACAGTCATAGTAAAAGGTATAACATTATAAGTTAGTGATTATAAGACACAATATCTGACCTCTGTATTTGCAATGTCATTGATTATAAATGAGTGAATATCAGTGAGTTGTGCATTACACAGCATGTACTAGCTACTGTAAGATGGAAGCTAGCAGGGATAAACCTTGCTAAAATTATGGTGATGATGTTACCATCTCCTACAAGCTCTGGGCGCAGCCTTAGTAACCATAGTAACCTTAGCTGTTTGCAAATAAAAGTCAGTCTAGACTTAAGGGCCCCATACATCAGCAATTAATTGTGACAATTTTCAGATATGGAGATGATTGCCACAATTAATTTTAGATGTGTGGGCTCCCCCTTTTGGCAATCCCAATCAAAATTGCCAATCGATCAGGTTTTTAAACATGTTTAATAATCTGGTATTATCTGCAGATCTTTTTTATATGTGTGGGCATTCCCAATTTGTCTTCTTCGTCTATTTACATTATGAACAGCTGAAATTGGGGCAATTTCCAGATATGAAGATGCAATCTTTAGATGGAAAAATCTGCCGATCACTGAAATAAATCTGTAATGTGTGGGCAAAGTCAGATAGATTGTAAAATCCATTTATCTGGCCAAAAAATCCCTGGATCTGGAAATCCATTAATTGTGATTGCTGATGTATGGGGCCCATTACTTTTATTTGACTCGGGCATGGCCAAATGTGGGGTGGGCGCTGATGTCATGTGACATCAACTGCCTGCCCCGTGCAGGCTTCGAAACGCCTGCTTGCTCATGGAGACGCCCAGCGTTTTCTTGGCACACCCCTTTTTTTGTTGGCACACTTGCGTATTTTCGCCGATATGCATGCACAGACCCCCCCCACCAACGCCCCCCAGGACTGAATTAGCAAATGTACGAGTCACCCTTAATCACCCCAAAGTGCTGTGCTACCGGGAGGCAGAACAGAGCCAGCGATTTGTCATCTTGTGGCTAGATGTGTTACTGGTTTACCTTATTATTGTTTATAAAAACACAGTATTAATAATTATTTAAAGTGAATTTTGTGTTCAAGCTGTAAATAAAATGAAATCTGAGTGCTCTGATATATTGACAGAATCGATGTGGTTTAACAATATTACCTAGCACAGAACTGAAACTAGTCTGATGTTTTACTATCCCATATCTCTGTCAGGGCAGCATGGCCGCCTGAGACAGACATGTCTCAGATGTATGGGAATAGAGCGCCTCGCTGACAACTTCCTTCTCTAGCCCCTCACTGACAACTTCCTTCTCTAGCCCCTCGCTGACAACTTCCTTCTCTAGTCCCTCGCTGACAACTTCCTTCTCTCCTTTTAGGTTTTGAGTTTTTTGAAACAAGCGCCAAAGATAACGTCAATGTCAAGCAGACATTTGAGCGACTGGTGGATATCATCTGTGACAAAATGTCGGAGAACTTGGAAACGGATCCAGCCGTCACTGCGGCAAAGCAGAGCACGAGACTGACAGACAAGCCCCCACCCCAACAGCCCAACTGCGGCTGTTAATGTACTCATCAAGGCATCTTCAATGTGTTCTATTGCCAACAAGTATTTAAACCAGAAAAAAAAAAAAGAGTGGTCCGTACGCTTTTCATTTCTACTGTCTAAATATCTATATGAAAAGAAATAGCGCTTGTTTTGCAATGGTAAGCTGACGAATGGATGGCCTGGAGGCTGAGTCCTTATAATAAATGTTCCCGCTCTTTGCAAGTTGCGGCTTTGTATGCTCTGATAATTTGTATGTTCCTTCCTCCTCCTGTTCTGTTTATACAGTGTGGTATATTCGCTTTTCTAAGAATGTTATGCCCAGTGACCACTGTTCCTGATTGTCTTCTAAAGTCTTCTGCTCTCCCTGAGCAGTTTCAGTATGTCTTGAACTTATCATACAATCAGATATTTGAAATACCTTTAACACAAGCTTATTTATCATTCAGATTCTATTCCCGCCCTGATCAGTGGTTCCACCTCTAGGACTCATTGCGCAACGGAATATACTGCGCCAAATAAAAAAACAGCAGACCCACCATGTCCAAGAAAAGAGCAGAGTTACTTGTAGATAGGGTTTTGATGTTTTTGGAGGGACACCAAGGGCATAACTACCATAGGTGCAGGGAGTGCAGCTGCTATGGGGCCCAAAGCTAAAAGGGCCCCCTCTTTCCTGTCAAACTTACATGTGTCTTATATATTTTTCACCACTGGGTGGTACATAGGGGCCCATACAAACGTTTGCTCTGGGGATTACAAATATCTGGTTACACCACTGAGGGAGGTATATGGGATTTTGACGTTTGCACAGACCAGAAACCTCACCTCATACTGTTTACAGCCGTTGTATAAACTTATGTTTGTGTCTGTATTATAGCAGATATTATTTGTGCATTTCAGTGAAAGAAATTGCCACTATATTGGAAAATAAACAGGGTAATTGATGTTCTAGAAGGGTGCTTACCTAGTGAGTCACATAGCCACTAACAAATGCAGATTTCAATTATAATTGTTAATTATTAATTAATTAATTAATCACACACACAGCCATTATCACACTTTCAAAATATAAAACTATTGTTTTGTTGGAAGGAGAGGTGGCGCTCTCCACTCTGCATCCCCTGCTGCTACGGTGGGCGGATATTTGAAAACTACCTTACAAATTAATGGGTGGCTGCTGATTGGCTAAGAAAGTTCTCTCAGCCAATCAGTGGCTGACCCTTCATTTGAATGTTTTTTTTTTTTTTTCAATTCTGCCCCCACCGCTCCTGCAGCTCCTGGGAGTCCTTATGTAAAAAATGCACATCATATGTGAGCCCTCTCGGAGAGCTGGTGTAGTGTATGGGGCCTCAATAGTGATGTGTGCAGGCCTCCATGTTTGGTTTTGGCAAAATCATCCTTGACTGATTTGATTCAGTTTAGATTTTGGTTTTTGGATTTCTAGAAAATTGTTAAAAACAGCTACAACCATGTAATTTTTGGACCTGATGTTGTTCCTAGAGTATTATGAACATCAATAACATTAATTTCCAGTGTTAAATTACACTTGTAATCCAGAGGGAGGGACATAATGCAATCCAAAACACAAAAGATTTGTTTTTTAGATCCGACCCCAAAGTGATCATCAGAGCTGGTTCAACTCAAAGTTCGGGTGTGTTTATTTTCAAACAAAACCGATCTTCTCCTCTGTAATTTGTTGGTGGCAGAACGTAACAGTAAGAAGCCTTTTTGCGTTTTCAAGTTCCAGTTTGGTATAAAAAAGACCTTTTGTTTCAAATTGAATAATGTCATAATATTAACACCTTTATGTGCTGTTTACAAACACCGGGAAGGGCACCATGAAATGTGTCTGAGGTTGTGCAAATAAAAGGCAGTGATGACCTGCAGTCGGGCGCCTCCTAAGTACGCCTCCATACATGTGAGAATAATGGGAGTAGCGGAGAGACAGCTGCAGAGCTGCAGGCTGCCCCTGGCCTTGTATTCTGGATAATGTAGCACGTAGAGATGTCTTTATGTAAGACTAACAGGTACAAGCCGGCGCAGTGCTGTAATAAGGAGCAGGGCTGAGAGCGGAATGACATTAAACACAGAGGAAGCCAGCTGTTGCTGTAATACAATATATAAATATACATCATAATTATTTCGGAACATTAACTAAAGGTAGAGTGACATCATTTAAACAGGGTTTTCTATTTCATCTAATTACCAACGTGACGAGATATATCTACGGTACATGTTTATGTATTACTACAGGACCTTGTGTTATATGAAATATGTATAACCAGTAATGTCCAGTATAATAAGACTTCTATACGCATAATGGTTATGTAATGTAGTAGCGGGAAACCTCTGTATCTCCGTTGAACCTTTTTCTCTCCCGTACCCCTTGATTAGGCTTTTCATTTTTGAGTACCGCTCCTCTCAATTTGAAATATCCACAGTATATATGCGTGGAGTATAAGTGAGCGGTTTGCGTATCCTTATGGCGGCGAAGTAGCACGCAGTCAGGAATCGGATCGCTCTGTGGGTGGGGTGTGTTGAAACTGAAATCTAAATCGCAGTGTAAAAATAATACAGCCAGTATTTACCCTGCACAGAAACAAAATAACTCACCCAAATCTAACTCTCTCTGCACATGTTACATCTGCCCCACCTGCAGTGCACATGGTTTTGCCCATTTTGAGAACAAATTTGTACAGCGATCAGATCTGAATAAGGGCCAGTGTCTGCCCACTGGCTGAATACTGGGGTTCTCGCTAACACCTGTAAGATTAATGCTGCTGCTTCCCAGGGCCGTCTTAACATTGTCGGGGGCCCCATGGCAGAATATTAGCGCCCCCCCCCCCCAACATACCTATGGACAGTGGCGGCTGGGGAGCTAGTAGTGCGCTATTTGCCGGGCGGGAAGCACTGCTGATTTTGAAAAGACTGGCCAGACGCTGATTGGCTGAAAGTCAGCCAATCAGCATCCGGCCAGTCTTTTCAAAATCAGCAAGCTTCCCCAGGGCCGTCTTTCCCATTGGGCATGATGGGCAGCTGCCCAGGGGCCCAACAATTCTAGGACCCATCCCAATGAAAAAGACTGGCAAGCAGTTGGGAGCAGGGATCCGGGCAGCGGGGGGCTGGGATCCGGGCAGTGGGGTCAGGGACCCAGGCAGCGGGGAGCAGGGATCCGGGCAGCGAGGAGTGAGTGCTGCTCGAGCCCCCCCCCCCCCCTGGCTATGGCCATAGAGTTCTAGGAGCAGCAGGTGTCCCGGAGCCTCCTCTCCCCACTGCCCCTCAAACAGCAGCCGGAGCATTGGTTGGCAGTTCTGCCCGCGCCTCCGCCCGGGAAAGGTAGCTAGGATGGCGGCAGTCGGGGGAGAGAAAGAGGGGTCGGGAGTCGCAACCAGCAAAGGGAGACTTCTTCCACCATTGGGATATTATTTTCAAGTATCCCAACCAGTCTGCAGTGTACCCATACCCAGGTTGGGATCCGCTGATCTATAATAATAGTCAACAATTTGAAGCATTTCCTCCACGAAATATTTTAGACTATTTAGGAGGCATTAAACACAACTATTTCTATGTGTGCCCTAAATCTGTATGTGCTTTATAGTACTTGGAGAAAATAGCCAATCATTAGTGGTAATGTGAGGTCAAAGGGCAGTCACCTAAAAGATGCCAAAATCAGCTGCGAGAGAGTCCAGTGCTGCTCAATATGAGGCGCTGAGGTCTATAGCACAAGTATCACGGTTATTAATTTGTGGGTCGCCATTACCTAAGCTATCTCCTATACATATGTAATAGTGTTATATTGTATCTGGCGTCCTGACATGTCTAACAGATAACTGCCACTGAAATATTTGAAACTAAGTGACCCCCAGTATATAAAAGCCGCAGAGGTCTTAAACCTGTGACATCATCTGAGCTGCTATATGTACGCTCGAGGGCTCAGTCACCCCAAACAGCATCCAGACCTCACTTGTAATGTACGTAGCTTTCCTTGGTCATTCTGCTTTTGGACCTTGTGGGTACCTTCTGCAGGTTACTAAGCACCTTTACCAACAAAAGGTTTTGAGTTACCCCATAAGCCAAGGGGCAATGACATACATAAACCCTGCTGGTACATACAACCAAGATAATTCTAACAGGGGAGGGCAGAGAGATACTGTCAATTGCAAACTACAGTCTGAGATCACTAGTCCTCTACCCTCTGTAGATAATACTGGTAGGAACCCAGTAAGCCCTCTGCCAGGGTGCCACAACCAAACTCTGCTCTTTACCCTGCTTTATATAGTTTCCTATTAAGCCCATGCATGCTCCCTTTTATATATCTTCACCTTTTCCAATGATCCAAGCAAACAAAATATGTTAAGGTAATCAGTGATAATTAAAGTTCAACATATCAGCTTACAGTAGGTATATTAACATGTACTGTAATATACTGTAATATATAACATAAAATATCATTTTCCATTAATATAGGCATGTCAAGATAACGGATTAAGGGGGGTATTCAAACTGGGATTCCGACTAAGAACATCCCGACAGTCGGAATCCCAGGACAGTTATCGTTCTGTTCGACAGGAACTCGATAGTCGGAATTCAATGATCTGACTGTCGAGTGTTGGAAAGTCCAAGGTTAGGCAAAAAAAAAAGGCTGTGGTTTGTCGTAAAACGGCTGAGAATTCGGCAATCTGTGGCCTTTTCCGACAAAACAAATTTGACTCGGCAAAAAAAATCATTTTGGCATGTGGGCACCTTGAGACAAAGCGATACATTCACCTTGTGTCATTAGATACATTGCATTGACATTGACGCTCCTTCCACTTAGTGCACAGTTGGTGAATGTGGAAGTCTCATTTATTAGGATGAACTGTCCATCCACAGGATACAAGTCATTCGGTACATGAGCTCCCATAATTACCAAAAAAGAAAGTTCTCATTAACCGACTCAAGCAAGATGGATGGAAAAATGTGTATTAATTGATAACCTTTGCTCTTGTTAGTTTAAAAGGACTCTTGGAACACATGAGCAATTTAGGAGGCTGATCACTCCGACATGGCCCTGTAACAGCTCAGAAACAAAGTAACATTATAATTAGTGATAGTAAAATTATAGACAAAGCAATACAATACATTATAGATAGACGGATCTCTAGTCTGAAAAGAGACCATTGCAAAACATAAAGGCTGCTGGGAATTGTAATGAGCGTGTGATTATACGGTAACAATCGTTTTATGTTCTCTATAAGAAAACCATTGTGGCCGTTATATATAAAATTACAGGATTGCAAAGAACTAAGACGCTAAAGTATAAAACAACAGTCACTCTTACAGCAGCATAGTTAATGGGATATGAAGTTATTTGGGCACAGATACTGTATGCCCCAGATATACCCCACAGTATTTGTCTGCCTCACTCATATAATAGTCTCTGGACAGCTCCAAAAGCTTGACATGCATTAGTTAGACATTGACAATAGTTAGTCCTTTATTACTTAGGCAGGGAGTAAGGGGCCGTGCCCAAGTAAGAAGGTAGGCTGGCAAGGAGCATGGCTTCACAATTACGTCATTGTGACGGTGGTGCGATGACATGGTTCAATCCGTTATACTGTTGTGGGTGGGGGATGAGGTGGGTCTCCGGGGAAAGCAGGAGATGTACCTGGGGAGGATGGGGGATGAGCCGCCCAATTTTCAGTGGCCAACCAGCCTTTCTGCAGGGGTAGACAAGAATAATTTTAAGTAAAACGGTTAATTCATAGATTTATGTTGGCTTCTGGTCAGGGCAGGTGCAAGGCATCTAGGTGCCCTAGGCAAACCTAAAGGATACCGCCCCCCCCCCCCCCCCCCCCCCCCCAAAAAAACACATTACCCTAGACTCAAATCCTGATAACACAGTCAAAATGAACAAAACCACCTTGTAAATGACTGCCACCATACATGATGCAGACTGTCTGCATCATGCAGACACACACCGCACCCGGCCACCCCCATGAGCAAATGCAGGTTCTTTTAAAATTTTAATTCCACTGACTCACTGTTTAACACACGGAGCCCACCCGTGTACCAGCTAGCCGCTGCGCTGACAGACAGACAGTTCTGAATCCCCAGTTATCAGGCCTGCCTGCTACAGCGGGAAACTTTGTCGCCCCTGTCAGTCAGTCAACTGCCTGTCAGCGTTACTTAATCCCCTGCCCGCCTCCCCACCCTGGACGGTCTGGACCGGACACCGACACACACGAGCGGGTGGCAGAGCAATGTACTGACTCCGGCGGGTGGAGGAGCGCATTCACTAAGTAGCTGGGCGGGCGGCGGCGGCTCCTCCACCCGCCAAAGTCAGTACATTGCTCTGCCGCCCGCATCATCATGTGTGTCGATGTCCGGTCCAGACCGTCCAGGGTGGGGAGGCGGGCAGGGGATTAACGCTGACAGGCAGCTGACTGACTGACAGGGGCTACGAAGTTTCCTGCTGTAGCAGGCAGGCCTGATAACTGGGGATTCTGAACTGTCTGTCTTTCAGCGCAGCAGCTGGCTAGTACGCGGGCGGACGGGCTCTGGCTGGGGGACGGGCCGGGGACGGTGGGGGTCCAAATAAGTAGAGTTACTCACAAATAGCTGCTTGCTTGTTGTCTCTGCAGGCCTGGCAGCTTCTCCGGGCTCTCCTCTGCGGTAGCGTCAACAGCATAGCTTCCTGCTGGCTGCTGCTGCTGCTTCTCCCCGGCTGCAGCTCACTACCGCCCCCCAGTTTTTTTAAGGTCCGTGTGTCTTAATAGCTCCACTAACACCAGAGTCAGCGAGGGAAGCGCAGTGCGTGACGCATAGCACTGCGACCCCCTGACTTCTGAGGCATTAACCGGCCGCAAGGCACAATCGTGATCGAGCATTGTGCTCCTATGCTGCATATATGATTGCGCTCTAGCCGCTACTATCTGTACTCTGTGTCACATACACAGTTAACTATACGGAGACTTATTCCCTAATATACCGTACCTAATAAAGCTTATTAAAAAGACAGTTTCTCAGAACACTAATTGAAAGTGAATACATTACTAGTAAGGGAACGGGGGTCCCACGTCGCATGGATAAAGATATCCATTTTTACTACATGTTATGTGTTTAATGTCTTGTGTCTGTTATATTTTCGCTACATTTTATCGATCTAATTAAATAAAGGTTACATTTTAATACGTATTCCTTGGGTGCACCACACAGTGACATCCCGTTTCTGTCCCCATGAACTTCTGCTCTAATCAGCTGTCCAGTGGTAGCACACCCTCCAGACTTTATTGAGTTGTACTCCCAATACATACATGAGGGGCCGATACTTATGACGAAAACTTACCTCCTGTGCAATTGACATACCCATTTCCCCCTTCTCCCCTTCTATTGTTCTACTAATTATATCACCTCTCAACCTCTGTTTCGCTAGGGAAAATATATTCAGCCTGATTAACCTATCTTTGTATTCTAGTGATTTGAGACCTGTTACTAGCTTAGTCGCCCTTCTCTGTACCTGTTACAATTCATTTATGTCCTTTTATAAGGTGCGGTGCCCAGAACTGAACATAGTATTCCAAGTGTGGTCTCACCAATGCCTTGTAAAGAGGCAATATCACATTGGCATCCCTTGAATCCATACCCATTTTAATGCATGCCAGTGTCCGGTTTGCTTTTGCTGCTACACTTGAGCAGTGTGCACTATTACCCAATTTATCATCTATGATGACCACCAAGTCCTTCTCTACAGCAGAATTCCCTAGAATTACTCCATTTAGCCTATAGGTTGCTTGTTCATTTTTGTTCCCATAATGAATTACTTTACATTTATCAACGTTAAACTGCATTTTCCACCTTTCCAGTTTAATTAAGTCACTTTGTAGTGTATCCACATCCTCTCTGGAGTTAATTTCCTTTACTCTGCACATGAAGAAATATGCAATTAGATCAATACTGCAGCTTTCCAACTATTATTTACTCAGATCTTTCAGTTTAATTGAATTCATTTTAACAGCCCCTTTATATCATAGTTATTTATCCCATAGACTGTTTAATTTTATTGACAAGTATAATCGACTTAATATGTGTAGTGCGATAAATCAAGGTATATCCTTCTAGTGTATGAATCAATATCAATCAACACAATATTTTTTTTTTAGGTATTATTATAAATGTATGGTGTATGTATATGTGTATGTAACTGTGTGAAGCTCCTGACATATTTGAAGACAGTCATGTGGAAAATGTGTGTGTGTTTTGTTTGAGGTGTGTGTATGACATGTCTATTTCCTGGTTTAGTACCACCTAATAGATTAAGTCTACTCTAATACTTTCTCCCTAATAGATCGTCCAATTATTTCCATTCCCCTCTTTGACATAGAGGGCAGTATTCAATGAGAAAAATTCTCCGTGTTTTATGGAGAGTTTGTGCTTTTCTCGCCTTGGATGGAGACTTTTGCTCTCCAAAAGCGAGCAACCCTATTCAATGTGAAATATTCGCCATCTTTTTAACCCCTTCACGACATATGACGTATATATACGTCATATGTCGGTTGGGGGTGAATCAAGCCAGCTCACGGAGTGAGCTGGCTTGATAGAGAGCAGGTAATGGCTGTATATTACAGCCATGTCCCTGCTCTCACGGCCACGAGCGGCGAGTTCGCCGATCGCGGCCGTTTAACCCTTTAAGCACCGCGGGCAAAGCGCCCGCAGTGCTTAAATAGCTGATCGGAGGGGGGGCGCCCCCCTCCGGCGCCGATCGGGGCCCCCCGCAGCGCGATCGGAGGGTGCCGATCGGTTGCCATGGTAGCCAGGGGTCTAATGTAGACCCCTGTGCTGTCCGTGTATTCATACCTATTACATCCTGCCTCAGGCAGGATGTAATAGGAAGTGAAAAAAATCACTACGTTCAGCCATAGAGCTCTATGGCTGAACCTAGTACAGGCGATCGCGCCCCCTAGTGGTCAAGTACACTAGGGGGCCTTGTAGTAAAAGTAAAAAAAAAAAAAAAATAAAGTTTAAAAAAAAAAAAAAAAAAATAAAATATTAAAAGTTCAAATCACCCCCCTTTCCCCATTTCCCAAATAAAAATAAATAAATAATAAAAAAAATAAACATATTTGGTATCGCCGCGTTCCTAAAAGTCCGATCTATTAAAATATAACATTAGTTATCCCGCACGGTTAAAGGCGTAAACGGAAAATAATCCCCAACGCCAAAACTACGCTTTTTGGTCGCATCGCCTACCCAAAAAAAAATAGCTAAAAGAGATCAGAAAGTCGCCCATATCCCATAATGGTATTAATTAAAAAGTACACTTCAGCCCGCAAAAAATGAGCCCTCACCCAGGTCCGTAGGTGGAAAAATAAAAAAGTTATAAGCCGCAGAACATGGCGACGCGACGCAAATTCGAAAAACCGTAACATTTTCTATTTTTTTTTTTAGTGGTAAAATGTAACGAAAACTATATAAGTTTGGTATCACCGGAATCGTAACGACCCATAGAATAAAGATAACCCATCATTTTAAACGAACTATGAACTCCAAAAAAACCGTAACCAGCGCAAAATTGTGGAATTGCGTTTTTTTTTTTTTTTACCCCACATTGAATTATTTCCTGATTCCCCAGAATATTATACGGTATAGTAAATGGTACCATTAGAAAGTACAACTTGTCCCGCAAAAAAAAAGCCCTCATGTGTCTATATAGCCGGAAAATTAAAAAAGTTACGCTTATTTGAACACAAGGAGGAAAAAAAAAAAAAAAATTACCTTAAAAGGCAATGTCGTGAAGGGGTTAAGTAATTTTCGCCGTCTCTCTCCGTGTAGAAATTCTCCATCTTTTGATGGAGAGCTGGAATGTGAACTTTTAATCTAAAAGGGTTTTTTTTTTTAATTTTGGTGTCAAAAAATCAGGTTTTTTTTCTGTGAAGGGGCATGTTATTTTTATTCATGTGCTTATAGCACATGAATATATATTTAATAAAAAAAAAATATTTTTTTTAATTTTTTTTTTTTTTTTTTACACAGTGCAGCCAGCAGGGGGCCGGAGCGCTCAAGCCGCTCATTAGATATTCATATATTCACTGCACCCGATGCACGTTCAGGTACAGTGAATACTGGGTCCCCCGCTGGCTATAGGGGGGGGCAGCCTGTGCTGCCTGGGTCCCGGGGGGGGCCCCCTACCCTCCACATATGTTCTGGGGCATCCAGGGAGACTTTAATCTCCCTGGATGCCACCGTCCCACGGCTCCCTGTCAGCTCCCTGCCGCGGACACTCGTCCGCTGCAGGGGTTAAGACTCGCCGCGAGTGGCGGCGAGTCTTACATACGTTGAATAGTGGGAGCAGGAGGCTCCGGAACACGGCGAGTTCATGGCGAGAGAAAAAATCTCTCGCCATGCACGGAGAAAATTTGTCATTGAATACTGCCCATAGTCAGAAGAAGGAAATGTGGGTGAGATGACCAATCTCAAACTGCAATCTCTTGACTGTGACTTCTGATTGGTCCTAATCTCACACACCTACTAATTTCATCAAGGACTGTGAGAATAATCTGCTCCAGCTGGGACCTTCATCAGACAAATAGTACATTTAGTGTTATAATATATAAATTGTGTTTAGAAAGATAAGTCACCAATCCCTCTAGTTATTCTGATGTTTAGTCGCTGTGCAGGGGAAGATTGTGAACTTTGACCCATGGCACAAGCCACTAAGAAGCCTCAAAGCTTCTATTGATATACAATACCCAAGCACACTGTGGCAGAGACATGTCTGACTCTGAAGCCCTGAACACTGCAGCCCCAGGAAAAGTCAGTAGCGGCCAAGTGCAAAGTGTATCAGGCCATAGGAACATGCCAATCCCTAACTACAGTACCTAAAGATGAGACCATGCTGGGCCTTCCCAAAGTCCGAAGCTCTGCCCAAAGGGCCTCTTTTGTAACCTATAGGCAGGGAAACCAAGATCATGGGGTACAAAGCTCTCAAGTGCCGACCTCTATCAGGGACATTGCTGTGTAAATAGAGCACCATAATACAGACACACACCTACTACAGTGCCCACCCAACATCGATTTTTGTGCATTAAATGCCACAGGACCAAAGAACTAGCTGGGCCTGAGATTATTAACAGCCCTGCAACCATTCTCTCTACTAGGGATGGCCATCATGGTTAACAACCAACAACAGTCTAACATCGATGACCCATTTATCTTCACAGATGTTGAACAATGGGTGGATGGTGGCCGAAGTCTGTGCCTCTACCATCGATGACTGAACTGGTCCAAATCTAATTCAAATAGTTCATATAAAATACCAAACTTTAGAAGAGATCCCCTGTTCTACTACCATCCCCAATGACAGATCATATGTTACCATGATTGAGTTGTCATTTTATTCACACATAGTAGAGGAATAGACTGACTGCTTCTGCCATGGCGGCTGCATACGTTTTCCCCATTCTCACTGATCGAAGACTTTATTGTGCTGTATAACTCTGTGCTGCTGTGATTTTTTTGCGTGCATCATATGTTTGAGATTCTGAGCTTCATTGTATTAATGTTGCATGAGTAACTGTTTAAAATATATAAAATATGCATATATATATATATTTTTATATTATTTGAGAAAAATAACTCTCAACTGAGAGTCCTTGGGCCATGAAGTGCAATATTTGGTGACCTCTATGGTGTATAGAAGTGTGAAAGAGTGTGGCGTTTGCAGTCTTCGGTGTCTGTGGTTGACGTTGTGTCTTGTTAGAATTTATACGTGATAGTTTATGACACATTTAGAAAATGTTTGCGACATACGATTGCTTGTGGTACGCTGAAGTATTTATGAAATGAGATGACATAAGATGTTGTATTTGATGTAAAAAAATGTTTAAATATATTAATATATTTCTATGTAATGAATATTAAAAAAAATATAATATTGTATGCTTTATCTGAATGGAAAGTCTGAGTATCTGCAAAGTAAATATATTTATTCTGTGTCTGCTTGCAAAAAAAAATATAACAAAAATGTGCTTATTTTTACCATGAATCTTTTTTTTAACCAAGCGGTAAATCTTTTTATGTTGACTGTAGCAAGAACATTTCTGTGTTTCTGGTGCCCCCAATTACTTGTCATATAGAAAACAGTAAAACCCCTAAGATTACAGTACGCTATCCTCATAGAAATTAGTGTATATTTTGGATGGAGCGGTACGTCCAAAGAAAGGGAGTACGATGTCTTGGGGGGTGCTGGATGACGCTCCGACAGTGGGGATCCCGACAATCGGCATACCGACTGCCGGTGCTCCGACAGGGGGGATCTCAACTCACAGGGGCTATTCTCCCTTGTGGGGGTCAACGACCCCCATAGAGGGAATATAGAACCTGTGGCAGGGGCAGCGAGCCACAGGGCCTGCAGCGTGGTGAGGGCCTTCTTTGCGCTCGCCCCCTGTTGGAGGACCGGCAGTCGGGATCCCCACTGTCGGGATGTCCACTGTCGGAGACGCATATCACACCCGTCTTGGGCGCCCTTGAACTGGTCTGAGGGCTTTTACAGTAGAGATAGTCAAACACACACAATGTACTTACAGCTGTAGAAACATTTTATGTTTGTAAAAAATTTCATTTCGCAACTGCAAAATGTATTTCCTTAATATCATTTTTCGTATAAATATTAGTTGAATGCTAAAATCTACAAAAATTGTAGTTACAAAACTGTCCACGGTGTTTGTCTTTGTGGTTGTTGGGTTGGGAACTGCTTTACTTTTATGTTTTTTTGTTTGTTTGTTTTTTAATCAAATGAGCCTGGACGTTTAAGTAGCAATTTACAATTTTGGGAAGGTGCCTAGTAATTTTGTAGGAAGATATTTCTTAATTACAAAGGGAGAGTTTATTTATGTGATGTTGGAGGAATGCTATCAATTAATCAAGCATTTTAAACATTTTTTATTAGTACCTCCTTAACGAAAAGGCTGATTAGGCTGCAGCCTAGGGCGCCAGGACTGGGAGGGGCGCAGTGCGGGTGACAGCCGTGGAATAAAATGCCTAATAAAATGAAGGCCATGCTTGTTAGCTATTACCTGCCCCGATGTACTGTGGGGGGTAAAGTTCTTAAAATGGATGCCAGATGGCTGTGCCAATGCAACTTACTGATTGAGCCATTAATTTATGTACATTGTGCTACAGCGCCAGCTGGGTAGCCTAAAGCTAAAGGCTCCTTCACACGCCACAAGCATTAGATCCTACAGGTCAGTTGTATAACCTTCGCTTGATGCACATGGGCAGTATGACTGAACGCCCATACACGTGTGTTTAGTAGCATTACAAGGGGAGTCCTCTTGTCTCTGTGAGGCCACACCTCCCTGCTGCCCTAGATCTCCAGGGTCCTAATGCCCATTCATCTACTTATATAAATATATCAATAGAAGTAGTTTAATCCTATTTCAGTCTATGGTCAAATCTAATCATCATTTAAACCGGTACAAAAAATGATTATGTGAAAACTACAAATATATAGAAAAATGGAATTAGTAATGGGAAAATGTCACCTTGTCCCTCCTTTACTTGTTGTGGCTTAAATTGATAGTTGTTAGTTCCATGTCTCAATATCTTTAGAAAATGTGTTCTTAGCCTAGAGATATACAATATAATATCAGGTCAGAATCATAAAGCAAAAAGGCAAATCGTCAATCTGCAAAGAAGGCTGACACAGACAGCACCCTATTCACTGGGTGTGGATTATTGCATTCCTTCCCGCAGAAGACATATGGGGAGAGTTGCATACAACCTTGGAGAGAGATAAAGTGAAGAGTGATAAACTACCACACAATCAGCTTCCAACTGTTATTTTCCAAACACAGCATGTAAAATGGCAGTTAAAGGCATCAATAGTTGTTCTCTGTTAGTGCTGCACCTTCCATGCCAAAACGTGAAGTCAATTCTGATAAAACAATGACTTAAATGATAAACTGTTCACCTTAAGGATGACACTTAGGCCAGTATTCAATTGTTTTTCACCATTTTTTGGGCTCGCTATCCCAGGGGGTGGTGAGCAGAATAGCGCAAATGCGTGGCTAAACCTGACCATAATAAGCGCGACATGCACAAAAAAAGAGAACAATTGAATATCGCCCCACAATCTCCCGTCACTTTAGATGGAAAATGGGGTGTGATAGAAAAATTGAATACCACCCTGTAACTGAGCAGTTCCGTTTATAAATGTGGATTTGCGGTTGTTCCTGATACTGCCTTACATAAAAATAATACTGTGCTCGGCTGTAGGAAAATAATGAAATCATGGAGTAGCGTTAGACTGCAGAGTGCAGGCGTCGCCCATCTTGTTACCTGGTTCTTAAAAATAAATGGACACATATATACAGCAAGTGCAATATACTGCGTTTGTCACGGCATTCCCCTCATTCCTCATTCCTTTGTGTTAGAGCTCAGAGGGCTTTTGAAACTGATTTTTAGGGGTCTGCCCAGTACAGTGGTAAAACTGTAACTTGCACATATCTGATGACAATCCTGATATTTTCCCTTGAGTCACACACAGATGGAGCGCTGCTCATTCTTGCAGGGGCTGGTGCTTCCATCGCCAGCCCCCACCAGCCGTCACCAGGGGACGCGCGTGCACGAGATGCTCGCGCACTCCATGGAGCCGGAGCTCCCCGCCGCCCTCGCCAGTCCCTACCGTGGGACTACATAGTGTTCAGGTCACATAATTGAATTGCATTATTACAGAGGTGGGACCAATGGCAGCTCAAGGGGTGGGGCTGCAGCACAGTTCAAAACCCAAATAGGGGAGCCACTCCAACTGCCACCAACTGCCATTCCAACTGACTCACTGGCAGTTGGTGAATTGAATTTTGAACTGTGCTGCATGCAGCCCCACCTCTGGATCCACCACTGGGAAGGACCATTACTATATACAGTATAGTAGATATATATTGCAGTCTGCTAGACCATTTTTGATTCTGAGAGGTTCTGTCCAGAAGACCATTTGGATACAAGGCATTCCTGTCCAGTGTTAAGGTCGAATACAAATGATGCAAGGTGCTTAGATGAAACTAAATGGGGATATAGGCACACATTTAGCCCCTAGCAACCAATTAGATTCTAGCAAGCTTTTATTTATCTAGGAAATTCTACAAATTGAAAGAATGACCTCCGATTGGTTGTTATATACAGGGCTGGACTGGCCCACCTGTTAACGGGGATTACTTTTATTTTGTAATGCTAATGAAGTGAAGTATACATTGTGCATGTGTATTCTAATATGGAGTTATTTCTGTTAAATGCCAGATAAAATAATAAAGAGTAAATTAAATGCATTAGGGCCCTTATTCTGGTTCACTTGCAAAGGCAAGTTCCTTCTCAAATGGACAAAACCATATGCACTGCAGGGGGGGGGGGCAGATGTAACATGTGCAGAGAGAATTAGATTTGGGTGGGGTTTTACTTCAAAGTTATATCTACTGTATATTGCAGTGTAAAAATAAAGCAGCCAGTATTTTCCCTGCACATAAACAAAATATCTCACCCAAATCTAATTCTCTCTGCACAAGTTACATCAGCCCCCCCTGCAGTGCACATGGTTTTGTCCATTAGAGAAGGAAATTGAGTTTGTGAGTGAACCAGAATAAGGGCCTAGGTCCGGTCAAGTTGGCTCACCTTATATCCTATCCTTATATCCTATAGCATAACAACAGTGAATTATACTAAAGTGCATTAGTCTATTAGTGACTGATGCGTCACCTCCAAAAGACTAAATTATTCCCGCAGAGCACACAGCCCTGGGAACACCAAAATGCCTCCATTAAAACGTCTCTGCCCGATACTTTCCACAGTCGGTCATACTGTTATTGCTATGTGCTGTACCCGCCTGTAGCATTTCCATGGAACCAATGAAAAAGAGAACTCTGCCAATACTATACTTTTACCGTTGTTGTGTTTTTTATTAAAATGTATGTTCCTTAGTACCAATTGTGACTACTCTCCTCCTCCTCCTCCCATATACAGCTCTACCTGCTTTGGCCAGGATCTAGACGGTTATAGGTCTGGCTCCAGATAGACAAGTATTGTGGACATATTTCTGTAAAGGCCAACACTACTAGACTGTATATACAGTAATTGTTTGTTTGGGTTTTTTTGTGAATTATGGAAAGAAACTAAAACTATATAAAAAAAATGTGAATTGTTTTTGATCTGAAAATACCTAATAAAGAGATTATATTGACGGTTTCGCCATTTTTGTGGTTACTGTATGGAAAAATGTATTTTACACTTACAGACAGAGGCATAACTCTGGAAAGCAATGGAGTCATCTGCTGCCTGGCTCCTGCTCCAAAGGGGGCACCTCTGCTCCACTGCAAGTTTGAATCAGTTCATTTGAAGCCAATCAATATCCTTTCTGTGGCTGACTCCCCCTCCTAGCAGGACCATAGACGTCACAATTTTTTTCATTTTAAACATAATATACATTCAAACATACATACATACATGCATACATATATTTATATAAGGTGGTGTGTGCGTGGGGGCACCAATATTTATCATGTAACTGGGATGAATCTACGCCCCTGCTTACAGCTACAGTACATGCAGGGCTGCGCTCAGAAATTGTGGGGCCCGGGACTGACAAAATCCCATATTTAAGCAAAAGACAGCTCTCCTGACACAGGTGCCGCAGGGGACACTGCAAGGGATTCCATTGGATCCCTCTCTGCATGCTTTATGATCCATGTGATAAAGTGTGCTTAGCACAGTGGTGGTGCCCGAAGCATGGCGAGTGAACCGAGCCAAGCAACAGTGCACTACACTAATGTCGGCATTGACAAAAAATGTGAAAAGCTCATGGAAAAATCCATTCATTTACAACATCCCAAGCAGCATGTATGATTCCGTGACTAAAATAATTGATCAAGAGGGGACCATAATTGTAGCATACATAGACTATTAAGGCATTTGCTAAGATCCTCCATTGCAGAGTGCTAAATAAATTCAGATGTGTGATTGGAGTATAAAACAGTTCAATGCACAGGAACCTGGTTACAGCATAGGAACCAATCAGTTGTAGTAAATGGAGCGCATTCTAAGGAGGGAAATGTTACCCGTAGAGTATCTGAGGGATCTGTACTGTCAACCCGTGCTCTTTAATATCTATGTTTGTGACCTTGTAAATTGTATTGAAGGGGAAGTATGACTTTTTGAAGGTGATACAAAGATATTATGTTATTTATTTATTACCATTTTCTTATATAGCGCACACATATTCCGCAGCGCTTTACAGAGAATATTTGAACACTAGGTGATTCATCGCACCCTACGGGCGCTCTTCACACCGTCGTAAGGGGCTGCGCCCCCTTAATTTGTGAACGTTTGTATATGAGAAATATGGTTAGAATTGTATGAAAGATGCCCTGTATTGCAACTTAGGTGTCCGCGAATCGCGGGAGGGGGGGTCGCGGAGGGTGCCGCGAATTGCAGGAGGGGGGGTCGCGGGGGGTGCCGCGAATTGCAGGAGGGGGGGTTGTGGGGGGGTGGATGCTGCGAATCGCGGGAGGGGAGGGATTGCAGAGAATCGCGGGAGGGGGGTCGCGGGGTGGGTTGCCGCAAATCGCGGGAGGGGGGTTACGACGAATCCTGGTAGGGGGGGTCGCGGGGGGTGTGCCGTGAATCACGGGAGGGGGGGTCACGGGGTGGGGTACCGAGAATCGCGGGGGGGTGTGTGTGTGCCGTGAATCGCGGGAGTGGGGGTTGCGGGGGGGGGGTGGGGGGGTGTGACGCGAATCGCCACAAGAAAAAATCAACACAGAAAGGTCAACACATGTAAATGTTGACATAAGTGTGGCACTTCATTGGTGTCCATGTCGACACATGAGAATGAATATGAAAACATAAAAAAAATGAAAAAAAAAATGAAAAAACTCATGTCAACCTTTTTCATTGTCGACTATAGCCATGTCAGTGTTTTCCATGTGCAATTTAATTCTGGAGCTGCCGCGAATCGCGGGGGGTGCCGCGAATTGCAGGAGGGGGGGTTGCGGGGGTGGGTGCCGCGAATCGCGGGAGGGGGGGTTACGGGGCGGGGGTTGCGGCGAATCATGGGAGGGGGGGGTCGCGGGGGTGTGCCGTGAATCACGGGAGGGGGGGTCACGGGGTGGGGTGCCGAGAATCGCGGGGGAGGTGTGTGTGTGTGTGCCGTGAATCGCGGGAGTGGGGGTTGTGGGGGGGGGGGGGGTGACGCAAATCGCCACAAGAAAAAATTCAACACAGAAAGGTCAACACATGTAAATGTTGACATAAGTGTGGCACTTCATTGGTGTCCATGTCGACACATGAGAATGAATATGAAAATATTCAAAAAATGACAAAAAAACTTCAAAAACTCATGTCAACCTTTTTCATTGTCGACCATAGCCATGTCAGTGTTTTCCATGTGCAATTTAATTCTGGAGCTGCCGCGAATCACGGGGGGGTGCCGCGAATTGCGGGAGGGGGGGTCGCCGGGGTGGGTGCCGCGAATCGCGGGAGGGCGGGGTTCACAGGGGTTCCGGTGGGGGGTTGCCGCGAATTGCGGGAGGTGGGGGGTCACGGGGGGTGCCGCGAATCGCGGGAGGGGGGGTTGCGGGGGTGTGTGACGCGAATCGCCACAAGAAAAAATCAACACAGAAAGGTCAACACATGCAAATGTTGACATAAGTGTGCCACTTCATTGGTGTCCATGTCGACACATGACAATGAATATGAAAAAATTAAAAAAATTAAAAATAAATCTTCAAAAACTCATGTCAACCTTTTTCATTGTCGACCATAGCCATGTCAGTGTTTTGCATGTGCCATTTAATCCTGGGGCTGCTGCGAATTGCGGGGGGGGGGGTGCCGCGAATCGCGGGAGGGGGGTCGCAGGGGGGGTGCCGCCAATCGTGCAAGGGGGGGTCGCGGGGGGGTTCTTTTTGCCGCGAATCGCGGGAGGGAGGTCGCGGGGGGGGGTGTTTTTTCCGCGAATCGGGGGGGGGGTCACGGGGGAGGGTTTGCCGCGATTCGCGGGAGGGGGGGTCGCGGGGTGGTGGTTATGCCGCGAATTGCGGGAGGGTTCTTTTTGCAGCGAATCGCGGGAGGGGGGGTCGCGGGGGTGTTTTTGCTGCGAATCGCGGTAGGGGGGGTCGCGGGGGAGCGGGTGTTTTTGCCGTGAATCGCGGGAGGGGGGGGAGGTTTTGCCGCAAATCGCGGGAGGGGGGCGCTCACCTGGTGGCTGTGGAGTAGCAGTGCTGGGCAACATGGGAAGGCAGTGGGTGTCTGGCACTGTCTGTGGGCTCACTGGGCTGGTTCTCTGTCACATACCTCCCAACATGACCCTCTCCAGGAGGGACACAATGCTCTGTTTCTAGACTTCCCCTTAATGTATGATTGCCATCACCTGTTTTAAACAGGTTAATTTCTCAGAAAGGTGTTCAGCACAGATGAAGGCAATCACACATTAAGAGGAAAGTCCAGGAACAGAGCGTTATAGACACAGACACCCACTTTGAGTGACAGATGTAGCGAAATATATAGGAGATTCACATCAGACCCTGCCCCAGTGGAGCTTACAATCTATATTCCCTACCACATGTGCACGCATACAGACATACTAGGGTTAATTTTGTTAGAAGCCAATGGACCTACCGGTATATTTTTGGATTGTGGGAGGAAACCGTAGTACCCAGAGGAAACCCACGCAAGCATGGGGAGAATATACAAGCTCAGGGTAGACACACCAGGAGGGATACAACTAAATATTGATAATGCACAGATGGAGCCGGCCTCGTCTATCGGATCGCCAACTGCCAGCCGCCGGAAGGGGACGCGCGCTCACGAGTCCTCCGCCACCCTCCGCTGCCTCCATGCCGCTCCCCGCAGCCCCTGCAGTGAGCACAGGGTAGGCATCAGGCACAGGGGGCACAGGGTAAGGAGCAAGCACAAGGGGTACAGGGTAGACATCGGACACAGGGGGCACATGGTAAAGAGCAGGCACAGGGTAGGCATCAGGCACAGGGGTCACAGGGTAAGGAGCAGGCAAAGGAAACACAGAGTAGGCATGAGGCACAGGGGGCATGGGGTAAGGAGCACGTACAGGGGACACAGTAGGCATCAGGCACAGGGGGGAGGGCACAAAACATGCCCTTGCTCCGGGCACCATGGCACCTAGCTACACCACTGATAAGGCCCCCCTGTGGTACCTCTTATATATATAAAACCCCCTGTGGTTTCACTTGTACTCATAATGCCCCCTGTGGTGCAGCTTATACAATTTCCCAGCCTGATTCCCAGCCCTGGGTCTGTACTAATAGCCAGGGAGGGAAGGAAGCATTGTGTTCCCTCTCCCATCCCAGCAGCTGCAGATGTGGCCATGCCACTGACAGATCATCAGGGGCATAGTCAGGGTGGAGACCGTGTCTGAGCTCAAGAACGGTTTCAACATACACCTGCACTTGACCCAGTCCTTGATGTCTATAAAACCAGGGACTACTACTTCCCTCAGCTTTCAATGTACTGGGGTTTGGGCAGGGGAGGAATCCGCTGCTGCTGTCACCATCATGTGGTCTCCTGCAGACAATAGGTACAGTATTACAAGAACTAATTTAATATTGCATAAATCATGAATTTTGACAAAGACAATACACATAAAAATCAATAGTAAAATGTATTTAAAAAGTCAATGGTAAAATAAATTGGTTCAATGACCTTTACTTGGATAGTCACCCATAAATCCTCCAGTACTGGGGAAGGTAGAGGAAGGATATATGAAATATATCACTGGGCGCTTGGGTGTGAGTGTGCTTAGCCTAGCAGCAGTCAAATAAAAGGGATAATCAGTCCCAATACAATAGAAACAGAAGTAGGAAGGGGTATGACTGCGCTGCACTGAAAACAACAATATTATATAAAAAGTGGATCAGGTGTATGAAAAAATTTAAAAATTTAATGACACAAATTTACTTATAATACATAATAAAAATATATATAAAAGATATACAGTAACCAGACAATTAAAAATGAATAAAAGTCACCAGTGGTGCGAGTAGAAAAAACGACTTAGTGGTACTGTGCTGCTGGTCATATGACACAAGGGGGGGTGGTTACATGCCACCGCCCCCCCCCCCACAGAGTCTGTACGCCCGCTGACATACTATATAACACCACAATGCCCATGACATACTATATAACACTCCGCGATGCCCATGACATACTATATAACACTCTGCTATGTCCATGACATACTGTATAACACACCATAATGTCCATTACATACTATATAACACCGCAATGCCCATGACATACTATATAACACCGCAATGCCCATGACATACTATATAACACTGCAATGCCCATGTCATACTATATAACACCGCAATACCCATGACATACCATATAACACCGCAATGCCCATGACATACTATATAACACTGCAATGCCCATGTCATACTATATAACACCGCAATACCCATGACATACTATATAACACTGTAATGCCCATTACATACTATATAACACACTATAATGCCCGTTACATACTATATAACACACTATAATGCCCATTACATACTATATAACACTGTAATGCCCATTACATACTATATAACACCGTAATGCCCATTACATACTATATAACACTCCGCGATGTCCATGTCATACTATATAACACACTGTAATGCCCATCACATACTATATAACACACCGTAATGCCCATTACATACTATATAACACAGCGTAATACCCATTACATACTATATAACACACCATAATGCACATTACATACTATATAACACACTGTAATACCCATGTCATACTATATAACACTACGCAATGCCCATGTCATACTATATAACACAGTGTAATGCCCATCACATGCTATATAACACTACGCAATGCCCATGTCATACTATATAACACTACGCAATGCCCAACACATACTGTATAACACACCATACACATTTGACACATAAGTGCCACTTACCTACATGCTCAATGCCAGGGGCTTCATGCCGATGCCAAGGTGGACTGAATTTGCTCGTTGCTCAGGGGGATAGATCTGTGCCACTGTGCTCATTGCCCAGGGGGATATATCTGTGCCACTTTTCTCGTTGCCCAGGGGGATAGATCTGTGCCACTTTGCTCGTTGCCCAGGGGGATATATCTGTGCCACTTTGCTCGTTGCCAAGGGGGATATATCTGTGCCACTTTGCTCGTTGCCCAGGGGGATAGATCTGTGCCACTTTGCTCGTTGCCCAGGTGATAGATCTGTGCCACTTTGCTCGTTGCCCAGGGGATAGATCTGTGCCACTTTGCTCGTTGCCCAGGGGGATAGATCTGTGCCACTTTGCTCGTTGCCCAGGGGGATAGATCTGTGCCACTTTGCTCGTTGCCCAGGGGGATAGATCTGTGCCACTTTGCTCGTTGCCCAGGGGGATATATCTGTGCCACTTTGCTCGTTGCCCAGGGGGATAGAACACCCCCCCCCCCGGCAGGCAGGCACATACACAGCCCCCTGTGCCTGCCCGCCCGCACGCTCTCGTCTCCCCCGCTGTGTACGCGGGGGAGACGTGCTGCTGCTGCTGCTCCTGATAGTTACAGCTCCTGCTGCTGGACCGCGCGCTAACCAATAGCCGCGCGCGGTCCAGCAGCAGGAGCTGTAACGAAATCATGAGAGCAGCAGCAGCAGCAGCAGCACGTCTCCCCCGCGTACACAGCGGGGGAGACGAGAGCAGGGAAGACCCGGCGGGGGGGAGCGGCGCTAGCGCGCATATGTAAGTGGCCACGCCCCCCGCCACTTACATATGCGCACATGCGCAGTAAATATTTCGGCCTATTTGTTATGGCGGTACGGGGTACCGGCACCATTTGTTTTAATGGTACGCCGTACCACCCCGTACCGCCATAGTTGCACCCCTGAAAGTCACCCACAGATTGTCCAGAGGTAAGTCCACAGGGGTACGGTCTCCTGTTTATTTTGTCCGAACTGTTTCGGGGTGCCCGGTACCAATGATGGAGTAAATTAAATTTCATATAAGGATCACCTTTTATTTGTATTCCAATTTGATGGAGGGAATAATCCCAGAAATCGACCTGTCTGTCCACACCACGATTTTCTCAATCAGGCTTTTTAGGAGGTGGCGTTCCTCCAGATGAAAGATTTGCCTTGCGGTGGAAAGAAATGGGTGCAGGTCCTTTAGGAGTTCACTCCAAAAACAGCAGGTGGATATCCAAAGAACAAGGTGAAGAAGTAATTCCTTTGTTGGAGATGAGGGAAACACAGGCAGTCCTCTGGTAGGGTGCAAGTATAAAAGAGGGGGTGTCTGGATCACTTTGCTGAACACCTACACGTTTCGCTGCTATCTGCAGCTTTTTCACCCCGAAACAGTTCGGACAAAATAAACAGGAGACCGTACCCCTGTGGACTTACCTCTGGACAATCTGTGGGTGACTATTATTCATTTTTAATTGTCTGGTTACTGTATATCTTTTATATATATTTTTATTATGTATTATAAGTAAATTTGTGTCCGTAAATTTTTCAATTTTTGGTACTTATGTAGTATCTGGGCTGCCGATTTTTGGATTGTATGCCTTAAGTTAAGGCATACAATCAGATGCGATGCGATGCGATATCGCATCGCATCGCATACAACCAAATCGCATGCGATGCGATCCGATGCGATGGGCCCGATTTTTCACCTATTGCACCTAATTTTTAATTTAGGCTTTGGCACAGGTGGCAAAAATTGGGAGAAAGGGTATTTTAGGAGGTATGGGAGGAGTAAAATGTGAGGGTGTTTGAGAGGAGAAAGTGCTTGTTTGAGAGAGGTGATTTTGGAGGAGATTTGGATACGGATATGGCTACAGCTTCCATGTCAGCACCTGCGTCGTCGGCAAGGCTCTTTACATTGCCGCAGACTGAAGAAGCTGCTGTTCTTTTCCTGCAGCAACATGGCCTTCTGCCCACCACAGCCACCTGCGACAACGGGCATCCCATGCGCCTGAACATGGCTGATCAAAAGTGGCGGTGTTATATAAAGGCTTGCGGCAAGAAGAAAAGTGTCCGTGCTGCGCTATTTAGTCCTGGGTGCCGGCTCCCTTTTGTCACAATTGTCCGTTTCATATATTTGTGGAGCCAGGAGTTGACATCAGTGACCTTGTGTCAAAAGGAACTGAATCTGTCAATCAAGACAGTGGTCGCATATAATGCGTTTATGCGTGAGGCCTGTGAGCAGGATATTCTTGCTCAGCCGCAGCGCAAGATTGGAGGCCCAGGAAAAGTGGTCGAGGTGGATGAGACTCTTTTTGTCCGTCGTAAGTCCAATGTGGGCCGACTACTTCCCCAGCAATGGGTGTTCGGTGGTGTCTGCAGAGAGACTGGGCAATGCTTCATGCTGCCAGTTGCCCAGAGAGATGCTGCAACCCTGATGGCTGCTATTGAAGCTAACATCGAACCTGGATCCACTGTGATGTCGGATTGCTGGCGAGCATACCGAACCAGTGATTTGGAGGCGGCTGGCTACACTCATGCCAGGGTGAACCACCGCTTCAACTTTGTGGATCCAGAAAGTGGGGCACACACCCAGAACATAGAACGTTTATGGGGTTGTGTCAAGTGGAGGAACAAGTGCCATCGCGGAACAGCTCGCAGCAATCTGACCAGCTACATGACCGAATTTGTTTGGCGCAAGTCTCTAGCTGGCGATGATGTATTTGGCCGTATCCTGCATGCCTTAACTTTACTTAATAAGTCACAGTAATTTGTTTGTTTGCTTTATTTTCTGTCACAAATATATAATTAATCCTTAACTACAGTTGTCATTAATGTGTCAGATGCAAGTGAGATTGAGTGAGATATGTCTTTTTCATACCCCTACTATCCAAGTGGGCATGGAGTTGGATATAAACCTGTGGCGAGCGTAGCGAGCCACCGAGCCCGAAGCGTGGCGAGCGCAGCGAGCCCCGCGAGGGGACGCAGAATACTGTTTAAGAAATCTGCGTCCCCTCGCGGGGCTCGCTGCGCTCGCCACGCTTCGGGCTCGGTGGCTCGCTACGCTCGCCACAGGTTTATATCCAACTCCATGCCCACTTGGATAGTAGGGGTATGAAAAGGACCCCTTTTTCCCATTGAATTACATGTTAAAATAGACTTGGTCCATTTTAACATGTAATTCAATGGGAAAAAGGGGTCCTTTTCATACCCCTACTATCCAAGTGGGCATGGAGTTGGATATAAACCTGTGGCGAGCGTAGCGAGCCACCGAGCCCGAAGCGTGGCGAGCGCAGCGAGCCCCGCGAGGGGACGCAGAATACTGTTTAAGAAATCTGCGTCCCCTCGCGGGGCTCGCTGCGCTCGCCACGCTTCGGGCTCGGTGGCTCGCTACGCTCGCCACAGGTTTATATCCAACTCCATGCCCACTTGGATAGTAGGGGTATGAAAAGGACCCCTTTTTCCCATTGAATTACATGTTAAAATAGACTTGGTCCATTTTAACATGTAATTCAATGGGAAAAAGGGGTCCTTTTCATACCCCTACTATCCAAGTGGGCATGGAGTTGGATATAAACCTGTGGCGAGCGTAGCGAGCCACCGAGCCCGAAGCGTGGCGAGCGCAGCGAGCCCCGCGAGGGGACGCAGAATACTGTTTAAGAAATCTGCGTCCCCTCGCGGGGCTCGCTGCGCTCGCCACGCTTCGGGCTCGGTGGCTCGCTACGCTCGCCACAGGTTTATATCCAACTCCATGCCCACTTGGATAGTAGGGGTATGAAAAGGACCCCTTTTTCCCATTGAATTACATGTTAAAATAGACTTGGTCCATTTTAACATGTAATTCAATGGGAAAAAGGGGTCCTTTTCATACCCCTACTATCCAAGTGGGCATGGAGTTGGATATAAACCTGTGGCGAGCGTAGCGAGCCACCGAGCCCGAAGTGTGGCGAGCGCAGCGAGCCCCGCGAGGGGACGCAGAATACTGTTTAAGAAATCTGCGTCCCCTCGCGGGGCTCGCTGCGCTCGCCACGCTTCGGGCTCGGTGGCTCGCTACGCTCGCCACAGGTTTATATCCAACTCCATGCCCACTTGGATAGTAGGGGTATGAAAAGGACCCACTTTTCCCATTGAATTCCATGTTAAAATGGACTCAGTCCATTTTAACATTGATTCCTATGGAAAAATCGGGTCATCGCATCGCATCGCATCGAATCGCATGGTCGCATGCGATGCGATGCGATCTCCCGATCCGACCCGATTTAGAAATCGGCAGCCCAGATACTACATAAGTACCCAATTTTTTTATACACCTGATCGACTTTTTATATAATATTGTTGTTTTCAGTGCAGCGCAGTCAGTACTGGGGAAGGCCTTTCCAAATTGTATGGATGTGGAATGAGTTTGCCAATATCCTTCGGAATGGGGTTCCTCTCACTGCTTTAAAATTGAAGCCGGGTCCTTAGGAGGTGGCGTTCCTCCAGAAGATCTCTGAGCCACGGTGAGTGATTGAGGGAAGGTGCCTCTGGTGCAATGTTGCTGAGGATATTTACCGCTGGATTGGAGTATTCAGTGATAAATTGCAGCTTTTTCAAGGAACTCCTTGAAAAAGCTGCATTTAGCAGTGAAACGCGTAGGCACTTGCACCACAAGTTTTTACTTGGTTCCAGCACCCACAGCAATTTATCACTGCCTACTCCAATCCAGCAGTAAGTATTTACCTTCCTGTATAATGTGGTCTCCTGCACTGGTGGTGGGAGCACGTTGATTGCAGACTCTCCTGTGCTGTGAAGCTGTAGTTCATGACCACCCCCCCCCCCATTGTGCCTGAAGCCACGGTGTTAGGGTTTCACATGGAGCTGGTGACTTCCAGGGAATTGGGTTGGCTTTCAGGGGGAGCGGCCTGCGGTTGGGGGGTCCGGACACGGCCAGCAGGGTGAGCGGATGCTGACAGCAGCGGTAAGGTATGGCTATTTTTGGTGTCACCCCACTGAAGGGTGACGCCCCGTGTGGGCCGCACCCCCTAGAGATGCCACTGGGTACTATATGACCACATCTGGAATACTGTGTCCAGTTCTGGAGTACAAAGAAAGGCAAGTAAAATGGTACATGGCTCCATCACAAAACTTACATGCAAGACAAAAGGTTCTTAACATGCACAACCATTGAAAATGTTAAATATATCAATGGTTTTAACTAAATCCAGGAAGACATTTTGTCAATTAAGAAAAGTAGTAGAACAAGAGGACATGTGCTGAGATGGGAGGGGGGTTTCTGGGTAAATTGAAAAATATGACTGAACAGAAAGTGTAGTGGACAAGTGGAATAGTGGCATCAGCACCACTGATAGCTTTCTTGCCGGCATCAGCAAGTGTGTATGAGTGTGTAAGTGTGTATGTGTAAGGGAAACTACTGTAGATGGACCAAGTGCTTTTTATCTGCTGTCAATTTCTATGATTCTATGTAATTTGTTAGCTTAAAGCTCAGTCATGCCCCTTATTGTGCCAGCCCAGAGCCCCATGGGCCCCTTTATATACAAGCCTTGTATGTGCATTTATTATATCCCCATGTGTCTTTTGAAAGACATTGGTTAAAGATGGAATCAGTGGAGGGGCACAGTTCAAAACTAAAATAAGGGAGACACACCCAATGGTACCAACTGCCGTTCCAAACTGACTCACTGGCAGTTGGTGTGGCTCCCCTATTTGAATTTTGAACTGTGCTATCGAACCACCTCCGGAGCCACCACTGGATGGAATTATACTCTGCCAGGGTGATACCATCTAATCACCACTGTGAGTGCTGTCCTGAGTCTTGTTCAGAAACAAGAGGACCCTCTGTGCTTTATCCATCGGGCTCAGATCAGCAGCAGCATTTTGTCTGCACTACAGATGGGTGAAGGACAGTTAAATTAGATACAAGTGTGTAGGGCTAATAGGGATCAGGAGGTGTGGGACAGAGCAGAGGAGTAGGCATATTAGTGGCCAATGGATAGTAGCAGCCATCTGTTAGCTGCTATAACATACACCCAAAGTTTCCCGCCACCGTCACACGTATCATCCACCGCACCATCGCACAGCCTGCTCACAACCATTTATAGACTATTTGGCTCCCAGTCCAAAGAGTAAAAATGTCGTCGCCCCCCCCCCCCCCCCCCCCATAGTAATTCACAAAAAATAAACATACATGTATGCACGCTTGCCAAAATAAGGGGCATGGCCTTGCAGCAGTGGGCATGGCATTTCCTGGGAAGACAACCCTAGACACCAGTTTTTTACCCTTTACCCCCAGATCTTGGCCACATAGGAAATCCTGACTCGTGCCGTAATATTATTTGTAATTTTTCTTCTTACCAGAGCTGTAACTAGGGTAGGGACAGTGGTGCCCCATAAGCCAGGCTAATGCCCTGCGTGCGGAGAACTGAATGCATTCTGCAATGTACTAATATACACCTTTTCTTATCGATGGATGCCCTGCTCCTTCTTTGTGCAGTACACCATCCACTTCTGGCTGAGCTGAATGAGCTCCACCTCCCTGGCTCCTGATTCCAGCAGTAGGGATAGCCATCAGTGCAATAACAATGGATGGTTGCATTCCATGGTGAAAATGCGAGTGACCATCAATGGTCACCAACCATGAGAGACCATCAATGGACGATGGCATCCCAGTTCTTTCAGTGAGTGACCCACAATCCAATCATCGCCTGAGGGCAGGGCTTTGTGGGTGTCAGGGGTAGATCTATGCTGTCCCATCGCCTTGCAAAAAAAAAGTGTCTCTCCCTTACCTAGGACACCGCCATCAATGGTTTATAGGTGATGTTGAATGGTTTTTACCATAGATGGGAGAGAACCAGGTGAATATTGAGGACACAATAGACCGTTCTGCCAAAGCTGCGAAAGAGGAGGATGATGATGACATTGACTTATATGAAGTATTTGTGAAAATATTACAAAGTTAGACTATTAGACTATAAATACAATTCTGACAGGGAGCTTACTCCCACCACAGCCTTAGACCTTAACAGTTTGAATAGAACAATGACAAGGACTGCTGAGTAAGGTCACTGCAGGTAAGTGTGGGTGTCACTATGGTCGTGACGAACCTCTCCTGTGACAGGAGAAGTTCACCGATGATGATAACGGCAACAGCGGGGATCGGTATTTAGTGCAGATATTGATGTTTGTCTCTCTGATTGGTGACTTGACAGCTGTAGTGAGGATAAAGTAATGTAGGTACCAATAGCAGGTAGATAGACCAGCAGGTGTAGAAGGCAATCAGAAAACCAGGTATTCTGATAGTGGATGCAATGTCCCAGACTGGACACTAGAGTAGGGTTACCACCTAGTCCCTTTAATTCCGGACACATGTTAATTACACAGGTTCTGTGGCAGTTTAAAATCAGGTGAAGTGGAGTCTTGAAGTCAGCCAGCCACAGAACCTGTGTAATTAATATGTGTCCGGAATTAAAGGGACTAGGTGGTAACCCTACACTAGAGGGAGGTTGCAGGCACAGTGGAATGCTGCAGGTACTGAATTAGCAGAAGTGCTGCTACTCATAGGACATCATTGTACTGAGTCTGACTGGCTTCTGGCTCCAGTCTCAGGGTATATATAGGCAGAGCCTGTAGCTGATTGGCTGTTGCAGGATGATGTCAGAATAATCATTCCTGGATTGCCTTGTAAACTCCTGTGAATCAAACCAATATGGCCGCTCCCTTGTTGGAGACACAAGAGAGAAGGCCCAGTGCTGGGAGTTTGTGAGCAATAAGGTCGCAGGCTGTGTTCAGCGGTAATGCACACCCGGATACTGCAGAGCTGACCTGGATTATAGTCGCTGAGCAAGCCTGCAGGATATGCTGCACAGCTGCAGCATCAGGTGATCACTGGAGAGACTGGGGAATCTGTGCTGTGATCTGCACACACACAGGACTAATGATATCCAGACCTGGAGCACAGTGACAGTCTGGAGAGACATTTTAGAGGTAAAAATAGTATTCATTTTACCTGGATCGTGACCCCGCCCCCCCCGCAACCGTCTGACCTTAACCAACCTATCCCACTAGTGTCTAACCCCCATCCCCTACCACCTAACCCTAACCCCCTCCCCCACAGCCTAACCCTAACCATCACCCACATGCAGCCTAACTATGTTCCCCCCACTAGTACCTAAACCTAACACCTCCCCCAATCCCCGGCTGCTTCACAGCCCACCCCACATACTCACTAATCAGGAAGTCGGCTGTCGGTATTCCATTTTGGGGTTCCGGTGCAAGTCTTCTGAAGGCAGTCGGGATGCTGGTGTCTGGATACTGAACTACAGCATCAGTTGGTGGCTGAATCCCCCCTCCCACACGTAGTACACTACCAGGTCTGTGCGCATGCGGCCCTTGTTTGCGCATACGCTGGGTGCATGCACCCACGGCGAACAAACTGTTTGCTGGGTGCATACACCCATCTTTACAGGCGGGGGTCGCCGGATGGCGAGCTGCCCCATTAGCATATGGAAATGCCCAGCGTTTCATGCCCATTCTCATGCTAATGAGGCCGTGATGGACATGCGAGGGGCGACAGCTGACATCACCGGATGTCACTTGGCATTTTAGGAACACATTTCAGCCATCTTTTATCTAGATACACACTTAAGCAATTTCCGTAACTGCCAATAACTATATCGGTGGTGCCAGGGGGAAACAACATAATGCATACACACTGACCAATATTGTTTAGGATATCGGGCAGTGACATCACCCACCCACCCCGCCCCCTCCCCACACCCGCTACGTACATGCAGTCGCTGACGATATTGGGGGGTAAGTTGCATTTACAGATGACATGTGGGTTATTAACGACCCAAAGCCGCGTGCATCATTAACGATATTGAACATGCACACGGATGATATGCAGATGATATCGATTTCGTCCATATCATTAACAATATATCTCCCAGGCAGTGTTCCCTCTAAGCTGTGCGCGTGTGCGCGCGCACACAACTCGCAGAGCATGCGCACAGACATTACAACAGAGCGCACAAAGCAGCAGTGGTCAACTTTTTGCTGTTGCGGACTAAATTAATGTATGTTTCACCCATTAACTACATCATGTGCTGTGTTTTGAATGTGTAATATAATTTTGAAGAAAAGGTAACAAATGCTGAACGTCGTTTTCCAGTTATATATGTCAGTTATATATGTGACGCACAAAAATAAAAATTTCCTTCCAAAGTTGCACAGCCAAAATCTTTTTCCGCACATAGCCTTCGTAAAATTAGAGGGAACATTGCTCCCAGTGTGTACCCATCTTAGGCATGGAAATGATTATTATTATTATTATTATTATTATTATTATTAACTTGGAAAGTTAATTTCTGAACATTTCAAGTAACAAATAAGAATTCTACAATAACACCCAAAGCCACAAACCTTTCCCAGAGCTAGAAAATAAAGAAACAGCGGAATACATTGGGAAACCAGTTCTGTTGTGTAGAACAATACTGCTGACACATGTACTACAGGTTCCTGCTGTATAATATTGGCTTAGGAAGCCCTCTATTGTCCATCAGCAGTAATTGCACAAAGGAAATTCTGGGTTTAAGTATTCATTATATAATTTACCATTTCTCACATTTCTTTAACTGCTATGGCTCTGTTACCCTGTTTTTATATAGTTAGATTTTTAGGTGGAGATTCTAGATATACAGGGGGAAATTTACTAAAGGAAATTTGTAAAAAATAGGTGTATTTGTATCCAGAAATACACTTATTTTTGACATTTACTATCCCGAAAATACGGCAATTCGTATTCGTATTGATAGCACATCAATACGACTACGAATTGCCGTATTTTCGGGATAGTAAATGTCAAAAATAAATGTATTTCTGGATACAAATACACCTATTTTTTTACAAATTTCCTTTAGTAAATTTCCCCCACAGAGCCTGAAGCACAGGCTGATACAGTGCAGAGGTTTGCGATTCGAGCTGGTTTATTTTGCTCTGCGCACATGCCCAGTTCGATTTACAGACGTGTCCTGAGACTCCTGACCATTTCATGAGGCCTGTCTCCGCTCTGGGTGCACAATGTTGTGACCAATGTGTTTCTGGCGGCATCTCTGTAAACATTCCTGCTGATGCGACATTAGCATATTTTGACGGAACTAATTTTCAGGCATGCCAGGATTTCCGTGTCTTCCCTGAATTTGGCCTGCAGCACCCGAACCTGAGAGAAAGGTTATACTGCAGACTATGGATATAACATCTCCATATTATTTAGGGATCACTCAGTGAACGGTGGATATAACATCTTATTATGTAGGGATCACACAGCATACTTGCCTACTTTTGAAAACTAGTTTCAGGGAGATTATAGTTGGTAATAAAATTTTGCAACGTGCCCCATTGAGGGGGCTTGTCATGCTCCACCCAAAGGGCGTGTCTAGTTCCATATATGGAGAGATTGTGAACGTGGCACCTAGAAGCGTGGGTGTGTACTGCTACATCTGAGAGGAATCTGGTAAAATGACTTATATACAAATGTAGATGAGCCCCAAAGCAGTTAGTAAGAGATACTATACTTGGTAAAGTGCTGGGAAATGGCGCTTATGATTCAATGTAAATGTATCTGTCTCTCGTTCCTTTTTTCCCCCAAAATGTAACAGTGTAATGTGGGCGAGGTGAAATGAGGGAGATTGCTAGACTAATGAGCAATCACTCGGGAAATATGGGCGTATTATGGGCGTCATTCGGAACTACACAGGGGCGTACTTTCAAAGTGGGCTAAACTGGGCGGAAACATGGGCGGACACGGGGGAGTGCACTCATTCTGGTAGGCGTGCATTCGGACAGCACACCGAATGCACGCAAACAAAAAGGCTAGAAATATGCGGTGTCCATAAGCAAGTATTGCTTTGCAGACACCACTCGTTCATGCGCTAGGCAATCGCTATGCCTAATCAGTACAACCAATGTCAGCTGAACACAATACAATCCACTCCTCATTACTCATTAATTACACGCTTGTCACTGCTTCAATTGGAACCATTGCAGCCTAAATGGCCCATTACTAAACACACACATATATGCTGCACTTTTCACACACTTTTACACTGCAAATAATGGACACAACTTACTATTAATAATAGAAATAGACATGTCACTTCTACATGTATCAATTAAACCACACATTTGGGGCCAAAAAAAAACATTTATTACCAGAACTTATAAAATAAAATGGAAACCGTAACAAATTAAAAGGTACCATGCCAGGAATATAAATAAAAAATATATAATAAATACATGAATTTTTGACATACATAGCCACAGCAGAATCATTAGGAACACATCAGGTGGCTTCACAACAAAAGTATAGCACCAACACTTCAAGTACAGCAGACAGTAATGCTAGCTGAAAGAGGGCAACAGGGGAACCAAACATGACATTCGAAACGAGGGCAAATGTGGGTACCCTCTGCACGGAATTGGACACAGGAAGCTGACACACACAGCTCAATGAAAGATTTGGGAAGACATAAGGGTGGAGATTAATGCGGACACAAGTTCATTTGCGGGCACGTTTGCCCCTGGTAGGCTCCTTGCCACGTGCAGCAGCTCTTCGGCCACGGCCACGTTCTGATGATGGGCCAGGTGGAGCAGATGCTGGTGAGGGGGGGGATGGTGTTCCCCCTCTGCCAGCAGGGAGTGCTGCTGGTGGGAATGCACCAGAAACGAATGACATTAGGACCCTATTGCTGGAAACTAGCTCCACCATAAGCTCATTATGGTGGAGGAGGAGGTCATTTTGCAGCAGGGCTTGATCTGCCAGCACCTGCAGGCTTGCAGCCATGGCCTGATGGGCCTCAGCCATAGCCTGCAGGCTAGCAGCAATTGATTGCTGGGTGCCAGCCATAGCCTGCAGGCTCCCAGCCATAGTCTGCTGGGTGCTGACCAAACCCTGCATGACCTACTCGGTCCTACGCATCTGATGCCAAGTCTCCCTGCTGGTGAATATGGGAAAGCACCTGCCCCCACCTGTCGAATTCGGCCTCGGGCGGTGGCTGCTGCTGCTGCACGGGCCTGGTACTGGTGGCAGGTGGCACAGACTCCTCAACCTCAAGAAATTCTTGACCAAGCGGTGAGGATGCTGGTGAAAGAGAAAATTACAATTACAACACATTCCATGCAAAATTAGGACCAGCTACTTATGGCATGGCAAATAATTACCTTCAAGAAAAGAAGCCAAGACTTCCGCTGGGGCCTCGCTATCGATGGTGCTCACCCCCCGGACCTCCTCTACTGCAATGCAGCACTCTGCCATCTCCTCCAGGGGGGTGAGCTTCAGCTTTCCAGGCATGGGGCCAGCCCCAGAGGTGTGGCTGTGTTCCCACCGCTGGGTCAATTTCTTCTTGAGGTTGGTTTTTAAGTCGTGCCACCTGCAATCAAAGTTTACATATTACTACATGTCACTCCTCATGTTTGCTGTAGCACACATTGCAATCTGCAACAGATGACAACATGTGCTTCATTACACACAACTTACATTCAATGAAAATATAAAAACAACCCTTAGAAGATACATTCACACTCACCCTACAATAACTATTGATTAAATGACATGGCAAACATGTCTGTGGCTCCAAGCAACGTGACCGGCCATTGATAAAACTCCATCTAACATCTAATGTAAACATTATTGGTCTTGTACTGCTCAAATGTAACACACATGAACTTGCCTCTTCTTAACGTGCTCCGCCTCACGAACTTGTGGAGCCACCGCATTAATCTCCGCCGTTATGTCCTCCCAAATCTTCCATCTCCTTGTGTGTGTCAACCTGTCCTGTGGACACTCGATCCAATCCCGTGCGCAGGGCACCAGGATGGCAAGCTCCTGCGCTTCGAATGCCATGTTTCTGCTGCTTGGTTCCTCTGTTGCCCTATTTTGGCCACGGCCGCTGCCACCGACACGGCCACTGCCACGGCCACGGCCACCTGTCGCTGTACTCGAAGTGCTGGCCAGGCTACTCTGTTGGAAAGCCACCTGTTGTGTTCCCAATGATTCTGCTGAGGCTGAAGATGGGCCAGCTGCCGATTGGTCTGATGTAGATGGCCCATCTGGCTGCTGTTCTCCCAATGGCTGGTCTGGGTTGAGGGGGACATAGCTGATGTTGGAGTCCATGTGGGCAAACAGGTCCTGCAACACCTGCTCTTCCTCAGATTATTGTGAGCCAGCCATGTTTGCAACAACATTGCAGTTTTGTAACACACCTTTATATCCTATTTCTGTAATTGGCGTACATCAGCGACACCCTGCGTTCCGATTGGCAGCGTAGACCGTGCAGCACATAGGCCACGCCCCTACCTGCGGAAAATACAAATTAAAAACCTGGCAAATTTAGTAAGTCTGATTTAGTAGCCAATTGCAGATTTGTACTCCAATGACCAAAAAAAACTGTGGTCAGACATGAAATGTATATGTGAATGTACATTTGTACTGTGCACTTGTTTGGTATGTACTACAAATGACACTAACCATTCCATATGTAAATCCAGTCCACCACTCAGGCAATAGTAATCAGTGCTAGCATCCAAATCACATGTGAAAGGTCTCCAAATTCTGGCATAATGCTAGGTACATTTCATTCAACATCTTTAGTGTGGCCCAGTAGAAGGTAAGTGTACACATGGCACCATGGCCTAATATTGGGAAAAGGTCTTGCACTGTTTGCTATGTTTCTGCTGTATAGCTTTCACTATAATAAAGCAGTTTAGTACCTTGTAGAGTTAGGTGTAACTGGCTAGTGATGCAGACTATTTCACCTGTTGCTTTCACCCATGTTTGGTGAATGTAATAGATTAGATATAATGGGTTGCCAACTTATTTCACCCTGTCTAAGTAATTGCATGGTCTGCTCAACTATGCAAAGGTACAGCAAGTGTGGGTTGGCGATGCAATGGGTTAGCCGTCTGTTGTGGCGCATACACGCTGTTAATGTCAAAATGAACAATAAAGTTAATACCAAATATCACTCTGAACAACCAATTACAGGACATGATTGCTTGAATTGTGCCATTGCTAAGATGGCGGCCTATGGGAGAGCAGCCCCATTCTCTCCAGCGGAGCTGAGGGCACTGGTCTCCGTTATGGAGACCAGGCTGGGGCGTGCGGGGCCCTTCATTACTAATAGACAAAAGCGCCAGGCGTATGCCGCAGCCCGCAGGTGCATATTCGCGCGCACCAAGGTGCGCAGGACCATCGCCCAGCTAGAGCGGCGATGGTCGGATCTGAGGCGCCGCCAGCCAGAAAAGCTCCAGCTTATACTGGCCAGCATTGCACGATGTAAGTATTTACACATTAAATGGCCAATTCTACAATATTGCTTACATGACCTTTTTTAAGCCAATAAGGTAACCTGGCTGATCATGAGTTAAACATGGCATACACTATATGTGTGGTACTTCCTGTTTGACACCCTGTAATGGTGATAAAATATGTAATTGTGTAGGATTATTGTTTGTGATGCTTACAATGGCCCAAATGTCACATCATAATTGCCATGTTACAGGCTGTGTTTTATAAAAGCCAGTAAGGAGCTGATTGGCTGTACATTTATCTCTACTTATCACCTTTGGATTTATTGCTTGTTAAGGCTTAATACATATATCCAAATGACCCCTAATTGGCACTTTTGTTCTCTCTCAAACACAGCACGGGATTGAGCAAGACAGGCACGGGAGGAGGCAGAGGCGGCCCAGGCCCAGGAGGAGGTCACACATGAGATGGCCGAGGAGGTGGTGTTGGAGGAAGGGGAGGCGGAGGAAGTGGAGGCGGAGGAGGTGCCAGAGGAAGGGGAGGAAGTGGAGGAGGAGGTGTTGGCAGTGGAGGCGGAGGTGGTGCCAGTGGAGGAGGAGGAGGTGGCAGCTGAGGAGGCCCCGGAAGAAGAGGAGGATGAGGAGGCCTGTGAGGTGGTGCAGGCGGCCGAAAGTGGTATGTATACGTAAAGAATCATTATTCCTTTCGTCATCTACTATTTGCTATGTAGCACTGGTGATTCAATTGTGTTTTAAAATACTATAAAGTCATATAACAAACAGGGTAGCAACAGACACACTTAGATAGGGTGCCCAAACCATCCCTTTCATCCTGGACACATATTAATGACACAGGTTGTGGGGATGGCTTTCAGGTCGATTTTAAGTGCCACTGAACCTGTGTAGTTAATCTGTATCCTGGAAGAAAGGGATGACGTGCTCATGTAAGGGTTACATGTCCCTGCTGCAAGCGTCCAATCTGTAGCCTCATATAGGTGAATAGAGTTTACAGGTGATTGATCTTTCTAAACTAGATTAAGTATGGCATAAATGGAGTATGGACAGGCATGGCTTAGAATGGAGTAACAAGTGGTCAGTGCCCCTGGGCCCTCCTCTAGCTAAACACCCCCTGCGGTCTGCATGTATTGTTGGCACCATAATTGTGTGTTGATTTGGTCTTAGTAATGATTTTGTGCATGGGAGTGGGTTAGTGCTGCAGCTTCACCTAACTGGCATTATGACAATGATTTATGGAGCAGACAATCAGCAGGCAAGCCATGCTTGATTGCACAAATGTACTGTGCATTCCTGAGAGTTGACTAAGTCCCATGCCACGCTCCATCATATTACAGACACTGAGCGCTTTTTGATGAGTTGGTATTGGTGGAGCTCATGACATGCTTCTCCGAGTTTAGTCATGGGTGGGTTTGGATTCAGAAGGAGCACTAGGACTGTGAGGTGTTCTACAGAGTAAAGGGTAGAGGGAAAAAAACAGGCTTTCCATCTAGGATGTATGCATGTATGTATAGATGTATGTGTCATATATATAGTTATATATGTCTCTATATACATATATATATATACACACACACCTGTCACCTTGCATTTATTTAATTTATGTATGACTATGTTAAATGTATGCATGAATATCATTAGTAATTTGACCCTTTTTAACATGTCCACAGATGAGCCAGCCCAAGCAGAAGAGGGTATACGTGGGGCCCTCTTGAGAATGAGGGACCACATGCGGCTGGTCATGGCCGATTTACAAGACCTTACCGACCTTATTTTATAATTATTTTTATATTTTTTTCATTAAAAATTTCTGTTGTAGTTTAAATAAATTGTTTATTACAGTTCGAAGTTGTCTGTGTGTTTTGTTTACATGATGTATATGTGTAACAGTATATGTGTAAATTGTTTATACTCTTTTAAATTAGCAAAATGTACATACTGTATATAGATGTATGTTATGTGCACATGATGTAAGGGTTAATGTCTGTAATGAATGTAGTAGTAATGTGTTTCAGTATGTATTAGGATTTAATTGATTCCAATATAAAACAAGCACTTTTTAATGAGGTTGCCTAATTGCATAAGTGGGTCATGTGATCGATTTCTGTGCTCAGATAATAGTGTTGAATTGTGCGTAAATACACCGCATCGGTGCGTACGGCCAGGTTCCCGTACGTTCTGACGCGGTAAGACCGTGCTTACGCTGTAAGACCGTGCCGAATCTGTGCGCACATGCAAGGTTTGTATGTCGTCCGTACACACGCCCTCTTCTTAAACAGTGAGTCCGTCCGAATGCGGAGGCTCGGTGGGCGTTTCTACGGACGATGTCAGCACAGCGTGGCGTGCGGCCCGCTCCGTAAGAATTCGGGAAAGTACGCACCGATCAGAATAAGGGCCTATGTCACACAGTATATATAACATCTCCATATTATGTAGGGATCGCACAGTGGACAGTGGATATAACATCTCCTAATAATATAAGGATCACACAGTGGATATAACATCTCCATATTATGTAGGGATCACAGAGTGGACAGTAGAAATAACGGGGGACATTCTATGGAGTGAGATAAATGCGCATGTTTTTATATCGCACCACATCGCCGCTATTCGCCCTTTTTAAAATCGCATTTTTTGGTAATAATTTGGATATTTAATGGGATGCGCTTTGGAGGCTGAAAAGTGCGAAGTGGTGCGATTTGCGGCGAAGTGGTGCGAATTTAAGTCACAAAAAAGTGTGATTTGACTAAGAACCCCCCAACCTATTGGCCCACCTCTGTCCCCTCCATTATGCATCACACCCCCTATATAAAGGGGCACTGGCGCCATTTCACTCTTTGATAGGAAGTAAGGAGCATGGAGAGGAGCAGTGGCAGTGTGAGTAGAGGAAGAGGTGTTGGTGGCAGAGGGAGCAGTGGCAGAGGGAGCAGTGGCAGAGGGAGCAGTGGCAGAGGGAGAAGTGGCAGAGGGAGAAGTGGCAGAGGGACCAGTGGCAGCAGCCAGCCAAGTGGGAGAGCCAGCAGTGTGGCAGGCAGCATGGCCACAGCAAGGCCAGCCCCAGACCAGGCCCTGGCCGTCCAGCCCCAGCAGGAGGAGGTGGAGGATCCGCTGGCATCCCCATCCTATAGCCAAGACCTTGACCATACCCCACAGCAGCTGCAGGAGGGCCACATGTCAGAGGTGGAGGAAGATGGAGGTGTGGAGGAGGAAGACACTGGCATGGAGGAGGAGGGGTACATGGCTGGAGTAGAAAATGAGGAGGAGGAGGTAGAAGCTGGCCGCACAAAAAGTGTCCGAATGGTCAGATTTTCCTACGAGGAAAATGCTGCGCTTGTCCGGGCTATCATGCCTGTGTTTGACCGGTTACTTGGGAAAACACACCACAAGACCACAGCACAGCGGAAAAGGGCTATGTGGAAGGACATCACCCAGGTGGTGAACGCTGTAAGTCAGCACAAGCGCCTGGTCAGAAATGTCAAGAAGAGATTCAATGACATCAAAAGGCAGCTGAAAAGTAAAATGGCCATGGAGATTGGAGGAGGCCACCAAGACTGGCGGAGGAAGCCCCACCACTGTCGTCTGCTACACGTCCTATGAGGTGAAGTTGAAGCGCATCATACCCCATTAGGTCCTGCTTGGCATGCACGTCGCGGATACCGATAGGCCGCAAACGCCATCCAGAGCTGGTAAGTGTGACCACATGCAATCTTAAACATACATGCCAATGTTTTCAAACTGTAATGTTCACTTGAATTGTTATGCTAAGTAAAGTGCTGCTGTGGAACTACATAGCCCAGCAAGGTCATGCACAATAAATTGCCTGCTCCTACTTTTAAATTGCTCATAATGCTGGGCCTTGTAGTTCCACAACTGCTGATATTGATCAACATTGTAACATTCTTTCTAGCAGCCTAACATGTATGTGGCCAAAAACACAGAGGTGTACTGGTGGTTTAGCTGCCATGGCTACATACCACAGATTAACCAACAGTTGTAATGTGTCCAATAGTTTAATAATACTCTAACAAAATAATCAGGTAAAAAACAGATGTCAAATAATGTGGGGACTAAATAATGTAGTCCTTAACCAAAGGAAGTATTGTCCATTAATGTCATTTTAATGCATGTTTGCCGTAAATGCTTATCCATTGCAAGGTACATAATGGCTGCCCATCTTTCTTTTCACAGATTGTCCATCCCGAAGTGCTCACGCATCCAAGACAAGAAGGCCCGTTGCTGCAGAATCTGTGGAAGCAGGTAAATGAACAAAAAACACGCCATTACACATACAGTACACACACCCATCTCACATCAACAATATCTCACACTACATTCATCTCCTGCTGCTACATTGCAACGGAAATGAATGTAATCTAACCTAGCCATCTCACTTATTATTAATGTCAATGTTACATGCTGTATCGGGGTACATGTGTAAGTACATAAGACCCCTAGGTATGTGCGTCCAGCATCTCAAGCCCTTTCTAAAACAGTACTGAAGAGAGTCTGGCCTGTATATGCATCAGTACTTACCTCCTCATCTGTATCCACAGGTACTGTACAACTAGGAAGACATCAAACTGATTCTTCGATGATGGTGTTGGACGAAATGGACATCATTCTTGAACCCGTGGAGACCTTTGCGGCAGAGGAGGAAATACAGACCTCATCACAGAGTGATCTTCCCCAAGTGGGGTGTCTCCCAACCCACCCCCACCCACAAACACACCCCATACAGCAGCTTCTGCTTCCCAAGTAGCTAACTCCTTGCTCAATTTCAAGGAGAAACAAATAGAATTCATGGCCTCCCAAAGCCTGCAAATAGGTAACATCCAGGGGTACATGCGCATAGGCGAATCTAGAATTATGGTAATGGGTGGTCCCAGATCTAGAAACAATAACAGGGAGACCTTTGCGCGGCGTAGCCATGCGGCAAAAAGGGGGCATGGTCTCATGGGAAGGAGGCGTGGCATCACAAAAAGGGGTGTGGTATTACACTTTAGACCACACACAGTAATGCCCATTACACATTTTAGCAAACTCCGTAATACCCATTACACATAAAGCCACATGCCGTAATGCCAATTACACATAAGGCCACACACCATAATGCCCATTACACATTGTGCCACACATCACGATGCCCATTACATACTATATAACAAACCGTAATGCCAATTACATATTTGCCACATAAGTGCTGCTTACCTATGTGCTCATTGCTAGGGGGTTCTTGCTTGAAGGCACCATAGTACCCATTACACATGATGCCGCACACCATAGTACCCATTACACATGATCCCGCACACCATAGTACCCATTACACATGATGCCGCGCACCATAGTACCCATTACACATGATGCCGCACACCATAGTACCCATTACACATGATGCCGCACACCATAGTACCTATTACACATGATGCCGCACACCATAGTACCCATTACACATGATGCCGCACACCATAGTACCCATTACACATGATGCTGCACACCATAGTACCCATTACACATGATGCCGCACACCATAGTACCCATTACACATGATGCCGCACACCATAGTAACCATTACACATGATGCCGCACACCATAGTACTCATTACACATGATGCCGCACACCATAGTACCCATTACACATGATGCCGTGCACCATAGTACCCATTACACATGATGCTGCACACATAATGTCCCTTACACATGATGCTGCACACCGTAATGCCCCTTACACATTAAGCCACACATTATGCGTAATGCCCCCACATACCACCACTTGTAGCGTCCCTTAAGCAATGCCCCCAAAAGTGCCACTTACTGTAAATTTTTATATGAGCCTTCCCTGCTGCTGCAGGGAGAGATGGAGAGCGGTGCAGCTGCTTCTATGGGGAGAGGAGCAGAGCGCAGCGCAGAGCACGCTCCCTCTCCCCTCCTGGTGTCCTCTCTAGCCGAGTGGACATTTGAAATATTGTGCGCGCTGTTGTTGTGTGTGAAGTCGGGGAAGCACGCCGGGCGCCGGCACCACATGATTAAAGGGGGGGCGGGCTGAGGTGAAAGCGGGGAGAAGAATTGGAGCAGAAGCTGCAGGGGTGACAGTCATTGACAGCTGGGCAGAGAGCAGGGGCTGTATTCAGAGCACTGCAGGTCATGGCTGTTTGAAATAATACCCCTTTCACAAAAGAAAATGCAGGGATTTACCCGGGAATATGGTCCCAGGATCATGCAGGGACATTCCCAGGCTGACCCCTTATACACAAGCCTAGTCCCTGCATTTTCTGGTGTGAGGGGGAGAGACAACCACTCCCCTCTCCCTACCCCCTTTAACTAACCAGCTATATCTTCGGAACCAACTGACCCATTTACATGAGACCAGTATCATATTGAAGAACTTTTGAGATGGCTTTGAATGATTTTGGTCCCGTGAAACTGGGCTGTTTGGTTCCAGAGAAATCTGTCCTCAAAGAACATAAACAGTCATGAAATTACATTTAAGAAATGAAAAAAAACGGTTTAACCTCAATATCCCTGGAACCAATGAACCCATATGGATCCAGCCTGGTATCAGATTGAAGGCCCAGCGATTTGGGTTAGACTGAGATCAACCTCAAGCTTTAGTGATGCCGAAGGGGGAACTGGCAGCCGTTGAACTGGGTGGGGGTCGGAATTAGCGGGTCCCATGTTATCCTATAGGGAAAAGGTTCCAGCTTTGCCTGGCCGTATCTCCGGTTCCGAGGGGGCTAGAGACACGAGGCTGGGCTTGTTGGAAAGCCCCATCCCTCAGCTACAAATGGGCTAATGGGTGGTCCTGTGCACCCCCGGACCACCCCCGGACCATGCGTGACACGTTTCTTCAATTACGAAAAATTGCACGTAGTGTACGGGTAGGTGTAGGCACTCATGTGCGCATTGCTAATAGTATTGACACCCGTTTTGCAGATCTAACTTCTGCTGTGAGGGAACAGAATAGCCATATTGGCAGCCTTGCGCAAAGTATAGCTGCAGTAAGCCAATCATGCACAGCGCAGACCAATGCCTTAATAGGTATGCAGGCCCAACTACAGCAGCTGGAAGGCAATGTCGTAGGTGGTGCAGCATCAACTCTCAGTAGTGTATCTAGCACCCCAATAAGTGGCTCCCCCACTTCCCCACCCCGTCGGAGTATTAGGACCCGTGGTGGCCTGGGTGCAGGTTCTAGAAGTGGTGTAGGGTTGCCTGATGGTGGGAGAAGATAGGTCATATTTTTGATAATTTTGTAATATGCAATACATCTTGTTACATCCCCCGACAGTTTTAATGTTTTACTGACAAAAATGCAGATTGCTTCTGACATAGTATACTGCAGTAAAAATGTCTAAACGCATACCATTTTGTCAGTGTATTATTTATCAACCAATTGTTGTGTGAAATATGACATAGTGTAATGGTATATGACAATGGGATTGCTGTAAAGTAGTGTGGGGTAACTCCTGGCCCGTCAAAGGTTGTGGAACTACATATTCCAGCAAGCTCTGACACTCATGGTTTGGACTATAATGGTTATAGTGTGTCAGGGCATGCTGGCACGTGTAGTTCCACAACACCAGTGAGCCATGTTTTACAGCAAACTTCATTCATACATGTTACAAATGTACTTACAAGCTTGATACCAGCAAGGGATAGGTCAGCACCACCAGCTGCATCTGTTGGGCTCTGTGTATTAGGCTAAATGTGGGTGGAAACAGATGGTATTGGTAAATAATTTGTTTATGAGTACACTTACAGCAAAGGTACATTTTGGAATACAGGGCACATGTGCTTACCAGAAAAGTAACGGCTGATGATGTGTGTGCGCACCAGATCCCCCCTCTGCGTACCCCTCACTACCCGAGGTGTAGTAGGGGTATGAAAAGGACCCCTTTTTCCCATTGAATTCCATGTTAAAATGGACTCAGTCCATTTTAACATTGATTCCTATGGAAAAATCGGGTCATCGCATCCGATGGTCGCATGCGATGCGGTCGCATGCGATGCGATGCGATGCGATATCGCATCGCATCTGATTGTATGCCTTAACTTAAGGCATACAATCAAAAAATCGGCAGCCCAGATAACTCACAAGTACCGCGGGTTGCAATATGGGCTTCATTATACCGGTGCTGTGCAGGGCCCTCTGGGGAGCGCAAAGGTGTCATGAGCCAGGAAACACACCCATATCCTGAGTCAACTAAAACACAGATAGGAAGTGATTGCCTTATATGGTAAGGTATGTGTTTTTTGCAAACATGAGACAGTGGTAGAAGAACAATATGCTTGTGAAACAGGAAGCACACACATTAGAGCAGGTACAAATAAGGACAGACAGGGTAATATGTAAAAAGGTACTTACCTAGTAGCCAGCCCTCTAGCATTTGGTGGTCAGTAAATCGGTTCCAGAGGGCTGAGTGTCTCAGAATATAGGCGTCATGGCAGTTCCCAGGAAAGCCTGCAACAACACTCAGGATTTTGAGGTGAGCATTGGAAACAACCTGCACGTTCCGGGAGTGCCGCCCACGCCTATTGACGTAGACGTGGCCCCGCACGTGCGGTGCCCTAATCCCAATGTGTGTGCAGTCTATAGCTCCCAGCACGTGCGGGAATGCTGAGAGTCTATAGAAAGCCAACTTGTGGTCCTGCCACTCCAACTCAGAACTGGGGAATCTGATGTATGTCCGCCACAACTTCTTTAAAGCAAGTAACACTTGAGTAAAATGCTTAGAGAAAGTGGCCTGTGATACCCCCAAGGACCATGAGGTCACAGACTGAGTGGAGGCTGTGGCCAAATAGTAGAGGGCACACATTAATTTGTGCAGCCCAGACACTGCATAGTTGCCTCCCCCAAAAGGGTCCAAATCATCTCTCACCTGCTCATATAAGTCCAACAGGTTAATGCGGTTCAGCCTAAACATCCCCACAACCTGTTGATCCGAGAGGGAGTCCAGGTACAGCCAAGCACGATACATACGTGGGGTACGCAGTAGTCAGGGGGCTACCTGGATCTGGCGCGCAGCTTCCTCCCTCCTGCGCAGCTCCTCCAAATGGGCCAGATCACAAATAAGCAACTCAAAACCACTCTGCAAAATCTCCATGTCTCAAACCCTCACAGGTGTCCTTAATGATGTTGGGGTTTATGTAGGGGTGTTTCTGAGTGAAAATGAGGGCACCTGTGCTGAAATTAACCATGTGTGCACTTGACCAAAGTGAGTTCTGGGCCAAATCGCCAAACAGAACCTGGTCTGAAATAAGTGCGATTATTAGACACCTAAAAAGTGCGATTTGCGAAAGCGCATTGAATTAAATAAGCGATTTGTATACTTTTCTGTATGAAAACATCTGGATGCGATATAAATGCGAATTTATCACGCACTTTTGGTCCGCATGCTTTATCGCATATAATATGCGATTTCAGACCCTTTGCGCATCCTATTAAATAGGCGATTTCACGGAAAAATGCGATGTCGCCATTTTGTTTACTAATTAACGCCAAAAAACACAAATCTCATCCCATAGAATGTCACCCAACATCTCTGTATTATGTAGGGATTACACAGTGTGGCCAAGATCCCTGATTCTAAAATAGTGTAGGTAGCATAGAATAATTATGGTGCTATCCCTGTTAATTGGCTGCCGCAGGAGGTGTCACCTTAGCTAGGAGTTTTGCTGAACACTTCTCCCAAAGAAGTGTGAACTTATTTTTAGCAAACCAAACATGCGCAGGTGCTAATTGGATTAATCACTCCAACAAACTCCCTTTCTATAACATTATAATACTGAAATAACATATATATATATCTCTTATATATTTAGCCAGATCTGTCAATCACCCTCTGTATATAACGCTGGGCGGAGTTACATGGGTGATTGACAGGCCACCCAGTCAGCGTTCTACACACAGGGTGATTCACAGACTAGCATATTCCGCCCCCCCCCCCCCCCACGCCCAGCGTTATACACACAGAAGCCCCCTGCCACCATTATAACACAGCCCCCCCCCAACCCAGCGTTATACACACGGTCCACCCCCCCACACACACACCTCATACGCCCCCCGCCCAGATTGACACGTGGGGCTATCAGTGGGCAGCCATTGTGGCGGGTCTGCCCGCACACCCCCCCGGCATCAGGTCTGCCCACACACACCTCGGCAGCGGGTGTTCCCCCCGGGCAGTGGGTGTTCCCACAATACCTCTCCCCCCCCGGGCAGCCGCACCCCGTCTCACCCCCCTCCGGCAGCGGGAGTTCGCGCACCCCCGGGCAGCAGATGTTCCCGCAACACCCCACCCCCACCACCCGGACATCGGGTCTGCCCACCACCCCCCCGGCCAGTGGGTCTGCCAGCAACCCCACCAGCAGCGGGTCTGCCCCAACCCCCACCTACCTGGGGCGGTGAAAGGACTAACACTGGCACTGCCCGGACCCCACTTCCCCAAGAGCTTTCAGCGGTACCATATCCTGTACTGTGCCCATCATATAGTATCCTACCATGTACTGCGCCCATCATATAGTATCATGCCCTGTACTGCGCCCATCATATAGTATCCTACCATATACTGCGCCCATCATATAGTATCATACCCTGTAGTGTGCCCATCATATAGTATCAGGCCCTGTACTGCGCCCATCATATAGTATCCGACCCTGTACTGCGCCCATCATATAGTATCCGACCCTGTACTGCGCCCATCATATAGTATCCTACCCTGTACTGCGCCCATCATATAGTATCCGACCCTGTACTGCGCCCATCATATAGTATCCGACCCTGTACTGCGCCCATCATATAGTATCCTACCCTGTACTGCGCCCATCATATAGTATCCTACCCTGTACTGCGCCCATCATATAGTATCCGACCCTGTACTGCGCCCATCATATAGTATCCTACCCTGTACTGCGCCCATCATATAGTATCCTACCCTGTACTGCGCCCATCATATAGTATCCTACCCTGTACTGCGCCCATCATATAGTATCCGACCCTGTACTGCGCCCATCATATAGTATCCGACCCTGTACTGCGCCCATTATATAGTACCATACCCTGTACTGTGCCCATCATATAGTATCCTACCCTGTACTGCGCCCATCATATAGTATCCTACCCTGTACTGCGCCTATTACCGATTCCGTAATTTCCACTAATTACCCCTTTACTGCACAGATGGTGGGAGATGGGGTGGGAGAAGGGGGCATTGGGCTGAATGAAAGGACCCTGATACATAACTTCCAGGGTGGTAGAGGATGTTTAATATGCAGAGGAGGGGTGTATAGTGGAGTGGGCTTATTATTCATAATTTTCTGGTGGGAGGACAGCTTGCTTGACTGCAGATATCTCCAGTTCCTGGAAATAGATTGCTTAGATTTTAATGGAATTATAAACTAGAGCAGTGGTTCCCAAACTGTGCGCCGTGGCTCCCTGGGGTGCCTCAGGACACTTGCAGGGGTGCCCTGAGTTGGTGGTCCAGGACCAATTAAAATTATCAATGGGTAATTATTTATGAGCAAAACCAGTTCTGGAGGCTGCCAATCATAAAATGTGTACAAACAGAAGCAAATCCTGCCCTTTACCACATAACTGACCCTAAGAATCAAATATAAACCCAATCTCATTTTTTTTTTTTGGCCTAGGGGTGCCGCGAAAAAATTCTGATACTCTAGGGTGCCGTGATTCAGAAAAGATTGGGAACCCCTGAACTAGAGAATCCCACCTACCAAATGGTATTGGGGACTAGGGGATCAGAGATCAGGGCTCAGAGCAATCTGCCAATGAGTATATAATACTACATACCAGGTGTGTGGAGCTGGAGCAGTAACCAGCTGCTGGAAGGCTGCTATCTCTGGTTCTGGGAACAGTAGAGACAAGCTACTTATGTCCCTCAAAGGGGGAGAGTCCCAGCTTTTGGAAAAACTGTAAGAACCTGAAATATCTGACTGGGAATTAATTAATAGGCTTGGATGGGGACCACTGCTTTGAAGTCAGATATCTCCGGTTCCCAAGGGCCGAATTTTACAATTCTTATACCCATGGAAAGAGGGGACCCTCAGCTTTCAGCTGAGGGGCGATAGACTCCTGGGGGGGTTTCTGGGTACTCAGAAACCCCCCTGCGTGCGCTACTGATATAGTATCCTGCCCTGTACTGCGCCCATCATATAGTGTTATACCCTGTACTGCGCCCATCATATAGTATCATACCCTGTACTGCGCCCATCATATAGTGTTATACCCTGTACTGCGCCCATCATATAGTATCATACCCTGTACTGCGCCCATCATATAGTGTTATACCCTGTACTGCGCCCATCATATAGTATCATACCCTGTACTGCGCCCATCATGTAGTACCATACCCTGTACTGCGCCAATCATATAGTATACTACCCTGTACTGCGCCCATCATATAGTATCCTACACTGTACTGCGCCCATCATATAGTACCCTACCCTGTACTGCGCCCATCATATAGTATCCTACCCTGTACTGCGCCCATCATATAGTATCATACCCTGTACTGCGCCCATCATATAGTATCCTACCCTGTACTGCGCCCATCATATAGTATCATACCCTGTACTGCGCCCATCATATAGTATCATACCCTGTACTGCGCTCATCATATAGTACCATACCCTGTACTGCGCCCATCATATAGTACCATACCCTGTACTGCGCCCATCATATAGTATCCTGCCCTGTACTGCGCCAATCATATAGAACCATACCGTGTACTGCGCCCATCATATAGTATCCTACCCTGTACTGCGCCCATCATATAGTATCCTACCCTGTACTGCGCCCATCATATAGTGTTATACCCTGTACTGCGCCCATCATATAGTATCATACCCTGTACTGCGCCCATCATATAGTGTTATACCCTGTACTGCGCCCATCATATAGTATCATACCCTGTACTGCGCCCATCATGTAGTACCATACCCTGTACTGCGCCAATCATATAGTATCCTACCCTGTACTGCGCCCATCATATAGTGTTATACCCTGTACTGCGCTCATCATATAGTATCATACCCTGTACTGCGCCCATCATATAGTATCATACCCTGTACTGCGCCCATCATATAGTATCCTACCCTGTGCTGCGCCCATCATATAGTATCCTACACTGTACTGCGCCCATCATATAGTACCCTACCCTGTACTGCGCCCATCATATAGTATCCTACCCTGTACTGCGCCCATCATATAGTATCATACCCTGTACTGCGCCCATCATATAGTATCCTACCCTGTACTGCGCCCATCATATAGTACCATACCCTGTACTGCGCCCATCATATAGTGTTATACCCTGTACTGCGCCCATCATATAGCACCATACCCTGTACTGCACCCATCATATAGTACCATACCCTGTACTGCGCCCATCATATAGTACCATACCTGTACTGCGCCCATTATATAGTACCATACCCTGTACTGCACCCATCATATAGTGTTATACCCTGTACTGCGCCCATCATATAGTACCATACCCTGTACTGCGCCCATCATATAGTACCCTACCCTGTACTGCGCCCATCATATAGTATCCTGCCCTGTACTGCGCCCATCATATAGTATCATACCCTGTACTGCGCCCATCATATAGTATCCTGCCCTGTACTGCGCCCATCATATAGTACCATACCCTGTACTGCGCACATCATATAGTATCCTGCCCTGTACTGCGCACATCATATAGTATCATACCCTGTACTGCGCCCATCATATAGTATCATACCCTGTACTGCGCCCATCATATAGTGTTATACCCTGTACTGCGCCCATCATATAGTACCAGGCCCTGTACTGCACCCATCATATAGTATCCTACCCTGTACTGCGCCCATCATATAGTATCCTACCCTGTACTGCGCCCATCATATAGCATCCTGCCCTGTACTGCGCCAATCATATAGAACCAAACCCTGTACTGCGCCCATCATATAGTACCATACCCTGTACTGCGCCCATCATATAGTACCATACCCTGTACTGCGCCCATCATATAGTTCCATACCCTGTACTGCGCCCATCATATAGTGTTATACCCTGTACTGCGCCCATCATATAGTACCATACCCTGTACTGCGCCCATCATATAGTACCATACCCTGTACTGCGCCCATCATATAGTACCATACCCTGTACTGCACCCATCATATAGTACCATACCTGTACTGCGCCCATCATATAGTACCATACCCTGTACTGTACCCATCATATAGTGTTATACCCTGTACTGCGCCCATCATATAGTACCATACCCTGTACTGCGCCCATCATATAGTATCATACCCTGTACTGCGCCCATCATATAGTACCCTACCCTGTACTGCGCCCATCATATAGTTCCCTACCCTGTACTGCGCCCATCATATAGTATCATACCCTGTACTGCACCCATCATATAGTATCCTACCCTGTACTGTGCCCATCACATAGTATCCTACCATGTACTACACCCATCATATAGTGTTATACCCTGTACTGCGCCCATCATTTGGAATCATACCCTGTACTGCGCCCATCATATATTATCATACCCTGTACTGTGCCCATCATATAGTATCATACCCTATACTGTGCCCACCATATAGTATCATACCCTATACTGTGCCCACCATATAGTATCATACCCTATACTGTGCCCATCATATAGTATCATACCCTATACTGTGCCCACCATATAGTATCATACCCTGTACTGTGCCAACCATATAGTATCATACCCTGTACTGTGCCCATCATATAGTATCATACCCTGTACTGTGCCAACCATATAGTACTATACCCTGTACTGCGCCCATCATATAGTATCATACCCTATACTGTGCCCACCATATAATATCATACCCTGTACTGTGCCAACCATATAGTATCATACCCTGTACTGTGCCCATCATATAGTATCATACCCTATACTGTGCCCACCATATAGTATCATACCCTGTACTGCGCCCATCATATAGTGTTATACCCTGTACTGCGCCCATCATTTGGAATCATACCCTGTACTGCGCCCATCATATATTATCATACCCTGTACTGTGCCAACCATATAGTATCATACCCTGTACTGTGCCCATCATATAGTATCATACCCTATACTGTGCCCACCATATAGTATCATACCCTGTACTGTGCCAACCATATAGTACTATACCCTGTACTGCGCCCATCATATAGTATCATACCCTGTACTGTGCCAACCATATAGTACTATACCCTGTACTGCGCCCATCATATAGTATCATACCCTATACTGTGCCCACCATATAGTATCATACCCTATACTGTGCCCATCATATAGTACCATACCCTGTACTGTGCCCATCATATAGTATCATACCCTATACTGTGCCAACCATTCAGTATCATACCCTGTACTGCGCCCATCATATAGTGTTATACCCTGTACTGCACCCATCATATAGTACCATACCCTGTACTGCGCCCATCATATAGTACCATACCCTGTACTGCGCCCATCATATAGTATCCTGCCATGTACTGCGCCAATCATATAGTATCATAGCCTGTACTGCGCCCATCATATAGTACCATACCCTGTACTGTGCCCATCACATAGTATCCTACCATGTACTGCACCCATCATATAGTACCATACCCTGTACTGCGCCCATCATATAGTATCCTACCCTGTACTGCGCCCATCATATAGTATCATACCCTGTACTGCGCCCATCATATAGTATCATACCCTATACTGTGCCCACCATATAGTATCATACCCTATACTGTGCCCATCATATAGTATCATACCCTATACTGCGCCCATCATATAGTATCATACCCTATACTGTGCCCATCATATAGTATCATACCCTATACTGTGCCCACCATATAGTATCATACCCTATACTGTGCCCATCATATAGTACCATACCCTGTACTGTGCCCATCATATAGTATCATACCCTATACTGTGCCAACCATTCAGTATCATACCCTGTACTGCGCCCATCATATAGTGTTATACCCTGTACTGCACCCATCATATAGTACCATACCCTGTACTGCGCCCATCATATAGTACCATACCCTGTACTGCGCCCATCATATAGTATCCTGCCATGTACTGCGCCAATCATATAGTATCATAGCCTGTACTGCGCCCATCATATAGTACCATACCCTGTACTGTGCCCATCACATAGTATCCTACCATGTACTGCACCCATCATATAGTACCATACCCTGTACTGCGCCCATCATATAGTATCATACCCTGTACTGCGCCCATCATATAGTATCATACCCTATACTGTGCCCACCATATAGTATCATACCCTATACTGTGCCCATCATATAGTATCATACCCTATACTGTGCCCACCATATAGTATCATACCCTATACTGTGCCCATCATATAGTATCATACCCTATACTGCGCCCACCATATAGTATCATACCCTATACTGTGCCCATCATATAGTATCATACCCTATACTGCGCCCATCATATAGTATCCTACCCTGTACTGCGCCCATCATATAGTATCATACCCTATACTGCGCCCATCATATAGTATCATACCCTATACTGTGCCCATCATATAGTATCATACCCAGTACTGTGCCAACCATATAGTATCATACCCTGTACTGTGCCCATCATATAGTATCCTACCCTGTACTGCGCCCATCATATAGTATCCTGCCCTGTACTGCGCCAATCATATAGAACCAAACCCTGTACTGCGCCCATCATATAGTACCATACCCTGTACTGCGCCCATCATATAGTACCATACCCTGTACTGCGCCCATCATATAGTACCAGGCCCTGTACTGCACCCATCATATAGTATCCTACCCTGTACTGCGCCCATCATATAGTATCCTACCCTGTACTGCGCCCATCATATAGTATCCTGCCATGTACTGCGCCAATCATATAGAACCAAACCCTGTACTGCGCCCATCATATAGTACCATACCCTGTACTGCGCCCATCATATAGTACCATACCCTGTACTGCGCCCATCAAATAGTACCATACCCTGTACTGCACCCATCATATAGTGTTATACCCTGTACTGCGCCCATCATATAGTACCATACCCTGTACTGCGCCCATCATATAGTACCATACCCTGTACTGCGCCCATCATATAGTACCATTCCCTGTACTGCGCCCATCATATAGTACCATACCTGTACTGCGCCCATCATATAGTACCATACCCTGTACTGCACCCATCATATAGTGTTATACCCTGTACTGCGCCCATCATATAGTACCATACCCTGTACTGCGCCCATCATATAGTACCCTACCCTGTACTGCGCCCATCATATAGTATCCTGCCCTGTACTGCGCCCATCATATAGTATCATACCCTGTACTGCGCCCATCATATAGTATCCTGCCCTGTACTGCGCCCATCATATAGTACCATACCCTGTACTGCGCCCATCATATAGTATCCTGCCCTGTACTGCGCCCATCATATAGTATCATACCCTGTACTGCGCCCATCATATAGTATCATACCCTGTACTGCGCCCATCATATAGTGTTATACCCTGTACTGCGCCCATCATATAGTACCATACCCTGTACTGCGCCCATCATATAGTATCATACCCTGTACTGCACCCATCATATAGTACCAGGCCCTGTACTGCACCCATCATATAGTATCCTGCCCTGTACTGCGCCCATCATATAGTATCATACCCTGTACTGCGCCCATCATATAGTATCCTACCCTGTACTGCGCCCATCATATAGTATCCTGCCCTGTACTGCGCCCATCATATAGTATCCTGCCCTGTACTGTGCCCCTCATATAGTATCATACCCTGTACTGCGCCCATCATATAGTATCCTACCCTGTACTGCGCAAATCATATAGTATCATACCCTGTACTGCGCCCATCATATAGTATCATACCCTGTACTGCGCTCATCATATAGTACCATATCCTGTACTGCGCCCATCATATAGTATCATACCCTGTATTGCGCCCATCATATAGTACCATACCCTGTACTGCGCCCATCATATAGTACCATACCCTGTACTGCGCCCATCATATAGTACCCTACCCTGTACTGCGCCCATCATATAGTAACATACCCTGTACTGCGCCCATCATATAGTATCATACCCTGTACTGCGCCCATCATATAGTATCATACCCTGTACTGCGCCCATCATATAGTATCATACCCTGTACTGCGCCCATCATATAGTACCCTACCCTGTACTGCGCCCATCATATAGTATCATACCCTGTACTGCGCCCATCATATAGTACCCTACCCTGTACTGCGCCCATCATATAGTATCAGGCCCTGTACTGCGCCCATCATATAGTATCTTACCCTGTACTGCGCCCATCATATAGTATCCTACCCTGTACTGCGCCCATCATATAGTACCCTACCCTGTACTGCGCCCATCATATAGTACCCTACCCTGTACTGCGCCCATCATATAGTACCATACCCTGTACTGCGCCCATCATATAGTACCATACCCTGTACTGCGCCCATCATATAGTATCCTACCCTGTACTGTGCCCATCATATAGTGTTATACCCTGTACTGCGCCCATCATATAGTATCATACCCTGTACTGCGCCAATCATATAGTACCATACCCTGTACTGCGCCCATCATATAGTATACTACCCTGTACTGCACCCATCATATAGTATCATACCCTGTACTGCGCCCATCATATAGTATCATACCCTGTACTGCGCCCATCATATAGTATCATACCCTGTACTGCGCCCATCATATAGTATCATACCCTGTACTGCGCCCATCATATATTATCATACCCTGTACTGCGCCCATCATATAGTATCATACCCTGTACTGCGCCCATCATATAGTGTTATACCCTGTACTGCGCCCATCATATAGTACCATACCCTGTACTGCGCCATCATATAGTACCATACCCTGTACTGCGCCCACCTTTCCTTTGATGTACAAATATTTCAACTCTTGCTCAAATGGACATTAGACACATTCATCCACAAATAACAAACATCATTCCCCTTTAACTATATTTCTAACTTTAATGGGGCGTTGCCCCTTACGACAGGCTTGCCTACCCTCCCGGAATGGCCGGGAGCCTCCCGAAAATTGGGTCCTTCTCCCGGCCCCCCGGGAAGGTGAGCAAGTCTCCCGCTTTTTTGGTGATTGCCCCCGATCACCTCTTGCCCGATGGTTTAATTAATGTAAAATCGCGGGTCCGTGGGGAGGGGGTGGGGCTTAAATGACGCGATCACAGCATTTCGCATCATTTAAGTGATGTCAGCCTTGCCCCGCCCCCCTGACGTGTTGCCTCTCCGGGCTTCTCCCGGAGAGGTGAAATCCATAGTAGGCAAGTATGCCTTACGACGATGTGAAGAGCGCCTGTAGGGTGCGATGAATCACCTAGTATTTTAATATTGCAATGATGTATTTTGAAGTATCTTGCATTTATGCTGTATAAACACATCAAACACATGAAATACACACAAATATATTTTATTTGTGCATAAAACAAGGTCGCCAGTAAGGTTTTAGCAAAAATGGTTTTCAGAATAATTCAGATAACGGATATTCGGATACGGGATACTCAACCTGTACAGTTAATGTTCTCTTTTATTATTCTTTTGCTGTTTATGTATTCGCCGGTGCAGAAATGGGGGGGGGGGGGGGGGGAGCGACAGGAGGGGGGGGGGGAGATGGGGGATGGCCCACAGCTCTGTGGTGGGTTTTGCTGGGGCAGGACAAAACCCACCACTCAAGGGGTTAATACCTGCCCCTGATCTGACATTCATTAATGTTGGGTGGTCTGTAACATACCCATATTACAAGTTTATTTGATATTTTATCATTTTTATTATTTTCCTTTCCACATGGTTTCAAGTTTGTTTTACATAAAGGCACACTCATCCCCCCTTTTATCACTTGATCTTAGAATGCACACCCGATTTACATGAGGTGCTATCATGCTGGGACTTGTAGTTCTGCAAAGAAAGACATGTGGTGCAGATGCACACTCCATATTATTAATCAAATTCAATCAATAATAGAGGTTCTTGGTATATTCATTGGCCAAGAAATATTTGCCCACCAACCAGCTTCACGGTGACCTCATTTCTGGTGGGTCCCTAATACTAAGAATCTGGGGCACGGAACCCCAAAAAGGCCAGCATAAGCCAGTCACCCCAGGGCAGCACACAAGTGAAAAACTAAGCTATAAATGTGTGTTAATAAGAAAGAAGCAGGAGCTAGAGGTTAAAAAGTGTAGTGCTACTAAGTATAATATTAGTGAAAATAAATAGTGCTAAATAAATGTTAGGGTGTGCCACCCCGAAAGCAACTCGGCTACACCAACCCAACATTAGTTCACCAGTTTGGTCCCTGGTAGCCACAGACTGCAAACTGAGGGCACAATGAAGGTAAGACCTAAAAATTGACACTAATTTCTAGTCTTGGAGATGGATTTGGGGCGCGGCTCCCCTAGGGTTGGTGTAACCGAGTTGCTTTCGGGGTGGCACACCCTAACATTTATTTAGCACTATTTATTTTCACTACTTCATAGCACTACACTTTTTAAGCTCTAGCTCCTGCTTCTTTCTTATTAACACACATTTATAGCTTAGTTTTTCAATTGTGTGCTGCCCTGGGGTGACTGGCTTATGCTGGCCTTTTTGGGGTTCCGCGCCCCAGATTCTTAGTATTAGGGACCCACCAGAAATGAGGTTACCGTGAAGCTGGTTGGTGGGCAAATATTTCTTGGCCAATGAATATACCAAGAACCTCTATTATTGATTGATTTTGATTAATAATATGGAGTGTGCATCTGCACCCCTTTTATCCCTGTCTTTTCTGAAAGGGTATATCCCTCCATGTTTATAATTCAGTCATGTGACTCATTACACCATGATTAATTTATCCGAATTATATCATAGTCATCACTTGTGGCCACTGGCCAGGGTTTCCAACTCCCCAATTTTGCCTGCCAAGCTTCTTGCATTGGCCAGCAAGCATTTCAGTTTACTACTTTAGTTTATTGCAGAGAAGAAACTTATCCATAAAAAGGAGCAAGTACAATATCTGGCTTTGGTGCCAGGAAAGGATGAGCTGGATGTGATTTCAGACCAGATCCAATTCATCCAGAAAATCTTCTTCCCTTTTCCACAGAATCTGTCTCTGATCAGAGATATTCGTGGCTTGATCAGTCATTACTTTGTTTCACAATCATTTATATGATTAATTTATCTGCAACAGAAAAAGGAGATGAGTCATGCTAATGTTTATACCGTTTGTTTCCACCTGTCATATCCTGTATTATTACATAGAAATCAGCAGATATAAAAGAGCAATATGTACATCATTCCACCAGGGGGAGCAAGAGACACCATTTCCCACAATTGAGTGTTTAAAGAATGATGACCAGATGCAGCAGCTGATACAACAGGGTTTATTTCATACAATGGGAGTTCTATTGAAGATGGAATATACTTCTAATTTAGCACCTTCTAGAAGATAATAGATACAATCTGATTGGTTGTCCATACCAACATCCCATCATCAACAGAACTCCTATCTTAGTAAATAAACCCCTCAATTTGTTGTTGTTGTTGTTGTTGTTGCTAACTTTAGATGCAGTTTTCTCTGTATTACTACTAAGCATTAAGTATTACAAGGTGCAGAGGCAGAACTCTGGGAGGCAATGGAGTTATCTGCCGCCGGGATCTTACTCCCAAGGGGGCACCTCTCCTTCCATTTGAGTTTGAATCCGTTCATTGAAAGCAGCTGATATCGCTAATGTGGCTGACTCCCCTTTCTAACATCATTTTTCCAAGTGTCACACCCTGTATTAGACCCATGATCTTACTGGAGACAGACACCTTAATGAATTAGTTATTTGGGGGGGGGGCACCGGTACTTACCTTGCCTCCGGGCAACTGGGATGAACTTACGCCACTGACAAGGTGACATCGCAGAAATAAATCATGTTAAGATAGTTAATTGGTTCTGAACAAGAATTATATATTTCTCTTTAAATAGCTACTGCCATATGTATCTATTCTAATACCGGCCTCACTTGTGTGTAGGGTTGCCACCTCTCCCGGATTTCCGGGATTCTCCCGTTTTAGGTGGCAACCCTCAAGGAGGCTTTTTCAGTCTCCCGGAATCCGGGTCTCTGAAAAAACCTCCTGCCCTATCCTCTCCCCAGTGGCCAGCCCAGTACCTACTACCGTGGCGCGTCCCCCGTCCGCCGCTGCGCCTGCCTCTGCAGCATGACGCTCGCGAGATGATGATGTCATCATCTCCTGAGTCACTCTTTGTCCTGCAGGCCGCCGCTCGCTCGCCCACCGGCATCGCTATGTGTGGCACACATAGCCGCATCCGGACCGAATGCGGCCTCCTCTCTGCTGCTTAGAAAGACTATCGCTGGTCCTCCTGCCGTGGCCAGCGCAGCCCTGCCAAGCCAGTCAGCATTAGGTACTGAAAATAGTTAAGCCGTATATAGATATATATATTTATATATCTGCGGTAAAGGTAATCGGCACTCCGGATAGTTGTTTTGATGCTGCGGTGCCTTCCAACATAAAATAATATAGGCAACAACACCCACTGTTTATACCAACAAGCCCGTGGAGTGCCACCTTTCAATCTCACTGCCCGGTTGGGATAAACAGTGGGTGTTGTTGCATATATATATATATATATATATATATATATATATATATATATAGTAGATATGTATGTATATATATATTATGTAGATGTACATGTAATGTAGATGTACTCCAGCTCTCTAGGGTCCCCAGGACTGCTACGCCTACTTTTTGAATAGACTCCACCCATTTTATGAGGCCACGCCCACTCTCCGGGAGCACGCACATTAGTATGAGGGGTGGGGAATCTCCAGGAAACGAGGCTGAGTGAGGTGGCAACCCTACTTGTGTGTGTAGCAATTCATTCAGTTCATTCTGTGCCTATGTACCCTACAACATTATTCATCATGTACAATGTTCTGCTGCGTTTCTCATGCCTTTTCCACTATTGTATTAAACTGCATTAAATAACTGACATGTACGGTGGCATTTAATGGGAGGAGACATCTCGACTTTTGCGGTGGAATTCGCATGTTTTTCCAAAATCGCCAATTTCATAGGATGCGTCTTGCTTTTTGCCGCGAAAAATCAACATTCTGACCTGTCGATTTTTAAGCACACTTCAATTCGCATCCAGATGTTTTCCCATTAAAAAGTATAGAACTCGCAAATTTAATGGTATGAGAATTTTGGAAAACATTACTAAATATCGCAAACAAAAGTTTGACAGATACATTCACAGAGCAGTGTGATCTGTGCATGGTTCTGTCAAAAAAAAAAATGTGTAAAAGTTACAATAAAAAAATAAAAAACAGCGTGGGGTCCCAGGGCTGGTTATGCTAAGCCCTGGGACCCCACACTATTTTAAATTTAAAAAAAAAATTACCAAAAAAAACCGCACATTAACATGTCTCCAAAATCGCAAATGTCCACTAATTCACAACATTTGTATGATTAAAAATTGCACCATATTGCACTTTTCACCTGCAAATTCGCATATCATTAGTAAACCCCCTTCTGTCTCTCCAGCCCTCCAGTATCCCTCTAACTCTAACCCCTTTCTATATGACCAGCACTGCAGTGTATCTTCAGCTCCAGACCCTTTCTGTCTCTCCAGCCCTACATCATGTCCCTACCTCTAACCCATTTCTATATGTCCATAGCTGCAGTGTATCTCCAGACCATTCTGTCTCTCCAGCCCTCCAGTATCCCTCTAACTCTAACCCCTTTCTATATGACCAGCGCTGCAGTGTATCTCCAGCTCCAGCCCACTTCTGTCTCTCCAGCCCTCCATCATCTCCCTACCTCTAACCCATTTATATATGTCCATAGCTGCAGTGTATCTCCAGCCCCCTTCTGTCTCTCCAGCCCTCCAGCATCTCTCTAACTCTAACCCCTTTCTATATGACCAGCACTGCAGTGTATCTCGAGCTCCAGACCCCTTCTGTCTCTCCAGCCCTCCATCATCTCCCTACCTGTAACCCATTTCTATATGTCCAGAGCTGCAATGTATCTCCAGCCCCCTTCTGTCTCTCCAGCCCTCCAGCATCTCTCTAACTCTAACCCCTTTCTATATGACCAGCACTGCAGTGTATCTCGAGCTCCAGACCCCTTCTGTCTCTCCAGCCCTCCATCATCTCCCTACCTCTAACCCATTTCTATATGTCCATAGCTGCAGTGTATCTCCAGCCCATTCTGTCTCTCCAGCCCTCCAGTATCCCTCTAACTCTAACCCCTTTCTATATGACCAGCACTGCAGTGTATCTCCAGCTCCAGACCCCTTCTGTCTCTCCAGCCCTCCATCCTCTCCCTACCTCTAACCCATTTCTATATGTCCAGAGCTGCAATGTATCTCCAGCCCCCTTCTGTCTCTCCAGCCCTCCAGCATCTCTCTAACTTTAACCCCTTTCTATATGTCCAGCAGTGCAGTGTATCTCCAGCTCCAGACCCCTTCTGTCTCTCCAGCCCTACATCATCTCCCTACCTCTAACCCCTTTCTATATGTCCAGAGCTGCAGTGTATCTCCAGCTCCAGACCATTTCTGTCTCTCCAGCCCTCCAGCATCTCTCTAACTCTAACCCCTTTCTATATGTCCAGCGCTGCGGTGGATCTCCAGCTCCAGACCCCTTCTGTTTCTCCAGCCCTTCATCATCTCCCTACCTCTAACCCCTTTCTATACAGTATGTCCAGAGCTGCAGTCTATACGGACACCATCTAGGTGTACCGCTGCACTCGCCATGCTCCGGGAACGGTACCTCGCTACGCTCGGCACACTATTCTGCTCTCCCTCCACACCCTAGTGGATAGTAGGGCATGAAATACCACCCGTCAGTACACCGGCTCCAAAAAAAACATGAAAAACCCATGTTGACTTTTTGACTGTGAACCTTCACAATGTTGACTTAATGCTTATGTCGACCTTTCGACCCAGTCAGCCTTTTTATGTGTCGACCTTCAGTGGTCAACCCAATGTATGAAAGGTGGGCAAACATCACGGTTTCTGGGGGAGCGGGGATCCCCCGATCACGACTCCCCCCCCCCCATGCACCATTTAAATAACCTTATTTACTTATCTCCGATGAGGGTGCGGGGGCAAAGGTGCCATAATCGCATCATTTTAGCCCTGCCCCCTCAGCGGAGATGGGTAAGTCGGATCATTTTCCAGCATGGGGGCGGGGCTTAATGACATCACGTTCAAGCCCCGACCCCCAAACTCCTTCTGAAAGTCTCCTATCCGGGCTTCTCCCTGAGAGGAGATTAGAAAAGTCGGCAACCCTGCTCTTGAAGCGCGCATGCAAATGTCTCCCACAAAATGGCCACAGCGCCATTTTCCAGGTGATAGTTGCTGTGCTGCGGATGTGGGACTCCAGCTAGGTAAGTATAATACATGGGTGTACATGTATGGTGTGCAGATTCCGGATCATTTGTACTAAGCCTGCAGTTCCTATATACATGAAAAAAACCTTTATTAGAATTTACTTAATTAAATCTAGGTATAATCCATAGGTAAATAGCATTGAAAATTAGTGCTGGGAGACATAAGCCATATAAGTAGAGCTTTTGTTACCATATTGTTCTGCAGGATCATCAGGGAGCAGTCAAGGGAAATGTGAACAAAAAAATAGAAATTACCCTCCAGATTACAACACTGTCAGCTCTATAGGAGAGGATGTGTGTTCCAGTAATCCACAGAATATTCTCAATGCAGAACCAAGAAAAATATCTGAGTTCTCTTTTTCCTGCATGTAATAGTTGGCCACTAGAGGGAGTTTTGAAATAATAAAAGGTTTATACTTTCTGCGGTACTTATGTAGTATCTGGGCTGCCGATTTCTAAATCGGGTCGGATCGGGCACATCGCATCGCATGCGACCATCGATGCGATGCGATGCGATGCGATGACCCGATTTTTCCATAGGAATCAATGTTAAAATGGACTGAGTCCATTTTAACATGGAATTCAATGGGAAAAAGGGGTCCTTTTCATACCCCTACTATCCAAGGGGACACAGAATACCGGCCGCTCGCCACGCTTCGGGCTCGGTGGCTCGCTACGCTCGCCACTGTTTTATATCCAACTCCATGCCCACTTGGATAGTAGGGGTATGAAAAGGACCCCTTTTTCCCATTGAATTCCATGTTAAAATGGACTCAGTCCATTTTAACATTGATTCCTATGGAAAAATCGGGTCATCGCATGCGATGCGATGCGATATCGCATCGCATCGCATCTGATTGTATGCCTTAACTTAAGGCATACAATCAAAAAATCGGGCGCCCAGATACTACATAAGTACCCTTTCTGCTAACTGTTATTATTACTATTATTATTGTTGTTAACATTTTAACTTTATCTGCAACCACAAACAATCATGTGGTAATCAGTATACAATAATGCAGTAAATGTGACGTTTTGTCGTGCGCTAACAGTATTTGCCCTGAGGAGAGCGTGGTTACTCCAGAAGGTTCATAGCACAAGATCCCTACATCGTGATAACCAAAACAATCTGCTACAGTACCAAACCCAAAGGGAGCTCCATTCACTAGAGATGTTTTTTAAAAGTTGTTCGGTACTTGTGGAGTACCACGGCGCCCACTAAGCAATTTGTTTAGTGGGCTATTCTGCGTAAGAAAATCGCATTGCATCTCATGTCCCGTTTTAGTGCGATGCAATGCGATTTTCCTAAATAATTTATTCACTGCTCTCTTGCACCGGCCTTATCGCATCACATGCGATCGCACCTCATGCAAAATCGATTTTATAGGGTGCGATGCCATTAACTTACTGCCATTAACTTTACATGTATTCTGCGTCCCACGCTTCGGGCTCGGTGGCACGTTGCGCTCGCCAGACTATATAAAATCAACTCCACGCCGACATGGATAGTGGTTGTATGAAAGGGTCGGGAGGTCGCGTTCCGCCGACGCTTGCCACATTTTGGGCTGGAGTGGATAGTGGGGGGGAGGGGTGTTTAGAAACACATTCACACCTGCCATATCATACATCCGGCACAGTAATGAAGACATGTTAATGATTAACTTGAAATTTACTTAATAATTAATAATAAAGATGTCACATTAATTAATTACATTTAGAAACAGAAATCAAGTGAAACAACAAGAATAATGACAATTAATTAGGGAAAAAAGAAGAAGAAAAGAAGAATAACAGAGTCACTCTTCAGACAGTGCATTGGCCTTTGGAAGCAGCGCAAGTGCATGGAGAATGCGGAGCACCCAGAGTCTTCCGCCACATAAATTGCCTCTTTGGCGCTTGTTGCGCCATTTACATGCCCCCCACAGCCGCTCATTGTTCTGGGTGTGAACCCCTAACTCCGGGTCCACAAAGTGAATTTATGGTTCACACGCGCGTGTTCATATCCGGCCTGCTAGAGCTGCTCCGTATTGTAGGCCTGCCAACAATCTGAATAAATCTTTGTTCCTGGTGCAACAAATTGATTGATGGCGGCCATCAATGTAGTGGCATCATGCTTCTCGACTGTAGTCACAAAGCAGTCACTAGTTTCCCTGCAAATCCCTCCAAAGATCCACTGCTGAGGCAGCATCCTTCCCACATTGCTTTTACGCTTGACAAATAGGCTTTTGTCGACTTCTACTACCTTGCCGGGACCGCCAATTTGCCTATGGGGCTGTGAAATTAAGTCCATAGTGCAGGCCTCACGCATCAAACTGTTATACTGCACTGTGGTTTTATTAGACAACTGCAGTTCACGGTCATAATAAGCTACAGTTGTCATCTCCTCCGCCCACGAATATATAAAGCGGACAAGGGTCAGGAAGGGTAAACAGCACCCCGGGAACCAATGCGCCGCTCTGAGGCTCAACTTCTTGCGACAGGCCTTAATGTGGCATGCATTCTTTTATCGATAGGCGCATCGGGTGCCCGTTCACACAATTTTGCGTGACTGGAAGCAAATTGTGCTGCTGGAAAAAACAAACAGCCTCCTCCTCTATGTTTGGCAAGGTGAATATGCTCACAGGTTCACCAGCCATCACTGTCACCTCTGTCGCGTTTTCTGCTCTCCCTGATGCAGCCATTACTGTTAGTTATTCAGCTCTGACTGAATCTGACAGGGACCGGGAACCCTTACGCAAGTTCTGACTGACTACGCTATTTGCGCAGCCTACGCTTACTCTGAAAGCACAGCTATGCTAACGGCCTAACGTCCATACCATATTAACTACTGAGATTGCACGCATCGCACAGCACTAAAAACGGGTCGTGCGATGCAATTTCACTACGCTAGCGTACGTATGTTAATTGGGCGCCCTGCAAATACACAAGTACCAGTTGTTCTGTCTGACAGTCTACCATTGCACTATGCTGAAGAGGTCAAGAGCATGGCAACTACAGTTTAATGGCAAAAAATGCAAAATCGTGCACTTGGGCCTCAAATATCCAAAGTATAAATTAGAGATGAGCGGTTCAAATTCCGTAGAATCCAAACTGCTCCAAACATAGCTGCCTGAGTGCCCGCGAGCCGCGCTCGCGAGTTTCCGGCTTTGTTCGGAAACCCGAGCGCAGCCGAACGCAGTAAGCTGGCGTTGGATTCTCGCAAGACGCTGAGTCTATAAAAATTCAGCACCATTTCACAGTCATGCTTCCTGCACAGCTCTGCTCGCGGCGGGTCTGGGCGTTGTACAGGAGAGGTGTTGAACTTGTCAGACTCATCATTAATGTGCAGACTAGGGGTGTTTTGCAGAGGGGTGCAGCGCAGAGGGGTGCTGTTCAGTGCAGACACAGGGGTGTTGTGCAGTGCAGAGTGGTTTGTGCTGTCCAGAGGAGTTTGTGGCAGTGCAGTCAGTGCAGACTCAGCAGAGGGGTTTGTGTGGTACACCGGAGAAGATCGGCCAGTAACCCTCTGTATTACCTTGATACCGGAGCTGAATAGACGTCTTCTTTCTTCTGGGCGGTTGAGACAATAAACAGGCTGAGGATATGCTTCAAGGGTGTTTATTAGTCGGAATACCTGTAGTCTGCGGTGGGTAACCAACTTATTTGTCACAGGTAGAACACTCACAACAATGTAACAGCATAGATTTGGCACACATAAACAATATCAATATCGCCTCAAATAAAGTGCGCGAGCTGCCGGGCTCTTCTTAACAGTTAGGTATACCCGCACAATTACACTCCAATACTTTAGAAAGGGTCCTCTCGCCGTGACTGATTCACATGAGCGCTATTAAGTTACGTGCAGACGGCACAGATGCTATTTTACGTGGGCAGACCCAAAGCTATGCTCGCATGTGAATCAGCCTGACAACTTGAGGAATGCTCTAGCACTTTTCTGTACCTTACAGTATAAATCACTTCAACATTAAATCACGTGTATAGTGCAAACAGTATAAATCACTTTAACATTAAATCACGTATATAGTGCAAACAGTATAATTCACTTTAACATTAAACCACACAGTGTCACGTGACTGGGTACCCAATGAGTGCGTCCTTAATCACTGCCTCTAAGGCAGGCCTGTGCACAGGGCTAGTGTTGGCGTCAGTTAGAGGCCTCTGTTCCGCTACTGCGCAGTCATGTAGAGCCTAAGAACAGTCTTCCTGGGGAACTACAGATGACACTGAAGGGAAAATGTCCGGAATCCGGAAAAACACTGAAATCTCTGCTTGAGTGTTGGGAAAGGTAGTTCCTAATTCAGGCCACAAGATGGCGCTGTAGGGTCTCTATTGCAGATATACAGTACTCTGTAGAGTAAGGGGCCTGATTCTACAGCGCAGGGGGCTGGTGAGAGATCTTTAGGGCAGTCTTCTCTCCCTGTAATTACAGACCGTGGAGGGGAAAGCTGACCTGACGTCCCCGCAGGATTGGTTCTCTCCCTGGGGAGATTAAATAGTCCCTCCGGGTCCCCAGTGATACTCTATGGCCGCCAGGGATCCTGCTGCGGCATATGGAGAGGCAATCCCCTTTTTCATGGGGGAGGCATGTGCCCTGTCCCAGCGGGAGTGATACAGTGTAGGGAGGCAGGGTCCTCTGGTGGGGCTCCGAGTGGTGGGCTGGTAACGGAGGGGCTAGGGTACTGTCGCTTCACTTACACTTTGGTGCAGCTCCTGCTGTGACGCTGGGGTTCCCCGATGTCCGCCCGTCAGCCGCTGGATCTCTCCTCCGCAGGGGGGCACGCTAGTGTGGGCGCTGCAGCCGCAGCGTTGCCACACTCAGCCGTGCCGCGCTCGCCCTGCTGTGCCTCGCCGCCGACTGCTCCTGCGGTCGCCCTGGTGACGCGGCGTCTTCAGCTCCCGTGCCTCTCCGTCTCCTTCTACTATCGCCGCCGGGGACGCTGGGAGGATGACGCGGCTGGAGTCTTCTCCCGACGGCTGGGTTCGCGTCACTGTGGCTGTCCTGTTGTGCGCGCCCGGGTCTTCTCTGCTCCTCTGCCGCTGTCGCTGCAGGTCCTTGCTGTTGGTCGCGGGATCACTGCTGCACTTCCAGGCCTCTTCTTCTCCACGCCGGGACTTCAGGGAACACACACGCTGCCGGATCTTCTGCTGCTCCGTCTCCGGCTCTCTTCTCTCCAAAACGGTAATGGCGCCTGTCGGTCTTTACTTCTTCTTCGCGCCACACTACAACTCTCCTCCTCCTTTTCTTCGCGCTCTTTCCATAGCGCCAATCACCAGGCACCTGCTTCTTGGGTCCCGGCACCTTGGACAAGTGCTGGGTCCTAGTGTCCCCTGGGTATCCTTTCTATTCAGCCAGTGTCGTATGTGCAGGGTGGTTGCCTAGCAACCCCCTGTAGTTCCTGGGTGTATAGAGTTACGCTGGCCACCAATGTGAGTGCTGGGCTTTAAGAAAGGGACACCCAGCCTTCTGGGGTGTCACATGTCCCCTTGCTCAAATGATGCCAGTCCTCGGGCATCCGCATAAAAGGTCGGCAAAAGTCCTGAATGAAGTCCCAAACGGAAAGGTAGGGCCCGGAATGTCCTTTCAAAGGGGCCACAGTATATAGCGAATGTCAGATAAACCTTAACACTGTACACAATTTTATATACATATTTACAAAAGGAATTACATTATAGTACTGTTTACATTCTGTAGCGGAGTGGTAATACCCCTCTTGTGCTCCGCTCAGATCTTCTGACAGGAGTACGGTGGGCAACAGGAATATCGACAGGATCCGCTTGATCTTCAGTTACTGGCCGTGTAGGGCTTTCGTAGCGTACAGTCTGTACTGGTGATCTCGGCATAGACCCGCTCATAAACAACAACAGTTCCATTGGGTCGTGGAGAGGAATGGGTTCAGTGGGCTCGATGAATTCTTGGTCAGAGGAGTCTTCTTCTTCTGATGGGGGTCCCTCGATGCACAACTTGAGTTGATTTCTCGATACGGTGAGGACAGGCCCACCAAGGTTACGTTGGATCTGGTAAGTGTAGACGTCGCCATCCGGGATGTGAAGCACGGTGTATGGGGCGGTCTCCCACATTGTATCGAGTTTGCTTGACCGATGGTGCTTCCTCTTCCAGACCCTGTCGCCTATCTGGAGTGGCGTGGGACGAGCATTGGCATTGTAGTCAGTCTCTTGTCTGACGTGCGCTGCTTCCATCCTCTTCTCTACGATCTCCCGAGCGTTCTCCATCCTCTGCTGGTGTTCTTGCACCCAACTTTGTTGCAAGCGGGGCTGGTCGTCTAGGCCGGGTGACAGCTCCAGGTCCTTTGGTAGCTTTCCCCGTCGGCCAAACAGGAGGTAGTAGGGGGTAAACCCCGTGGAGCAATGTTCCACATTGTTGTATACGTAGGTAAGCTCGGGGAGTAGGGTCGGCCAGCGATTGCGTTGTTCGGTGGATAGGCTCCGGAGCATACCCAAGATGGTCCTATTGGCCCGCTCGCACTGTCCGTTGCCCTGGGGGTGGTATGCCGTGGTCTGGACCTTCTTACAGCCGTAGGTGGAGCACAACTCATGAAACAGCTGAGAGTTGAAAGCGGGCCCTTGGTCGGTCAACACTCTGTCTGGATACCCGTACGGCTTCACAAAGTGCTTCCAGAACAGTTCGGCCGTTGTCTTGGCTGTCAAGTCGCGAACTGGTACCACCACCAGGAATTTGGTATAGTGATCAGTCATTGTCAAGGCATAAGTGTGTCCACTTGAGCTGGGCTCCAGTTTTATGTGGTCAAGGGCCACCAATTCGAGGGGGTAGGTGCTCTTGATGGGGTGTAAGGGGTCCTTTTCGCTGGCCTCTGGGTGTCGTTTGAGACTACAAGGCACACACTTCCGGCACCACTGTTCGATGTCTTCCCGCATGCCGATCCAGAAGAACCTGGTCCTTAAGACTGCTTCGGTCTTTTGCGTGCCGAAGTGGCCGGAGGCATCGTGGTATGCTTCGAGTAATCTACTGGCCTGTTGCCGTGGGACGATCACTTGCGTGGTGGTCTGGTGAGTTCCTGGATGGAGACTGACTCGTACAAGTAAACCCTGCCGTCTCTGCAGCCGGCCTCGGTGTCTTAGTAACTTCACCAGTTCAGAGTCTGCTGCCTGTCTCTGTTCTTTAGTCAGGCCACAGCGTCGTCGAAGGAGGCGGGAGAGGTCTTGAATCACCGGGCTCTTCTGCTGCACTTCAACCCAGTCTACCTCAGGCGTCCCAAAGGTGGGGGCGGTATCGGTTTGATTAGCGGCAACCAACAGAGGTTCGGAATAGACCATAGTTCTCCTCTCGGCCTGGAAGAGCGGAGCTTCCAGTTCCTCGGCAACCTCTCCACCCTCTTCGGCCACATCTTCCACAGGAAGGCGGGAGAGGGCGTCTGCGTTCCCGTTCTCTTTGCCACTTCTGTAGGACACTGTATATCGAAAATTGGCGAGGCGTGAGACCCAGCGTTGCTCCATGGCCCCTAGCTGAGCGGTGGTCAGATGGGCCAGAGGGTTATTGTCCGTCATGATGACGAAGCGCGTTGCGGCGAGGTAATTCTTAAATTTTTCAGTGACGGCCCAGATCAGGGCGAGCAACTCGAGTCTGAAAGTGCTGTAATTCTCGCAGTTGCGCTCGGTCTTGCGGAGTCCCCTGCTGGCATACGCGATCACCCTTTCCTTCCCGTCCTGTATCTGGGACAGGACAGCTCCCAGTCCTCTGTGGCTCGCATCTGTGTATACTTGGAAAGGCTTCTCGTAGTCGGGATAAGCCAACAAAGGGGTATTCGTCAAAGAGGCTTTTAACTGCTCGAATGCCTGCTGTTGTTCGGGCCCCCAATCGACCGGGGCAGACCCCTTTCTCTCTTGCCCAGACTTTCCTCTCAGCAGCTCGTGGAGTGGAGCAGAGATGCCGGCGAAGCCCTCTACGAATCGGCGGTAGTAGCCGGCGAAGCCGAGGAAGCTCCTCACCTCCCGCACCGAGCGGGGCACTGGCCAGTCTCGGACGACCTGAATCTTATCGGGGTCTGGTCTCACGCCCTGTGCACCGACGATATGCCCCAGGTAGGCTACTTCAGGCTTGAGGAGGTGACACTTCGCGGGCTTTAGCTTCAACCCAGACTTGGCTAGCAGCCGGAATACCTCTTCTAGGTGCTGGAGATGCTCTTCGTAGGTCCTTGAGAATATGATAACATCGTCTAGGTACAACAATATCATTTCGAAGTTGTGGTGGCCCAGACAATGCTCCATCAGCCGCTGGAACGTGGCGGGCGCATTGCACAACCCGAAAGGCATCCTTTCGAATTCGAAGAGTCCCATCGGCGTTGTGAACGCGGTCTTCTGCATGTCTTCGGGGGCCATCGGGACCTGCCAGTACCCACTCATGAGGTCCAACGTGGAGAAGAAGGCCGCGGTCTTCAACGCTGTCAGCGACTCCTCTATGCGGGGCAGCGGATAGGCGTCTTTGTGGGTCACCGCGTTGAGCTTGCGATAGTCAACGCAAAACCGTAGACTGCCGTCTTTCTTTTTCACGATGACTATCGGAGAGGCCCACGGGCTATGGCTTTCGCGTACGACTCCCGCTTCCTTCATCTCGTCAATCATCTTCCTCACCGGCTGGTACATTGCGGGAGGGATAGGCCGATGCCTCTCCTTGATGGGAGGGTTGGTCCCTGTCGAGATGTAGTGGCACACATCCTTCGCTCTTCCAAAATCGGACGGGCTCTGGCTAAACGCCACCGCATTCCTCCTGACAATCTCGAGGACGCCTTGGCGTTCTGGGTCGGTGGTGTCGGGGCCTCCTATTTTGATGTCTTCCCACCACACTTTCTCACCACACCCATCTGGTGGGCTCTCCTCGTTTCCCTCGCCGTCCGTCACGGAGGTCACGTTATGCCCAACCACGTCCTGGAAGTCGACCTGGAAGATTCGGGCGACTGGGCAATGTTGATGGAGCTTGATCGGGTAATTGTGAGGATTGACAATTCGGACCGGTACCCTACCGTCCTGGACTCGAGCCAACGTTCTGGCCACAGCAAACGGTGGGTGGCCGTCATGTTCATAAGGTTCCAGGATGGCATCGTATGCTCCTCCTCCTGGGCCAATCCTTGCCTTACACCAGATGATGTGTTCCGAATTAGGCAGGAGCAGGATCGGTCGTCGGTCTGCGACTCGAGCTTTGCCGACTTCGCCTCGGTCGTCCGTGAACCTCCGTTGTCCTTCCAGAACCCGCATCGTCCGCTGCATCGTCTTTTTCTCTCTAGGGCCAGCTGTCCTCATCCCTTTCTTCAGGGCCTCGACCATCTCTTCTGGACAGTGTTTGAGGATATTCATCCCCAGGATCATCGGGGGCAGATGTCCACAATGGGCGGTCGTGACTAGGCAGCCTTGTCTCTGTAGGGTGGTTTTGCCTATCTTGACATCTGTCTCCCAGTAGCCTTGATAGTCGATGGGTTGACCATTACTTGCCAACAGGTGGAGCCAAGTGGTGGGGGGTGCGACAATGTTCTCTCTAGGCCAGTGGCGGTCAAATTCCTCAAGCTTGATGGTAGAAACTTGAGAGCCAGTGTCCAGTAGCGCCTCCATTGTCACCCCGTCGATCTCTACACTGATGTGGGGGCACTTCCCAACGAAGCGAGGCCACCAGTCTTCTTTCGGGGGACCTAGTAGCGGGTCTCCTCCCGAGGGTCGGTCCTCCTCCTCGGGGTCTCCCCGTTTAAATCGCCCTGCGGGCAGTTTCTCTCAACGTGGCCGCTTTGGTTACATCTCCGGCAGATGGGTCTGCCTTCGTCGTCGAACCGGTCGGTCGATCGTCTTCCCGATTCTCTGGGCGTACTCCACCGCGGTCTTCCTCCTCCTCTTTCTCTTCGCGGGCGCCACTCATTTTGTCTAGCTTCGCTCTGCTCCAGCCTTTGCCCCATTCTGGCCATGTTTAGAGTCAATTCTGTGAGCTTGCTATTTATAGCGGACAATGGATCTGGGCCTGCCGGCGATTGCGCTTCCTGAAGTACTGTTCTCTTCTTCGCACTACCAGGTCCCTGGTGTCTGGCTTCCCAGTGGTCCTCCGCTTCTTCTTCTCCCGCCGTAGCTCCTTCTTCCGGCTCTTCATTCTGGATTTTTTCCAACACCTGTAGTGCTGATTCTTTGAGTTCCTCGAAGGTGCAGCCTTGTTCTTGTCGCTTTATCATTCGGAGCTGGGCGCGGGTAGTCTCTTCTCTCGCCCCTTCTACGAAGAGGTCTATCAGCATTTCGTCCGCCAGTTGCACTTCTCTTGGGTCTGCGGCTTGGACTGCCTTCATGGCCTCGTATAATGCCAGTGCGAAATCACGCAGTGATTCTCCTTGTTTCTGCTTCCTGGCATATAACCTGCTCTTCAGCATTGGCACGGTTTTGGCATCGAAGATCTTTGCCAGTTTTTTCAAGATCTTGTCCGCCGTCTCTCTGTCGCCTTTTGACCATGATTTTACTTCTCTCAGGGCGGACCCTCTCAGTTGTGCCATCAGTATCTCTTTGCTTTGTTCTTCGTTCAGTTGGTATAGGGTGAACGTCGAGTTCATGCGGTCCTTGAATGCCTTGAAAGTGCTTGTGCCTTTCGTCCGCGTATCTCCAGAGAATGTGAGGAGCCACGTGGCCCCGAAGTAGTAGGGCATCGTGATCTGTGCCGCCGCTGCCTTTGGCGGTTCTTTGTCTTCCGGTAGTGGTGGGAGACGTCTGCGGGGTGATGGTATTGGGGTACCGTCTTCCGACATTTTCCGGTCCTGTTCGTGGACGCCAAAGTTAGATGTGGTACACCGGAGAAGATCGGCCAGTAACCCTCTGTATTACCTTGATACCGGAGCTGAATAGACGTCTTCTTTCTTCTGGGCGGTTGAGACAATAAACAGGCTGAGGATATGCTTCAAGGGTGTTTATTAGTCGGAATACCTGTAGTCTGCGGTGGGTAACCAACTTATTTGTCACAGGTAGAACACTCACAACAATGTAACAGCATAGATTTGGCACACATAAACAATATCAATATCGCCTCAAATAAAGTGCGCGAGCTGCCGGGCTCTTCTTAACAGTTAGGTATACCCGCACAATTACACTCCAATACTTTAGAAAGGGTCCTCTCGCCGTGACTGATTCACATGAGCGCTATTAAGTTACGTGCAGACGGCACAGATGCTATTTTACGTGGGCAGACCCAAAGCTATGCTCGCATGTGAATCAGCCTGACAACTTGAGGAATGCTCTAGCACTTTTCTGTACCTTACAGTATAAATCACTTCAACATTAAATCACGTGTATAGTGCAAACAGTATAAATCACTTTAACATTAAATCACGTATATAGTGCAAACAGTATAATTCACTTTAACATTAAACCACACAGTGTCACGTGACTGGGTACCCAATGAGTGCGTCCTTAATCACTGCCTCTAAGGCAGGCCTGTGCACAGGGCTAGTGTTGGCGTCAGTTAGAGGCCTCTGTTCCGCTACTGCGCAGTCATGTAGAGCCTAAGAACAGTCTTCCTGGGGAACTACAGATGACACTGAAGGGAAAATGTCCGGAATCCGGAAAAACACTGAAATCTCTGCTTGAGTGTTGGGAAAGGTAGTTCCTAATTCAGGCCACAAGATGGCGCTGTAGGGTCTCTATTGCAGATATACAGTACTCTGTAGAGTAAGGGGCCTGATTCTACAGCGCAGGGGGCTGGTGAGAGATCTTTAGGGCAGTCTTCTCTCCCTGTAATTACAGACCGTGGAGGGGAAAGCTGACCTGACGTCCCCGCAGGATTGGTTCTCTCCCTGGGGAGATTAAATAGTCCCTCCGGGTCCCCAGTGATACTCTATGGCCGCCAGGGATCCTGCTGCGGCATATGGAGAGGCAATCCCCTTTTTCATGGGGGAGGCATGTGCCCTGTCCCAGCGGGAGTGATACAGTGTAGGGAGGCAGGGTCCTCTGGTGGGGCTCCGAGTGGTGGGCTGGTAACGGAGGGGCTAGGGTACTGTCGCTTCACTTACACTTTGGTGCAGCTCCTGCTGTGACGCTGGGGTTCCCCGATGTCCGCCCGTCAGCCGCTGGATCTCTCCTCCGCAGGGGGGCACGCTAGTGTGGGCGCTGCAGCCGCAGCGTTGCCACACTCAGCCGTGCCGCGCTCGCCCTGCTGTGCCTCGCCGCCGACTGCTCCTGCGGTCGCCCTGGTGACGCGGCGTCTTCAGCTCCCGTGCCTCTCCGTCTCCTTCTACTATCGCCGCCGGGGACGCTGGGAGGATGACGCGGCTGGAGTCTTCTCCCGACGGCTGGGTTCGCGTCACTGTGGCTGTCCTGTTGTGCGCGCCCGGGTCTTCTCTGCTCCTCTGCCGCTGTCGCTGCAGGTCCTTGCTGTTGGTCGCGGGATCACTGCTGCACTTCCAGGCCTCTTCTTCTCCACGCCGGGACTTCAGGGAACACACACGCTGCCGGATCTTCTGCTGCTCCGTCTCCGGCTCTCTTCTCTCCAAAACGGTAATGGCGCCTGTCGGTCTTTACTTCTTCTTCGCGCCACACTACAACTCTCCTCCTCCTTTTCTTCGCGCTCTTTCCATAGCGCCAATCACCAGGCACCTGCTTCTTGGGTCCCGGCACCTTGGACAAGTGCTGGGTCCTAGTGTCCCCTGGGTATCCTTTCTATTCAGCCAGTGTCGTATGTGCAGGGTGGTTGCCTAGCAACCCCCTGTAGTTCCTGGGTGTATAGAGTTACGCTGGCCACCAATGTGAGTGCTGGGCTTTAAGAAAGGGACACCCAGCCTTCTGGGGTGTCACATTTGTGCTGTGCAGACTGTAGAGTGGTTTGTGTGCTGGTTTATATATATATTAATATTATATATGTAATTAAATATACTTAATTATATTGTAATTGTCCTGGTTGTGTGTTAGGCAGGCATGCTGTCAGTCGGTGTAGTGAGGTACAGTAGTACACAGGCAGGCTGTCAGTCAGCTTTTGTTAATATTTTTTTTTTTTTTCATTATGGTGTATGGTCACTGTGGTATGCTGCACTGCAATCCAATACACCATATACTACTGTCAGAAGCAGAACAAGTTCAGTGTGTGATTGTTCTGCCTCCACAGTCCACGCAGTGTTATCCAAGGCCCCTTTATTAAAAAAAAATACAATATCATAAAAATACATTTTGCTGTTCTTGATTTTTTTGCTGTATATAACTGCACCCAATAATACACCACAAGTTCTGTGTGTGATTGTTCTGCATCCACGCAGCATTATACAAGCTGAGCATTAAAAATAATTAAAAGTAAAAATATCCAAATAAATTTTTCTCTTCTTAATTCATTATTTGTGTGTACTGCACCCATAATATACTATCAGAAGGTGTGTTTGTTCGGGCTTCACGCAGCTGCGCATTAAAAACAAATTAAATTAATTAAAATTAAACAATCCAAATCAGTTTTTCTCGTCTTTCTTCATTCTTTGTGTGTACTGCAACCATAGTATATACTGTCAGAAGATGGGTGTGTGATTGTTCGGCCTCCAAGAAGCGTTATACAAGCTGCACAATTCAAAAAATCCTAATCAATTTTTCTCGTCTTTTTTTCATTCTTTGTGTGTACTGCACCCAGAGAATACTATCAGGAGCCACTTGTGTGGCTTAGCATAGTTATCCAGCTACCTTGGTGCAACCTTTTGCCCTAAAAACAATATTGTGAGGTGTAAAGTGGTCAACATTGTCTGGAAACGGCTGCAAATTAATGTTATTGAGGTCAATATTACTCTAGGGACAAAAAAATATGCAAAAATTATATGACTTGGTCGTTTTATGACCATTTTTCAAAAAAATCCAAAGCTTTTCACCACCGCTCGACAAAGCCAAATCCAAATCTTGGTGACGAATCCAAATCCAAATCTTAGGCCCGGTGCCCATCCCTAGTACAGTATAAATGGCACTATAATGCAAACTACTGGGGAAGAGAGGGATCTAGGTGTCACTATTTTAGGAGACTTAAAGGCAGGTAGGCAATGTAACAAAGCAATGAAGAAGGCAAGTCAGATGCTTGGTTGCATAGGGAGAGGAATCAGCAGTAGGAAGAAAGAAGTAATAATGCCACTGTATAGGTCATTGGTACGACCTCATCTAGAGTATTGTGTTCAGTTCTGGAGGCCATATCTCCAGGATATAAATACATTAGAGAGTGTACAAAGAAGGGCAACTAAAATGGTGCATGGCCTACAATACAAAACTTATCCGGAAATATTAAAAGACATAGTTGCCGACTTATTTGCTGCCCTCAATAACATTGCGCTGGGTGTTAGCACACTCCCGCTATGCATACTGTTCAACGGTAGCCAGTGAGTGTATGTGCCTGCTACCAATTGAATCCAGTGGGAGCTGGTTGTGATGCATTCTACCCTGCAATCCCTCTACAGCAATTTGCTATACGCATGCAAAGCTGTAGCGAGACACATCTGAATACTAACATGAACCATTTCAACTACTGAACACAATCATCCCATTGATAGAATTTTACTGCCTATTTCAAAATGCAAAGCATACATACCTCCCAACAGTTGTGTCGGGACTTCCGATTTGGGGGTGTTGTCTATCGTCAGGAGGTGTGGCCCCACTACCCCAATGCCACGCCCCAGCCCACACCCCCAACTTTTTTGTCTCTGGGATGCGCACAGCATCTATTCACTGCTGCGGGTAGCATGGAGGACTCCCAACTGGACACTGCCGGGATGAAGGACCGCCCAAAAAAACTGGGACGGTCCCATGCAAATTGGGACAGTTGGGAGATATGCATACAGTACTAACTCGCTATACTCCGCGTGGAACCAAGCATCAAGTCGTGAGGTTGCTGCCTACTTTAAATAATTTGCAAAGACAAAAGTACCCAATTGCATTCTGGAATGTTTTGTACCATGGCCTCAGACGCAGCAGTGTCATAAATGCATGCCGCAAAGCTACGTATGAACATTCCATTGATGTAACACAACCTGAATAAAACAAAACAAAATGCAAATGGTGTTTGTATGCCAGCTGTGAATTATCTAGTCTGTGAGCTAAGTGTGAAATAAGTCACAAAGCCACCTCACAAGAGCAGGAATCATTCAGTACAACTGGCTTTGCTGTTCCTTCTACTCTCATACGTCAGCGTCGCTCTTATCCCTCGAACTCAAACGCTGGTCTTGTGCTTTGCTGCAGTCATTGCTGTCATAACTGCGTGAAATAAATAAAAAGAAAATAATCCTCAGGAGGGAATGTGACAAACAGTGCCTGGCTATCTGCGTCGCTGATAATCCTGATGCTGTACTAAGCTGTTAGGGCTGGTACAGTGCACATAGACAGGTATATTTATTATTACACAACAATAACAAAGACTTGTATTACAGCAATTCACTAAGAACAGGGCAGTGATGTCATGGGAGGCAATGTTAGCATTCAGAATAAAGTCGCATTGTAATGTCCAACTATTTTCCGGAACTCGGTCAATGTAATGGCAAAATCCAATCCGACTTCACACAGGAGTTTTAGAACAGGAAGTGTCCGACTTTTTCAGACCAACCGAAATACGTCATATGTTGTAACAGTAGCAGGCCAGGATGTAATGGTCAGACTCTATCAAGTCAAACATTGGCCTGATGCAGTTTTTTTTTTAACGTTTTCGGGGTAGGGGGATTTTCCAACACAGGGCTAAGCGCTCACACATGACTGGGAACTCTGTGGCACAAGCTGGCCATGTTTAGTGTTGCAGTGGCTGCATGTGATGTCACCCAACTGTATTTTCCAGGTTGTTCCCAGAAAATGCAGTGCCCCGATAGGCAACACCGCGCCTTCACCACCTCCTGTCAGAACTTAAACTGACTTAAAAATCCATAAACCGAAATATGGGCCTCCTACCACATGCTAAGAAATGCACAAAAAATGATGTAGAAAGTTGTTTGCTGGACCTATTAACCGGTATTTGAGAAAAAAGGCAAATAGAAGCAGCGCTCAAGAACAATTTGTAAGTAAATGATTTGAATATGTCATTAATAAAATGTATTAGGACCATTAAAGGAACAACATATAAAGACAAGGTATACCATATAAGTGTCACCAGCTGAATTAGAGCAATATGGCTGAGTTCCAGCATATGAGGCTGACCGTGCCCTGAGTATATTCCGTAATTTGGTTGCCACATGGAGTCACTGCTGGAGGAAGAAACCTGGACTGAAAGTCCCAATTGATCCAATAGAAGTGAAGAGTCCTCTCTATAAACATGAAGTAGACAATCCGATGGTAACGGTAATGGATTGATCACGGTATTCAAATTACCACAATACGCTTGTGCGTCTCAGTAATTCTTACGGCAGGGTACAGCAACTCTGCCCATGACCGCTTCAGGGAGACGGGGTTAGGGGTTCGATAGCACGTGCGTTTCATGCACAAAGGAGGGTGCGGACGCAAGTGTGTCTCATGCGCAATAAAGGACGCATTTGCCAGTGCTACATGTTACATACTGGCAAATGCCTCCTTTTCATACCCCCACTATCCATGTGGGTGTGGAGTTGATTTTATAAAGTGTGGCGAGCACAGCAAGCCCTGTGAGGGGACACGGAATCCATGTCAATTAATCATGCGTCCGCTCGCCTCGCTGTGCTCGGCACACCTTATAAAATCAACTATAACATCAGCAGGTGTGGATCGTGGGGGTGTTTCAGGAACACATTCACATCTGCCATGTCATCCTACGCTATCTACGTAAGCTCCGGCTAGCCGTGAACAAACTGACTATGCTGACTACACGCTAACTACGTAACACTGACTGACTACGCTAACTATGTAAGCTCCGGCTAGCCGCGAACATACTGACTATGCTGACTACACGCTAACTAGGTAACACTGACTGACTACGCTAACTATGTAAGCTCCGGCTAGCCGCGAATGTACTGACTATGCTGGCTGCGGGAACACAACGCTGATACTGACAGGAACGCTGATAACGCTGACTACGATAACTACACTGGTGCGGGAACACTATGCTGATACTGACAGGGGCCGCGGGAACACTACTCTGATTCTGACAGGGGCACTATGCTGACTACAAAACTGCCGCCATGACACTACACAAGTGCCAATTTTTTTTTAAATACATGCTGACCACAGGGAGTCCTAGATAGAGGGGGGACCAGGGGTACTGACCCCCCCCCCCCCTTAATTCGGCCCTGGCGACCTGTAAAATAAATTGGGTTGTACACTTGACAAGACATAGGGCGGTATTCAATGAGAATACCTGCGAGGTGCAGCGAATCCTTTTTAGGATTTGCTGCACATTCGCCACGTTCCGGAGCCTCGCCGGCTCTGGTATTCAACGAGTCAGGGGCTCGCTGCCCCTGACCGGCGAATATGAGCTTCTGCGGCGAACGCCGCAGGGAGCCTGAGGACGGTGGCAGGCAGAGAGATGGAAGTCTCTCTGCCTGCCCCAGAACGTTTGTGGGGGGGAGGTGGGCTCCCCGGGTGCCAGGCAGCACAGGCTGCCCCCCGGGGTTGCCAGCAGGGGACCGCGCATATTCACTACACCCGATCGTAACGATCGGGTGCAGTGAATATATGAATATGTAATGAGCGGCTCGGCTCCGGCGCCCCCTGCTGGCTGCTGTGTAAAAAAAAATATATATATATATATTTTTTTAAATTAAATATATATTCATGTGCTTACAGCACATGAATACAAATAGCCTGCCCCTCCTCAGAATAAAATTCCTGATTTTTTTACACCAAATGTAAAAAACAAAACACTTTATTTTAAAAGTTCACATTCCACTTCACCATAAAAAGATAGCGATTGCTACTCGGTGAATCATGGCGAAAAAAACCTTCAAATGTATTCGCCATGTGGTCATTGAATAGGGTGATTCACCGTTTTAGTCAAAAATTCGCCAAACAGCACAAATTCGCCATAAAAACATGGCGAATCAGCCTCATTGAATACCGCCCATAAACATTTCACATGGTGATAGCTTGGCCTTCTTGGAAGATACATTAGTCACAGTTCCTTTATGTGTCATAACAAGAGTACCTCAACTCAACAATTTGGGACTACTGTCATTATAACAATCACTAATACTTTTCCGGATTCCTGGCTTTAAATCGAGTCAAGTCTCTTTGACTATCTTGAATTTTCATTTATTTATTTATTTACTTACAGTTTCTTATATAGCACAGCAGATTCCGTCTCAGTGTCTTATATAGCGCAGCAGATTCCGTTACAGTGTCTTATATAGCGCAGCAGATTCTGTTACAGTGTCTTATATAGCGCAGCAGATTCCGTTACAGTGTCTTATATAGCGCAGCAGATTCCGTCTCAGTGTCTTATATAGCGCAGCAGATTCCGTTACAGTGTCTTATATAGCGCAGCAGATTCTGTTACAGTGTCTTATATAGCGCAGCAGATTCCGTTACAGTTTATTATATAGCGCAGCAGATTCCGTTACAGTGTCTTATATAGCGCAGCAGATTCCGTTACAGTTTCTTATATAGCGCAGCAGATTCCGTTACAGTGTCTTATATAGCGCAGCAGATTCCGTTACAGTGTCTTATATAGTGCAGCAGATTCCGTCACAGTGTCTTATATAACGCAGCAGATTCCGTTACAGCGTCTTATATAGCGCAGCAGATTCCGTTAGTGTCTTATATAGCGCAGCAGATTCCGTTACAGTGTCTTATATAGCGCAGCAGATTCCGTTACAGTGTCTTATATAGCGCAGCAGATTCCGTTACAGGTTCTTATATAGCGCAGCAGATTCCGTTACAGTTTCTTATATAGCGCAGCAGATTCCGTTACAGGTTCTTATATAGCGCAGCAGATTCCGTTACAGTTTCCTATATAGCGCAGCAGATTCCGTTGCGCTGTACAATAGTAGACAGTGATGGAACAATCTGGGTAACAACAGACAGACTTGGAGGTACTGTAGGAGGGCCCTGCTGCAGGCTTACAATCTATGGGGATATAATATAGGAGGGAAACACAGGCACCAATCCAACTTTAGTTTTGGTTTCTGGATAGTTTGAGGCTCACTGACTGCAATGTTTCAAATTCCACATCAATCCCTTTTAGGGGTATTGGGTCAACCCTATTTAGGTCAACATGCATTGGGTCGACCATTGAAGGTCGACAGGGCTTATGTTGACATCTGAAATAGGTCAACAATGCTATGGTCGACAGTGTTGGAAGGTCGACACAAGCATTAGGTTGACAATGTGAAGGTCAACAGTCAAAAGGTTGATGTGTTTTTCTAGTTTTTTTACTCAAATGTCAACATAGTCGACACGGACATTGTCAAAGTGTACCACACAGTGTACCCTTTGCTTGCTGCACTCGCCATGCTTCGGGCACGGTGCCTCGCTGCGCTTGGCACATTATTTTATTCTCCCACCACGCCGTAGTGGATGGCAGGGTATGAAAAACGGAAGCGGTACATCTGTCAGAATGAACTTAGGTCTACAGTCATTAGGTCGACCCCACTAGGTCGACTGGCAGGAAGGTCGACCTGACTTAAGGTCGACATGGGCCAATGTCGACATGACTTAAGGTCGAATTTGCATAAAGGTCGACATGAGGAAGGTCGACTGGTCATAAGGTCGACATGGGTTTTTCACTATTTTTTTATCCGAATGTCGACACAGTCGACATGGACACAGTTGGCAATGAGAATCGGACCCTCGCATCTCTCGCTTCGCTCGCAATGCTTCGGGCATGGTGCCTCGCTGCGCTCGGCACACTATTTTATTCTCCCACCACGCCTTAGTGGATGGTAGGGCATGAAATACCGCCTGTCGGCACATGTCGGCTCAAAAAACAGTGAAAAACCCATGTCGACCTTCCTCATGTCGACCTTTATGCAAATTCGACCTTAAGTCATGTCGACCTTGGCCCATGTCGACCTTAAGTCAGGTCGACCTTCCTGCCAGTCGACCTAGTGGGGTCGACCTAATGACTGTAGACCTAAGTTCATTCTGACAGATGACCGCATCCCATGAAAAACTACCCATCGTCACATGTCGGCTCAATAAACCCATGTCGAACTTTTTGATTGTTGACCTTCCCATTGTCAACCTAATGCTTGTGTCAACCATCTAACTCTGTTCAACTTTCCCATGTGGACCTATCTCAGGTGCTGACCTAAGTCCTGTCGAACATCAGTGTTTGACCCAATGCATGTCGACCTAAATAGAGCGACTTAGTGACCGTACCCCCCTCTACGGTGGGTTGTTGATATCTGACCTTGCAGAGCACCTTTCCAGTTGATGAAGTTCCTCGCTTGTAGTCTCTGATTCCGATATACTGTATCTTCAGCTGCTGGTACAGTATATACAGTGACACATACTTAGTCTAAATTAGGGTGGCCAATCCCGGGATCGGGATCGGCGGGATCCCGGGATTTGGCCCCCAAAACGCCGGGATTTCAATCCTGGGATTGCCATGCGCAGTCTAATGCCAGGCAGCGTTTGAGCATTGCTCAGACGCTGCCTGGCTTCTCCCATACCCGCCGTGCGGCCTGTGCAGCGTGACGAGGTCAGAGGTCACGCTGCGCAGGGCACAGCCCGCCTCAGCCGTCCACCCGCCCGCCCAGCCAGCCTTCCCGGCTCCCGGCCACCCAGCCAACCCGCCTACCAACCCGGCGGCAACCCAACCAGCAGCCCTCCCTCCCGCCCACTCAGCATACCTGGCTCCCGGCTGCCGGCCACCCAATCAGCCAGGGCGTTTTTTATTATTAGGGATGCCAATCCCGGGATCCCGGGAATCCTGGGATTGAGCATTTTTCAATCCCGGGATTGAAAAAATGCCCCGGTATTGGCATCCCTAGTCTAAATATCAGCTTCCAACTCTTCTTCGGCCTGTGCTATTACTTTGAATATGTTTGATTAGGTTTTAGTATTTGATATTTCCATCATCTATAGCCTTTGTTTTCGTGGTAATAGCGAAGCATGATGCACTTTACAGATTTTGAATAAAGCTTGCATCTTCTTTCTTTTGGTTTATGGACATAGATAATACTTCCAAAAACTTTTATATGTCATTTAAATAAAGCCGTCAAGATAGGGATGCGGTAGCTTCTCGCACTCGCTCTTACCAATAATGTACTGTATGGGTTGCCCATTCACTGACACCTTTTTGCCCAGGAGTATAGACTATGATTAATTGATGCTCTGTTCCATATTTGCTTAAGAATTGTTCCACCTCTCTGTTGAGATATTTTCCTCTGTTATCGGATCTCAGGGTCTTGAGTCTGTGACCTGTTGATTTTCTACAAGCCTCTTGTTTTTGGCAATCATTTTCGCCATTTCAGATTTCTCTCTGATGAAGTACATATGTGTCATCCTTGTAAAATCATCTATAGATGTCACAAAAATTCTGTATCCACTCACAGCCTTTAATTCCGTTGAAACACACAACATCTGATTGTACTGTTTCAAGTAGTTTTATATTGGCATTTGCTTATTTTGGAAAAGGCTGGCGCCTTTTTTCCCCACAATACAGCGCTCACATACTGTATTGGTTCTCTGTGTTCCCGACATTATTGTGACCATCCCGTTCTGTAGCTTCTAAACTCTGTCATATCCAAGGTGACCAAATAATTGATGCCTCTATTAACTGTGACTCACTTGTCATCACTGTGTAAATAGTGCTGTGTATCAAAGATATACAATTGCTGGCACTTTGTGTCTGTAGCTATGTGCATTTTCTGTTACACACACTGCATTTTCTTTTAGCAAAGTGAACCCTGTGTTCTTTCTCTTATAGATGATGACGACAAGATATGTTCCCATTTCTTGTATATTAAGGCCCATACACACTGGGCGATTTTGAGCTGAAAGCTGTTCAAAACACCAAGTTTGAGCTATGCAAAGCCGTCCACCCCTCTGCCGACAGCGCCGTGCATGGGGAAAGCTGTTCAGCGTGTATGCACTAAGCGGCTTACCCCCCAGCGATGACAGCAGTCATCGCTGTCCTTAAACGTTGGGCATAATTGTCCAGTGTGTATGGACCTTAAAGCACATCTTGGATTTCTGTGACAATTGTTCTTGTTTTTGTCCAGTTTTTATGCAAGCTTCAATTGTTCCAACTTATGTAGCTGTAAGCACCTGGTTGCCAATCCCTCTGATTGTGACATGGTCACAGGTGGTTAATATGGTGAACTATTCCTTATTGCAGCTGAAATGCCTTGCTGTGTCCAAATCAATGCACCAACAATCTTTTCCATGGCTATTTGTAACACTCAGGGCTTAATTATATTTGTAATTGCAGTTTTTGCTTTGCACAAGATTTGCAATTTCTTGCTTGCATTCAATTGTTTTGTGACTTATCTTGTGACAATTGTAACACCCAAATTAGAATTTTCCCTTTTTGTATGCAATGCAGTGGTCTACTGTGCGTCTATGGTTAGCTTTTGCTTCCTATGCCATAACCAAAGATCAAACTCAGGTGTAAAGTTCTATAACTTTTGCACTCCAAATAGCTTTGCTGAGAAACAGACAGAAACCACCTGTTGAGCAGGAGGGCATAACATAAGGGTTTAACATATTTCAGGGGTAACTGCCTATGGGTAAATTATTAGCATACATAAAAGGATGCAATGAGCCATATACTACATTTAAGTCATCATGCAATGCGATGTATATACTATCTACATGTGTATACTATCTACAGTTCTGTCCACATGTCTTTAACTAATGTAATCCCATGTGTAATAGATTAAACATGTTGCTTCACACTCAAACCCCTAGTGCCCATGGCACTCTCTGCATAATCTGTGCTTGGATCTGCATCAGGATCCATTGTAACATTCCCCAATATTCTATACATCAATTGTGTTTCTATATTAATACATGAGGTTGTAGAATTCTCTGTACCTTTTAGATTGATAATCCCGTTTATGGGTGTTGTTCCTGTATTCTTGTTTCTTCAAGACATCCCTAGATTGTTGCTATAGTATAGTTCCAGTATAAGTCAATAAAATACATGGGCAATTGTAACATGCTTTGATTGGATATGGTCCTGTTTATCTGATAAAGCAAGTGCTCCTGCCGATATATCTTTAGAAGCCCCTAGGAGCATTGCCATGTGTGAGCAGTAAGACATCACTTGTGTGATGAGATGCTCCTCGGATTAAACACCTCTGGATGAAAATATTTCAGCCTAGAATCCCAGTTGTGTTGAACAAGTCCTGCCATGTTGTCCTATAATAAGCGTTCTAGCAAGCGCTGCTCAGCTATGTGGTTTATACAGATATTTCCATGTACTCTGAATTAACAGCAATTTTATTAACTTGACAACATACTGGTATGACGCACTGCAACTTCTCCTGTGGCTTTAATTGTAAGACTATCGAATTGTATTTACTTCCATTCTCCATACGGCCAATTGTCTATGATGGGTTTATTGCTCTACTGAAAAGAGAATAAAAAGAGCTTTGTTACTGCAGTTTTACATACGGCAACATACGCTTAAGCAGGCGACTCTGTCGAAGTCTTCTAACCATTCATACACTGTCTCTCAGAGAACATGACAATACTCTGCCTGCTACTACACTAGACATCACATAACCTGGTGCAGTGTTTGTCAAACAATAGTCCAGGTTTTAAGGATATACACTCTTAAGCCCAAATGGTTAAATCAGATTGACTGTAATGGTGAAGCTTGGGAAAACTCTGGGCAAGAGCAGGCATTCTGCAGCTTGTAGAGCCACCTGGAACATCATTAGGACACCTAGGCCGTGTTCTTTTAACTAGTGCTAAACGCACCCTTCGGCTCCAACTTTCGCCCCTCCGAAAGCAACTCTATCCCTCCCGTGTGACTTCATGTGCTTTGTGTGTCACAGGACCCTGCTCCAATTACATTTTAAAGCTGCCCCCAAGCATAGCAATCAGAGGACACAATGGTGTCACTACATGAGTATGGGCCGCAACTGGGTGCCACCACCATTGATGAAACCAAACTGCTGGCTCCTTTCAGCCGCTCCCAAACCCCGGAGTGACAAATAGGAACTTAGGGATGGGAAGCCACATCCCCTTTCACAAAACCATGCCACTGCATTGTGCAAATGGAATCTAGTACAGACCAATACCAGGTGTCATGTAGGCAAGTGACACTATTGAGAGGACACCTAGGGATTTGGTAGTCACAATTTAGCTTATATAGTCTGGATAGTGTAAGAATGGCCATACTTGTAGACTTTGATGCGGTTGGCCGGCCAGTCCGTCTCTCAGCCCGACTGTACTCAGACGTCAGGACGTCCGCTCAGCTGCTCGGCACACTTTTGCTGTAGGTGGCTGTGCAGAGCCACAGAAGGGCCCCACCCATCCCAAGGCTCTGGCCGTCTGTGAAATGAATGACCCTCGCCAGGCACCCGCACTGCTGTTCAGGTGAAAGTCGAGGTGGATGGCAGCTACAGCTGTCATTTCAGAGGTGAGGCCCCACTGTGCTGGGTACAGCCATTATATGGAACTTTTTGCCACCTCTACATCTAAATACTAATTGGAAATTTTGGGCTGTAGCTCTACTGCAGCCTCTGCTAACACTGTATCTTTATTGCACTGGTGACGGCTGGTGCATTTCATTTTTTATTATTTTTTATTGTTCCTTCATTGCATGACATCACGCAGTCCTCCTGAGACAGACACAGCAGATGTGACGCTACAGCGGGCAGCCACAAGACAGTGGTGGGCGGACAGAAGACATCAAAGAAGTTCAGATATTAATTCATGTTGTTTGTATATATATGTTAATTATTTTAACATCATTCTGGGGCTGGAGAGACACAAGAAGGATGAGGCTGTGTGGGATGGGGAGAACAACACAATGAAACACAGTACCACAAGTACCACATGGTCATTCCAATCTGTGCGATGAGGCCCTTTTTTTTGCAAGCATCCATAGAAAAGCTCCCACTTTGGTCACCAGACAAAACCTTGCCCAGTGGCCAGGAGAGTTCAAAGGACACTTAGCAGTGCTGCAGCAGCAACTCCAGCATGCAAGGGCCATGAGACAGGAATAGTCATGGTGTGTTGTTTATGGTTGGTTTTGTGAGACCTTGTGACATATGACATTTATACAGAGACCTGCACATAGACCATACTGCAAAGACTCCCTATACTGAATCCCTTCCCATCGTGTTCCTCTTTGGCCATAAGTTCTGTCACTTTCACAAGTAATGTCAGTTGGCTGCAAATCTAAGGCCTTAGGGGCGCATTTATCATTATAAAGTGATGCCGGCGTGATGACATCGCAGGGCATCGCATTGCGGTATCATCTGATACCGCCAGAATTTATCAAATTGAGGGCGCAGGGACAGCCGGGGGGTCTGCGCATGCGCGGTTATGCGCTGACTCCTGCTGCGGTCCCCCTTTAATACATTTGGGGGATACTAAATATTTGCGGTTAACCCCCGAAAACATCCGTTTAGCCGCAAATATTGCTTGCTAAATGCGGCCCTTACTGTTTTATCTAAAACACTGGGCATTACCCTGCTCTAGCACCATTTACCTCCCCAGCGAGTGTGTAACATGTGCAGACGTGCGCATACGCAAATCCTGACCATCAGCGCTGGGGCCGAATTCAGATAACACTGATCCTGAATTGGCCCCTATATCCCCTACCACATGTACATGCACACACATTTATTCTAGGGTTATTTTTGTTGGGAGTCAATTACCCTACCAGTTAATTTTTGGATTGTTGGGAGGAAACCGGAGTACCCAGAGTAAATCCACACGAGTACGGGGAGAATATACAAACTCCGCACAGTTAGAGCCATGGTGGGGCTAGAACCCATGACCTCGGTGCTGTGAGGCAGTAATGCTAACCATTACACCGCCATGCAGAGACTTTTTAGAAAGGCTCTATGTGCCATGTGAGAAGTGACATTACACTCTATGGCAGGGGTTCCCAATCTTTTTCGAATCACGGCACCCTAGAGTATCAGAATTTTTCCACGGCACCCCTAGGCCCCAAAAAATCTATATAAAATTAAGTAGATTGTGTTTATATGTGCTTCTTATGTTCAGTTATGTGTTACAGGGCAGGATTTGCTTCTGATTGTACACCCGAGGAACCCCAGGGAGCCACAGCACACAATTTGGGAACCACTGCTATATTGCAACTTGGGACAATATAACTCAAGATATACCATTTATACCACACTTTTTTTTTTTTTGTCAGTAAAAACCATATATGTGTATGGGTAATGAGGTCAGGAACCCAACAGTCAGGATACCAACAGTGGGAACCCAGCGGTAAGTACTGGGGGTTAGGGTGAGGCACTAGGGGGCGGCTAGGGTTAGGCTGCAAGGGGTGGGGTTTAGGGTAAGTCAGTGCATTGCCAATGACCTTGTGTAGTGCTGTATAATAAGTAGGGGTTTTATAAAGACAAACACAGAGACAGTGAATCATTCTACAGGTAGCAAAATATTATAGTTATATTACTGTTCATATCCATAGAGAAACCTGACATTTGAGCTTGAAATCTGGCTCAGTGACTAAGGCTATCTTTGTCACTTATTTTCTCCAGAAGGATAAAGTAGGTCACCCCTAGCAGCTCTGCTAAGTGCTGTGAATTTAAACCCTGTCAGCTAACACTGTATTTGTTAGACTCAGTAATGCAGACATACACAGGGAAAATCACTCCTGATAGAATATTTGACTGATTGCTGATTGCGTTTTATAAGTGTAAATTAACTATATTGTGCAATGATCATGGTTTAATATATATCTTTTGTATTGCGGGGATCTGCTGTGACTAAAATCCATTCATTAAAAACCATTACTACTTTTACACCTATAATAAAATAATTGAGTACCTTTATGTTGCCATTACGGATGGAATAATTGGTCATCAGGAAGTGCAATCTGCTTGTTATCTCAAGTCACTGCAAGAACCACAAAATAGGATTTTGGTACTTACCGATAAATCCCTTTCTTTGATTCCACAGGGGATACTGGAGTTTCTTACACTGGGGCATAGAAGGATGCTTAGTGGGAACTGGCACATTCATTTTACCATTTATAAATGTATAAGTGTGAAGCTCCTTAAGAATGAGCCAAAAGAAGACAAAACAGGAAGAACAGAGGAGAACAATCAGTAAACACAACAACAGCAGACAACTATAGAGGTGAAGAGCACTAGGAGGACGTCCAGTGTCCCCTGTGGAATCATTGAATAGGATTGGTGTAAATACCAAAATCCTGTTTTCTCTGTCATTTACTAGGGGACTGGAGTTTCTTTCACTGGGGCATCCCAAAGTCCTGCCCACCACCCCCCCCCCCCCACAAGATGACCAAAATGAGACTCAAAGGCCACAAAAGTGTCACACCTGCCCAGGACACTAAGAGAAGTATCATTTTCTGAGTATCTTAAGATCGATCTCCTCCAGGGGCTTGAATAAGGAGGACTGCAGAAAAGTGATTACAAATGAAAGTTTCCACTAAAGAGTGGGCGGTACGAAGGGCCAGTGGCAAACGCAGGATTTTCAGAAGGGGGTTTCCAGAGGGGCGGAGCAAAGCACGGAGATGGACACTTAGGTGACCCAGTATATGCCGGGTCAGTTAAAGTATTATAGATAGACCAAATGTATATAAATAATAATAATAATATTAAAATAATACACACACACACACACATATACATACATAACAGCAGTGTAGACCCCTGGGCATAGCAATGTATTGGGGCCCCTACCGATCCTCCAGCGGAAGGTTGGGGGAAGCTTTGATGTCCCGCGGGTGGTAGGGGGTATTATATCAACCGCTCAGCATGTAGGGCCTGGATCAGTAATTTCCACTAATTACTTCTTTACAGCACAGATGGTGGGAGATGAGGTGGGAGAAGGGGGCATTGGGCTGAATGAAAGGGCCCTGATACATAACTTCCAGGGTGGTAGAGGATGTTTAAATTGCAGAGGAGGGGTGTATAGTGGAGTGGGCTTATTATTCATAATTTTCTGGTGGGAGGACAGCTTGCTTGACTGCAGATATCTCCAGTTCCCAGAAATAGATTTCTTAAATTTTAATGGAATTAAAAACGAGAGAATCCCACCTACCAAATGGTAATGGGGACTAGGGGATCAGAATTCAGGAGGCAGAGCAATCTGCCAATGAGTATATAAAACTACATACCAGGAGTGTGGAGCTGGAGCAGTAACCAGCTGCTGGAAGGCTGATATCTCTGGTTCTGGGAACAGTAGAGACAAGCTACTAGTGTCCCTCAAAGGGGGAGAGTTCCAGCTTTTGGAATATATCCTCAGAAAAACTCTATGTCAGACAGAACCTGAAATATCTGACTGGGAAGAGCAATTAACAGGCTTGGATGGGGACCACTGTTTTGAAGTCAGATATCTCCGGTTCCCAAGGGCCGATTTTTAAAATTCTTGTACCCATGGAAAGAGGAGAACCTCAGCTTTCAGCCTAAGGCCCTTAGACTCATGGGGGGGTTTCTGGGTACTCAGAAACCCCCCCTGCGTGCGCTACTGAAAGGGTGGCTGGATATTAAGCACCCCAGAAGGAAGGCTTGAACCTCCCGAAAGAGCACTAGCCGGCTTGAGAGAAAATGGACAGTGCGGAAACCTTTACCTTGAGTGAACCCAGACACAAACAACCATCAAGGCCCACCTGGAGAAAAAGCAAAAAGCAACAGGTGTGCCAGATGGAAGGATGTAGTTGGGAATCCCTTGCAGATATCCTCCTGGCTCTGTCTCCTGCAGTTCTAATGAAAAATGACATCACAAAATGGCTGCCCCCATACAGCAGACAGTTTTTTAGGAATGTTAGAGCAAGAGGCGGCCTCCTCTAGAATCCTTAAAAACTGTCTGCTATTAGGGTGCAGCCATTTTGTGTTGTCATTTTTCATTAGAACTGCAGGAGAGGGAGCCAGGAGGATATCTGCGCAGTGGGACCTGGAATGCAGTGGCGGTATGCGGAGGGGTTAGGGGGTGCTTAACTTTACTTGGGCTGGTGGGGGGGGGGGGGGTAGTGCGGCACTGTCAATATTGGGTGCAAAAATGTTAGTTACACCACTGGTAGAAGTACATTTACTCAGGGCTTTATAGAGGCAGAAAACACACTAGCATTGTCAGATCCTCCCTCCAGGGGCAAACGCAGGATTTTCAGAAGGGGGTTTCCAGAGAGGGGTAGAGCAAAGCATGGAGATGGACACTTAGGTGACCCAGTATATGCCGGTCAGTTAAAGTATTATAGATAGACCAAATGTATATAAATTATAATAATTATATAAATATATATACATAACAGCAGAGTAGACCCCTGGGCATAGCACTGTATTAGGACACCTACCTATCCTCCAGTGGTAGGGGAGGGGGTGCTATGAGCGGAAGCTTTGATGTCCCCCGGGTGGTAGGGAGTATTATATCAACCGCTCAGCATGTAGGGCCTGGATCAGTAATTTCCATTAATTATCCCTTTACTGCACAGATGGTGGGAGATGGGGAGGGAGAAGGGGGCATTGGGCTGAATGAAGGGGCCCTGATACATAACTTCCAGGGTGGTAGAGGATGTTTAATATGCAGAGGAGGGGTGTATAGTGGTGTGGGCTTATTATTCATAATTTTCTGGTGGGAGGACAGCTTACTTGACTGCAGATATCTCCAGTTCCCACAAATAGATTTCTTAGATTTTAATGGAATTAAAAACTAGAGAATCCCACCTGCCCAATGGTACTGGGGACTAGGGGATCAGAGTTCAGGAGGCAGAGCAATCTGCCAATCAGTATATAAAACTACATACCAGGTGTGAGGAGCTGGAGCAGTAACGAGCTGCTGGAAGGCTGATATCTCTGGTTCTGGGAACAGTAGAGACAAGCTTCTAATGTCCATCAAAGGGGGAGAGTCCCAGCTTTTGGAATATACCCTCAGAAAAACTCTATGTCAGACAGAACCTGAAATATCTGACTGGGAGAGTAATTAACAGGCTTGGATGGGGACCACTGCTTTGAAGTCAGTTATCTCCGGTTCCCTAGGGCCGATTTTTTAAATTATTGTACCCATGGAAAGAGGGGACCCTCACCTTTTAGATTATGTCCCCTATATTCCTTGGGGGGTTTCTGGGTACTCAGAAACCCCCCCTGCGTGCGCTACTGCCCTCATATACCTTGATGGCCCTTATACACATTGCAGCAATCAATCACAATAAAAGAGCCCAAATTGCAGGTAATTGAGAGCAGGTCTGATGCAATGTGCCGTTCTGTGAGCATTGCACCAGACCCTCTGAGTCACCCCTGCTGCAGAACCAATCTCCTGGATTGCTTCTGAGCTGGGTAGGCATGCAATATGTCAAATGCCATGGTCCTGGGTGGCTCAAGGAAGCACTGCATGAGACTTCTCCAAGATGAGAAGTTGCCGCAGTGTATGGGGGCTTTTAAGATACGTATTTAGCTCCCAACTGTCAAGTTACAGGCTGGGTGTGAAAAATTATGAGCTGATTAGCTGGTGCATTATCACGGGCCACGTTATCACTTTACACCACTTAATAATCTGCCCCACAATATGCCAGCACAGATGTAATGGTTAGCATTACTGCCTCAAAGCTCTGAGATCATGGATTCGATTCCTCACCCTAACTGTGTAGAGTTTGTATATTCTCCCCGTGCTTGTGTGGGTTTCCTCCGGGTACTCCGGTTTCCTCCCATATTCCAAAAATATACAGGTAGGTTAATTGGCTCCCAACAAAATGAACCCTAGAATGTCTGTGTGTGCGCGTGTACATGTAGTACGGAATATAGATTGTAAGCTCCACTGGGGCAAGGACTGAGGTACTTGTGTAGTATCACGGCACCCATCGCATCGCATACCATTTGGCATGCGATGCGATGCGATGCGATATCGTGCGATGTTAACCAATGTCAAAAAAATGTAAAAGTTGTATGACATTGTATATGGCATACAATGCCATATAATTCGATGGGATGCGATTTTAAATTGTATAAGCACCCTAATGGGTGCTTACAATGTTAAATGCAGCTATAAACGTGAACCCGAAGCGTGGCGAGCGCAGCGTGCCCGCGAGGGGCGGCGGTACGCGTCCTACGACCTTTTCATACCCCCACTGTCCATGTCGGCGTGGAGTTGACTTTATAAAGTGTGGCGAGCGCAGCGAGCCACCGAGCCCGAAACGTGGCGAGCGGACGCGGACACCTGTGAAGCCCGCGAGGGGACGTGGATACCTGTGAAGGTATCCGTGTCCCCTCGCCACGCTTTATAAAATCAACTCCACGCCGATGTGGATAGTGGTGGTATGAAAAGGTCGTAGGACGCGTACAGCCGCCTCTCGCGGGCTCACACTTCGGGTTGACGTTTATAGTGGGGGGGGGGGGGTGTGGGGGTGCATTTAACATTGTAAGCACCCATTTCGGTGCTTAAAAGCACCCAATAGGGTGCTTATACAATTTTTAATCGTATAGGGGGCAAAAATCGCGTCGCATCGCATGCCATCGGGTGCATGGCATGCGATGCGATCAAAACATCGTGCGATCAATATCGGGGGCGTCGTGATAATACACAAGTACTGGGACTGATAAATAATAAATAAATGTCAGCTTACTGTCGTTTGATCACATCATTTACTGTATCTCCAGGTCTTATGTAGGGTACACACCAGAACGATTTAGCCTCAAAACACCCGATTTATATACAATCTCGACTGATTGTATGTAAATTGGGCATGTTTTGGGCCATTTCTGATCCATTCGGCCCCGCGCATCAGATTATTGGATGACCACGCATGTGCATGGTACGCTGTGCGCATACACGAGCTGTCTGTATGAATGCATCTACCAATGGCTAGCCTTCACTGTCACCCTGTGACCGTTTGGGGCGTTAACGCAGCAATTTCTGGGTGTGCCCCAGAAAACGCAGGCATTCCCCAGCCGTTGGGAGGAAGGGCCATTGTCATCATCAGCGGCCTCCTTCTCCCCACGGCCATCGTAGCCCTGAGTAAATCTAGACTCCGCTCTTGAGAACAGGAGCTAGTCCATTAGATGGTGAGTGATTCCGAATGGATTCCCCCCCTGTGTGCAGGGCTGCGAACGCATTTGCAGCTGTGCACATGGGCAGGAAATCACTCAAGCGGGGCAGTGTGGGGCCAGTGAGCCAGGCTGAGGGGGAGATTCTCTAAGCTAAATATGCTGTAAAAACCCCGTTATATGGGGTTTTTACCGCATTTTCGTATGTACAGTAAGCATCCCCCGCCGGTTACCGCGGCGGGGGGCATCGCCAGAAAAATCTGGCGATGCCCCATTGAAGCCAATGGGCTTCTACCGCAACCCTCCGCCGCCCCCCCCCCCCCCCCCTGCCGCCCCGGATCGCCCCTCCCCCCTCACCTGTGTCCGGGCAGCACAGAGCTGTGCTGCCCGGACCTGTGACCTCCTCCCTGCACTGATCCTCTTCCAGGTGCAGGGAGGAGGAGAGCCCGGCGCAGCAGCGCCGGGTGTGGGAGGGAGGGGGGAGCCGCTCTTAACGCAAGAGCTGTCCTTTGCTATAATTATCGCATATGTTAGAACATATGCAATAATTATAACCGCGATGGGCGGCGAAGGGGGGCGGAGATTTTTAGAGAATCTCCCCCTGAGTCAGGCCCTTAGTCTGACCTGCTGACTCCTCTGTCTTTGTATATGATAGGAATAAGGAATGTCAATAACTTCTTCGGTACTTGTGTACTATCACGGCTCCCATCTCATCCCATCTCATTGCATACCATAAGGCTTAAGATGGTATGCAATGAGATGAGATGTGCTGCGATGGGACCCGATCTTATACAATTTAAAATTGTATACCATTGTATATGGCATACGATGAGATGAGATTTTAAATTGTATAAGCACACTAATGGTTGCTTTCAATGTTAATTGGCCCCATATAAGATTTTTAATTGTATAAGCACCCTAAGGGGTGCTTACAATGTTAAATGCAGCGCCACGCCACCCCCACTATCAACGCGAACCCGAAGCGCGGCGAGCGCAGAGAGCCCCGCGAGGGGACGCGTAATACATGTAAAGTATTACGCGTCCCCTCGCGGGGTCCGCTGCGCTCGCCACGCTTCGGGCTCGGTGGCTTGCTGCGCTCGCCACACTATATAAAATCAACTCCACGCCGACATGGATAGTGGGGGTATGAAAAGGTCGGAGGACGCGTACCACCGCCCCTCGCGGGCTCGCTGCGCTCGCCACGCTTCGGGTTGGCGTTGATAGTGGGGGTGCATTTAACATTGTAAGCACCCATTAGGGTGCTTATACAATTAAAAATCTTATAGGGGGGCCAATTGACCTTGAAAGCACCCATTAGTGTGCTTATACAATTTAAAATCTCATCGTATGCCATTGTATGCCATATACAATGGTATACAATTTTAAATTGTATAAGATCCCATAAGATGGAAATCGTGGGAGCCGTGATAATACACAAGTACCACTTCTTCACATTCACATTTCTAGTAACTGTATCTGAAGCCTGTCAGTATATGCAGATGCCTCCATAGATGTCAGTTCTATTATTTTTTTTTTAAAACAAAGTGATTTGTCTGCGCCGCGCTTCCTCTCCATATGCACATGAGCTAAAATAAGAAGGAGGATTTTATAAATAACTTCCGCTGATGAAATAGATGTGATGAATTCTAATACATGACAGCCCCTCTTCACAAGAGCTTTTAGCACGAAATTACAAGCAATGAGTCTATGATATATGAGATTTTGTGAAGAGCTTTCTTATTTTATGGAAATTCACCTAATTTGTTTCTGAGAACAACCTACATTATGTGATATAAAGGGGGACATTTACTAAGATTGATTCTATGTAATATACGCCCGGGGCCCGGGAAATTTACAAACAATCATTCGTACTGCTGAATTCGGCTACAAATTTAGCAGTAAATCCAAATGGAAAATGCACCTCATTTTCCAGGTGCATTAGGCTAAAGCCTCAGTCAGATCCCTGTGATGCTATTCTGTGTAAAAATAGAAAATGAAATGAATCATTTGAAAAGACATAGTGGGGTCCCCTTAACAAGCATAACCAGCACTGGGCTCTCTAAACCGGTCCAGGTTGTATTAATACAGGGGGGTGGGGGGGGGGGGATTAAATGGGGTCACCCTGCATTTATATAACTATCATCAGGCTCTTGGCCTGCTACTGGTTCCCAAAATCCAGGAGACAAAACTAGTTGCAGTGTCATGCCAGAGCCGGAGGACACTTTTTATATAAGGTCCTCAGACCAAAGCATGATCATAGAAGCCCACTCTTGATTGGCTGAGGGAAAAGCCGATGACGAACATCACCGGGAATTCCCCTCCCTGACCTGCCACAATGCTCATTCTACAGTCAGGGGACCTTATGTGAAAAGTTTCCCCTGGCTGTGGCATGACACCACTGGCTGTTTGAGCCCGGAACTGGGACAAGGGGTCAACAGCAAAAAGGTAGACAACCATTAGGTCGACACCATTAGGTCGTCAAACAAGGTCGACAATTAAAAAGTTTGAAATACAAAAGGTCGACATGTAAAAATGTCGACATGCAAAAAGGTTGGCATTCAAAAAGTTACACACACACGCATTAGGTCGACAGTGCCTAAGTTGACAGTAAAAAGGTTGACATTGGGTTTTTCACTGTTTTTTTGCCCCGAAAGTCGACATGAACACAGTTTGAAGTGCAATGCGTCCCTTCGCATCACTCGCTGCGGTCGCCATGCTTCGGACTATTTTAGTCTCCCACCACGCCCTAGTGGATGACAGGGCATTAAATACCGCCTGTCGGCACACGTCGGCTCAAAGAACAGTGAAAAACCCCATGTTGATATTTTGACTGTAGACCTAGACACTGTCCACCTAATGCTTGTGTGGACCTTTTTGCATGTCGACCTTTTTTGTTTGTCGACCTAATGGTTGTCTACCTTTTTACTGTAGACCTGTTGTCCGGATCCCTTGAGCCCAGTGCTGGTTTCCGAAATACGAGAGACCCCCACTCCTTTTGTCCCCCGTCTTTTGGGAACCAGGACTGACTAAGTTATGCCCAATTATACCACGCCGTTTTTCTATTTCTTTTCCTTTTTTTTATCCAGGGAAGCCTGCGTGGATCTGACTGAATCGTGCGATGCTTCATTCTTGTCCGTATTCAGCTGTTGGGAAACACGAGAGCCAAATACAATTCATTTCACCATCGGAAAATATAAATCCAGAGAATCCGGCAGCTTTTTACATTAGCCGTATTCTCTATTCATATTTTAGGGTCGATTACGGCCGATCCCGGTGATACCCGTTCTTACACAGGATTGGCAGTAATCAGCCTTCTTAACTTCTTAGTATATTTTCCACACATATATTTTCCCCACCCCCATCGAATAATTTTTTCCCCCGTTTCCAGGTAAGTCAGTCTAAACTGACTTTTATCTTGGGCAGAGATGGCCGAATTCGCTGACATCATGACACCATAAGCAGGCATTGACATACGCCCCAGCGGTTTTATGGGCCTTCCCTCCCCTCACAGAACTAACGGCTCAGCGTGTGTGATTCTCGCCAAAGGTGCTCACACATGTGAATATTCGCGCATGCGCATGGTAGACCCCCACCATCGTTGGGGGAATGAATTCGGCCTGCTCCGAGTAGTTCTGAATCACCCTAAGACATTTTGTAACTAACAAAATGACAGTTACTGCTCATGTTGTATTTGGTTCATTTATTGCCTTTTAGTTCCTAGAATGTTTGTTCTGTTATAGAAAATACCATTTTCAAAATAGTCTCTTTAAATGTTTACATGTCCGAGAACCCGCAGTTCCAAAGCGGCTCATCCCTGTCACCCTCATATACTGTATGTTTGTGTCTTAAGATTGTGACACCTTTGAGATCTAAAAATAAAGCTGCTGATTAGGGTAAATGTATCAATAAGGTTGTTTGGAGAGCTGCTGTGCTAATTAGCTGTATCATCGGTTCTGAACATGTATTGGAACATCTCTAGCATTGAGGACATCATGGAAACTGTGCAATTCTGGGAGTCAAAGGCTAATGTCTACAGCTGGGTACATACTACTAGGAAATGAATCAATTGTCACGGATCACAATGTATCAGCCACACTGTCTAACTGTGATCGCACACAGATTGTTCCCTGTGTCCTCCGCCTTCTGCATGCCCAATGGGGCAACCCTTGAGAATGGTGGCATCATTTGCAGGTCCTGGGAAGGGGCTGCAGCACAGTCTACTAATCAACTAGGGGAGTCACACCCACTGTCAGTGCGTCAGTGTAATGGCAGATGGTGGCAGCGAGTGTGGTTCTCCTATTTGGGTATTGGCTTTTCATGGGGTATAGGATAATAGAAGGGAGAGAATAGGATATATGCAGTATGACATGGACAATCAATGGTGCAATGCTTGGTATTACTGCCCCCTGAGGTTGTGGGTACGATGCCCACCTCGGCCCTAAGAGGGTGGCGTTTGAATATTCTTCCCATACTTGTTGGCTATCTCTGGGGGCTCTGGTTATCTCCAACAATCCAATAATATGGTTAATATGCTCATGGCAAATATTACCCCTTACATGCCATCAGTAGACTATTCTTTGGGACAGAGGGCGGGAGGTACTAACGGGAAAATGCGGTAAAACACCCGTTTTACCGCATTTTCCTATGTATCAATACCCGTCCGCCCCGTTTTCGCAAGGGAGGGTATCGCCCCTCTGGGTGGCGATACCCTATAGAAGCCTATAGAAGCCTATGGGCTTCTTTCGCCGGCCGCCGGCCGCCCCCCCCCCCCCTCCCGTCCTCCTGTGATCATTTCCTCCCCCTAGTGTCACAGCCGGCAGGACATCCGGCTTCAGGGGGGAGGAGGAGACACAGGGGGACGCTGGCAGCCGCCTGGAGGTGACGGAGACCCCTGCAGCCCACATTTATTTATTTATTTATTTACAGTCTCTTATATAGCGCAGCAGATTCCGTTACGCTTTACAATAGTAGACAGTGATAACACAAACTGGGTAACAACAGACAGACTTGGAGGTAGGAGGGCCCTGCTGCAAGCTTACAATCTATAGGGATATAGGGGGGAAACATAAGGACAGGCATCAGTAATAGCATAGCAGTTACAAATCCAGAAGGGAAGCTATATAATACATAAGTGCTTATGCATGTAGAACTTAAGTATCGCGGGGGTCTCCGTTACCGCAGCCAGATGCTGGCCGCATATGTTAGTACATATGCGGTAGCATCGCGGCGGCTGCTGTGCGAAGGGCGGAGATGTATGTTGATACATCCCGCCCACATTCTCTAAGCTTCAAAAGTGATAAAATGGAGAGTGATAAACAGCCAGCCAATCAGCTCCTGTCTGACATTTTTAAAACACAGTCTGTAACATGGCAGGTAGGAGCTGATTGGCTGGTTGTTTATCACTCTCCATTTTATCACTTTTGAAGTTTAGAGAATCTGGCCCTTTATCCCTTATGGGCATGTTACACATGTGGAAACACTGGTGTCTGCTTGTATGAAGTAATGTCCCATTCACTGTCACGGACTGGATGTGGCTACCCAGCATTATTCCTCTGTATTGGAATAAGTGGCCTCTCTGTACATTTGCACGCTCATAGTGAGTGGCAGTGTCAGCTTTCACCACTTGTAATCACTAATCAGCAGGTGATGGTGATAGGACTCACGGAACAGCTACTACTTCCCCTGCGATCAGGTCTGAATTAGGCCCAATGCGTGCAGCATTCTCATCTCTTAGCTGCTTATCAGAAGCGTCTGGGACGTCTGTAGCACAGGAGAAGCTGCTCCTTTTCCAGGGTTTCTCCGGTCAGGGATTCCGTACTCGCACAGCTGCTATTGTACGGTATGACTTATGTCTGCTTGGCGGGTTTAGCACTATGGGGGTTATTCTAAATCAATAGGTCACCCGAGGGCTCGCACGGGGGACCTATTGTTTGCAACTGCGCATGTGCAGCCGCTGCGTGCGAGCACCCACCGGGCGGGGGGAGGCGGGCCGTGGAATTTGTCCATGAGAATGCTGGGCGTTCCCATGGTATTTCACCAATGGTGTGGGGGGCGCAGCTGACGTCAGCGGATGCCACCTGCCTATCCTGTCCTCGCACAGGGCACCCGCAGATCAGGGGACACCATAGAGGTGTCTCAGATCTGCGAGCCATGGTTGGCGACCATCAAATTTCTCCCCCGTGCTCCATTCGCATTCCTGCAGGGTTTGGGCCGGTGGGCGACCGTGCGGGTGGTGGGCGGCATCTGTTTTATTACCCCTGCTACCCGCTGCTCTGCTCTATTCACGGAGATGGAAGGGCTGGGTGTGTGACCAGCAGCTTACAGAGCCACTGGCTATGCCCCATAGTGGTTATGACCAGCAGCTTACAGAGCCACTGGCTATGCCCCATAGTGGTTATGACCAGCAGCTATGCCCATAGTGGTGAAAATGGGGTCATGGCCTCATGGGACCCCTTGATTGGTAGGCCAGATTTCAGGTGTGCGCATACAGCGAGTGCAGAAGTCCCAATTTACATTGCTCAAATGTTGGGTGGAATGTGATTTCGATTTTCCATATCCATAGTTTAACATCCACATGGATTCTGATTGGGGAGCGGGAAAGTGTGCTGAGCGCAGTGGTAGCGGAGCGAGGCACCGTGCCGGGGTACACGCTACACTAATTGGGGGTCCATGTCGACAGTTGTCAATATTGACAAGAACGTGAAAAACTCATGTTTACCAAAAGCCATTTCTCTGGCTTAAACCTCTCAGAATTTTTTTTGGTACTTGTGTATTTGCAGGGCGCCCATGGGCTATTCTGCGTAGTGAAATCACATCGCATCGCTCGGCACGTCAATAGTTAGTTTATTCACTGCGCCCTGGCCGCGGATTGCATTGCATGCAAAACCGCATGCGATTTTGCATGCAGTGCAATTTAGCACAACACCCCATGTCTATGCGACGCAATGGGATTTAGCACACCCCCACTATCCACGTCACAGCGAAGCGCAGCGAGCCCCGCGAGGGGATGCGGAACGCTTCCTCCTGACCTTTTCATACCCCCACTATCCACGTCGGTGTGGAGTTGATTTTATAAAGTGTGGCGAGCGCAGCGAGCCACCGATCCCGAAGCATGGCGAGCGGACGTGGATTTCTTCACATGTATTCCACGTCTGCTCGCCACACTTTATAACGTCAACTTCACGCCGATGTGGATAGTGGGGGTGTCCGCTCGCCACGCTTCGGGGTGACGTGGATAGTGGGAGTGTGCAAAATAGCATGCGATAAAATCGCATGGGTGCTTTTAAAATGAAGCACCATCACATCTCATCTCATGGGTGCTTATACAATGAAAAATCGCATCGCATCACACCGCAAATGGCATGCGATGCGATCCGCGGGCAGGGGTGCATTAAAAAATTAACTAAGGAAAATCGCATCGCATGCAATGCGATTTTCCTACGGTGCCGTATGTATGCAAATTGGGCGCCCTGCAAATACACAAGTGCCTTTTTTTTTTTTAATGCAAAGGAGCAAACAGATTTTTTTTAAGTTGTTTGCTGTAACAATTGAAAAATAGACACATTACAAATGCCCATGTTACTGTATTGAGACATGTTCTAAGCTGTTTTCCTGTTTATTGCTCAGTATGTGTAATGGGCATTGCTGGCCGCTTCTATAGAACATCTTGATCAATATGGTAATGATTAGGTTATTTCCAGAATCATTGCACAGTGTTCAGTGCTAAGGGAACATTGCAAAAAAAAAAAAAAGTAACAGCGCTGATACTTTCCGTATGCTACCGGTGTCATTAGTATAGACAGAACAGCCCTCTTACCTCTTTGTCTTTAATACACGGTGTTGTTTTATTAATGCATCTGATTTCATTGTAAAGCACTCGGCGGATACGCTGACGCTATCATCATTAATATCCTTGTATTTATAAAGCACGTATTATGTATGACATGACACACACCATGACAAATCGCTAATAAATGAGAAATTCTTACAGCACGTACTTATGTAGTCCGGTTGCCTAATCACTAACCCATTGTCCTGTGTTTCATATTATGGGGCCTTTCTAACCGACCGTGAGGTTTTGTCCCCAAAAATGACATGGATTCCTGGATCACTGCAGGTAAGCACGCTCACAATACTGGACATGCAGTATTCAATTGAAAAAATATGCATACAGAATCATACCAGGCACTTTATCACTTCTCCTCCCTTATCACTGCTTCATACATCTACCCCTGTGTGCAGTAAATTGTGTAGTGTAGTGTCAGGATCGGACTGGCCCCTTGTTGGCCCCCTCGGACTGGGGGCCTCAACCACTCCTGAAATGTCAGGTTCCAAACTTCGTATACAATGTTACCCACTTAAAGGATCAGTTACCTGGTACAGCAGGAACAAGGATGAATATGGGTGTTAGGTTTGTTTCCTCCCTCCTGCCAATCAATTCTAGATCACCCCCCAGTCTGACACTGTTTAGTGTGTGCGTGGAGCAGGTGCAGGGAGAGGGATGGTGTAGTGTGTACAGGGAGATTGTTCAGGATAAGTGGTAGTGTAGCTAGTGTCTGCAGGGAGCGGGTGGCAGGTTAATGGGGTGCAGAGTTAAGGCCCCCATACACTAGCCGATTTTGGTCAGATTTCAGCCAGATCAGTCGGATCTGGCCGAAATCTGACCAAAATCGGCTAGTTTTGATGTCCCCTCAGATCCGATGCGCGGTCCCGTGCGCATCGGATCTGCGTCGGGTGGTCGGACCTGCTGCACGTCCGACCACCCGACTTGGGACCTAGTGGGGCGGCGCGGGGATAGAGGGAGCAGGGGGGGCTGGGGACGCTGCGGGGGACACAGGCGGCATAGAGCCGGGCAGGGGGAGCCGGCGGGAGCTGTCAGTACGGAAAAAAAAAAAAAGCCCATACAATGAATGGGCGGCCTGTGATTGGCTGAGCGCTCTCTCAGCCAGTCAGCAATTGGCTGAGAGAGCGCTCAGCCAATCACAGGCTGCCCATTCATTGTATAGGCTTTTTTTTCTAGCACTGACAGCTCCCGGCTCTATGCCACCTGTGTCCCCTGCAGCGTCCCCAGCCCCCCTGCTCCCACCAGCAGCCCTGCTCTGTAGCCCCCCCCCCCCTGCTCCCCGTGTATGGGGGCCTTTAGAGTAGTGGGGTGCAGGATTGGGGGAAGTGGAGTGCAGAGTTAGGAGTACTGGGTTGCACAGTTAAGGATAGTGGAGTGCAGAGTTAGGGTAATGAGGTGCATGGTTAGGGGTAGTGTGGTCAGGGGTGCCGAGAAGGGGGGGGGCGGTACAGTTAACCCGGGCCCGAGCCTGTCAGGGGGCCCTGGTTTGGACACACAGTTTTTTTTTAAATTTGGTGGCTGGTGCGCCGGCTCTGAGTGCACCGGAGTCAGCTGTTTAGCGGCAGCACTGGGAGTGCGGATGTGGGCCAGTGTGGAGGCAGTAGCATCACAGAGGTCCTTCTGTGTTATTCCACTCTCCAACTCCAGGGCCTGCTGAGAGCCAGCCACGTGACTTGGAAGTTTACCGTGGCTCAGCGAAAGGAGGATACTTAGGGTAGGTAGTCCCTGGGTGCCAGAAGGAACTGGGTCAGAGAGAGGCCACCTCCCACTGGAGTACCATCCATTCGGCAGAATCCAGCCCGCCCCCCTCCCCACATTCCCATCCCAACTGCCACCAGCAGCAGCAGGTGCCAGTGCCATGTCTCCAGCCTAGCAGTCCCAGACCTGGTTCCCCACCCATGTCCAGGTCACTGTGTTCCAAGGTGGAAGGTGGGTGGCTGGTTGTTCTGTGTCTGCTGCCTCTCTGCATGCTGCTGGGGCTGAGATCCAACTCTGGAAGTCAGCATGTAACCCCTGGCAAAGAATGTAACCCATGGCAGAGCATATAACTCCATGGCAACGAGCATGTTAACCCCTGGCAGAGCATGTAATCCCTGGCAGAGCATGTAACCCTGGGCAGAGTAGGTTAATGCCATGGCAAAGAGCATGTTAACCCCTGGCAGAGAATGTTAACCCCTGGCAGAGCAGGTTAATCCCAAGGATTAGGGGTAGTGGGGTGCAGAGTTAGGGGTACTGGGGTGCAGGATTAAAGTAGTACCTGTCTTATGCACGACTGGTCCATGTAAGCAGTCTGTGACATTGTAGAGACAGAATAATAGGACGTCTTTGCAGAAGTTGAATAATTCCAGTTGCTTCATTAATCTTTTTCTTTAAACTGAGGATATTAGAAAATAATTAGACGTGGTCTGGAAACGCTAAAAAAAAAAACCCAGCACCCAAATAATTTCCAAACCCACACCTACATCCCTATGGAGTAACTTGGGGGAGTTGTATCAAAGCTTGTAGAGAGATAAAGTCCCAACCAATCACCTCCTGTCATTTTTCAAACACAGCCTGTAAAAAGACAGATTCAAGCTGATTGGTTGGTACTTTATCTCTCTCCCATGTGTGATGCAGTACCCCCCCCCCCCCCCGTATCCCTTAGTGATAGCACTAACTAGCTGCAACTAGGGTTGCCAGTGCCCACATACAGAGCGCAAGGTACTCTGAGTGCAGAACCGGCCCTGGCCACAATATCTGTGTGCCCGCTTGGTTAGAAACATAGAATTTGACGGCAGATAAGAACCACTTGGCCCATCTAGTCTGCCCCTTTTTTTAAACATGTTACCTCAAACCATATTTGATCCTTATTTTTTTGTAAGGATATCAATATGCTTATCCCAAGCGTGTTTAAATTGTTCTACTGTATTTGTCTCTACCACCTCTGATGGGAGGCTATTCCACTTATCTACTACCCTTTCTGTGAAGTAATTCTTCCTCACATTTCCCCTGAATCTTCCTCCCTCTAGTGTCAGTGCATGTCCTCCTGTTCTGTTGCTCCTCTTCCTGTGAAGAATGTCTCCCACCTGTACCTTGTTAAAGCCCTTGATATATTTGAAAGTTTCTATCATGTCCCCCCTTTCCCTTCTCTGCTCTAAAGTATACATATTGTGAGTAGCGGTGCATGGGTCAGCTCTCAAAGACCATTTGAGTGGAGTGGAGGCTCAGTGCAGCTATTGGGACCTTGATCCATCAGCCAAGGTTCCAGCAGCACATACTAAACTTTTGAGGGGCAACGATGTGCTTGGCGATAGCACTTTCACACTATTACCAGCACCTCTCTCTACTGACGCTTCCCTCCAGCCACAACGCCATCGCTTCTTCAAACTGGCACATTAAGCCAAGGGTGTGGGGGTTAGGGTCTCTGTTGACATATTAAGGAGGGGGCTCTATCTTACATAGTGATTAACAATGACAGATTTGCAGCTTATTGGGTGCTTTTATTGTGACTTACTCTATGGAGGGGGCATTACTGTGTGACATACTGTGTAAAAATGTGTAAAGGGTACTATTGTGTGACATAGGGGGAAATTTACCAAAATGGATTCGTAAAAAATTGGTGTATTCGTAGGCAGAAATACACCTATTTTTTACACATTTGTATTTTCGGGATTTACAATCCCGAAAATACAACAATTCGTATTCCTAATGATGGGACATTCTTATTTGTATTTACAAATACGAATGTCTACACCATCGATAGAATACGACAGGAATCACCATTCAAAAGAATGGTGGTTCCTGATTTACTAAGCAGCCGTATTGATAATTACGGCTACTACTTGGTGTAAAACAGGCACCAAAATACGACAGGCTCAGTCAGATCCGTGCAGGCTGCAGTGTAAAAAAATAGAAAAATTAAATAAATAAATAAAAAAATCAGCGTGGGGTCCCCCTCACAGCTGTAACCAGCACCAGGCTGAAAGAGCCGGGGCCGGTAATTAAAAATCAGGGAACCCGACAAATAGGGGTTCCCCGATTTTTAACAACCAGCCCCAGGCTCCAGGTCCGGTTCCCAAAATACGGGGGACAAAATGACTAGGGGTCCCCAGTATTTTAAGAACCAGCCCCAGGCCAAACCAGCCAGCAGGGTAATGCCACAGCCTAGCGGCCAATCAGGAGCCACTAGGCCGCAAGGTGGCCAATAGCGGCATTCGGGAGGCGGAGCCGCATGATGCACACACAGAACAGTGCGGCTCAGCTGTTCGCTTGGTTCGCGTACTCGGTTTGTTTTTTTGCAAAGACCCCTTCCCTGGACTACGTCGCCCTGGGACAGGTGAGTATAGTTTCCTTCCACAGCTTCCACCATGGATTTCGTCGGACCCGGACAGCAACAGCGACAGTCGACATGGAGCCAGAAGACGACACAGGACCAGAAGATCAGGACCAGGGCTACCTACGGGATGAAGATAGGGAAGTATCAGTATGTATGGGCTTTGGATGTATTAAAGTTTTATTTTAAGTGTGTGTCAGTGTGTTTTATTTTACTATTTTTTTTTACTGTGGAAAAAAACTACAGTACCCTTTAATGCCCCGCAGGCTGGGACTTGTGGTTCTCCAAGTCCCAGCTTGCGGGGGAGGCTTGCTGGGACTCATAGTTCACCAGTATTAAACAATAGTTTATTCTTTTTTTTACACCACTATCAACCCGGTGACCACAGCCCAGGGTCACCGGGGACAGCACCAGGCTTCAGCCTGGTCAGGTAAATCCTGGAGGAGGGGACCCCTTCATTGGGGGGGTCCCCACTCCCCCAGGGCCCCTGGCCAGGCTGACCGGTCAGGGGGTTAATGTTTTGGCCGCGGGACCTTATATAATAAGTGTCCCCCGGCTGTGACATTACCCTGCTTGCTGGTTTGGCCTGGGGCTGGTTCTTAAAATACGGGGGACCCCTAGTCATTTTGTCCCCCGTATTTTGGGAACCAGCCCCGGACCTGGAGCCTGGGGCTGGTTGTTAAAAATCGGGGAACCCCTATTTGTCGGGTTCCCTGATATTTAATTACCGGACCCGGCTTTTTCAGCCTGGTGCTGGTTACAGCTGTGGGGGGGGGGGACCGCACGCTGTTTTTTTTTTAATTTATTTAATTTTTCGATTTTTTTTTTACACTCTGCAGCCTGCACGGATCTGACTGATCCGTGCAGACTGCCTACACTAATTCGTATTAGCGGCCGTATATCCGGCCAGCTAATACGAATCATTACACCATCGGAGGGTTACAAAGCAGGCGTATATGACTGCTTTGTACATTCCCCTCCGGAACACGACTTTGCATACGACTGAAACAGTCGTATGCAGTCGAAGGGGAAATACTAATACGAAAAACTAGGTTTTTCATATTGGTAAATTTCCCCCATAATGTTTAACAGGCATTACTGTGTGTCATAACGTGTAAGAGGCAAAACTGTATGGTATAATGTGTAAGAGGCATTACTGAAGCATGTACTGAATGTTTAGCAAGCATATATGTATCACATTTTTAAGAAAATAACAAATTGAAGTCCCACCTGTATAATTCTATGTTATGAACAAGTTGATAGCAAACAGAACATTCATTGTCTAGTAACTCTGATCATATTTCAAATAAGATTTTAAATAATGGAAGTAATGTTCCATGTATGTTCTTCACAGCTTCCCTGTTACAAGTAATGTCACCATCAATAATCATTTTTTTTGGCCTTAGAAAGCAATGCTTTGTAGAGTAGAGTTTTGACATTTACAGTCTTTATATAACATCTAATTAAAAGTAGTCCTTCTCCCCCAGCCAGTGGTTAATTTGATGCATTTCATGTAGAGGAAATAAGCTCGTCACTGCTTATTTCGACTCAGTTTGTGTCATAGATTGATCTTTAGAGACCACTGACTCATGAGAGACAGCACCAGTGTATGCAACTCCAGCTTTTAATAATATTTTAAAGACATTTTTCAAAGTGGGTCTATTTTTCTGGCCAAGAGCTTAATGTTTCTTATTCTATGACCTACATTGAGTAATTTGCCTGTGGTGGTCTTGCCGCGAGATGTTCATTTATAGAGAAGAGGGGTAACACCTGATTAGTTTGGCTTTCATGTTGTTATCCTGAATCAGGATTATCCTTTTGTCATATGCACCCTGTGAGTCATGGATGGTTTACACGCAGTGGCGGCTCCAGAAGTGCGGCTGCAGCAAAGTTCAAATAGGGGAGCCACACCAACAGCCAGTGAGTCAGTTTGGTATAGCAGTTGGTGGCAGTGGGTGTGGCTCCCCTATATGAATTTTCAACAGTGCTACAGCCCCGCCTCTAAAGCGGCCACTGCTTACATGTTTTTAAGAAGGCACATTCACACGTACATTATTAATGTGTAAATTGGATATTAGAAATACTACAGACCTAAATGAGAATGCGTTGCCAGAAAGCCTGCCATTCAGAGATTAGATTGGGATTGTTTTGCCACCTGGTGGCAGATTGTAAATGATTGCGCTGGTAGTAAAACCCACCCCATACTTGTCAGTTACAATTGGTTACACCTTGTATTCTTTTACACTCCGTCTCCTTCTTCAGACAGAGGGGCAGATGTATTAAGCCAGGCGAGGAGATAAACTGGAAGGAGATAACGCACCAGCCAATCAGCTCCCAACTGTCATATTTCGAACACAGCTGATTGGCTGGTGCGTTATCTCCTTCCACTTTATGTCCAGTTTATCTCTTGGCCTGGCTTAATACATCTGCCTCAGAGAGTGTGAAACTTAAATATTTTAAGAGTAATTTTGGGGGTGTCCCGGAGGTCTGATGCTGCTGTGGAAGCTGGCTTATCTGTTCCATTTGGACCCTATATTTTTCAACTGGGATATCATATCGGGGTAACCTACGGGATCCAACAGTATGTCGATGCCAGAATGTTGATATGATGTTGTTGGATTGTTGACATCATGTTAACTATAAAGAAGACTGGGTTGGGTCTGCCACAGATATATGTAATTAGTGTGATAGAGCAAATAATACACAAACTGGAAGACCAATGATGTTACACAATTCAAGACAATACCAGCATAGTCTTGTTGTGGTACTGGTGGTGCACTCAGAGCCAGTAAGATTGTCAAGCATCCAAAAAGAAAAAAGAAAGACACTTTGTTGGGACACACTTATCGGGAGGGAAAAGTACATAAAACATAACCTTTAATTCATCAAATTAAGAAATGCAATTGTCAATATCTGTGATCATTAAAATTGACTGTATAGGAGTGAAACCACCTGATTGGAAAACTGAAAGATTATTCATCACATGAAGTCAGACTCAAATGACAGCCATGGTGGTGGTGGCAAGTGAAAATGTATAAGTAATATAATTTTCTTGATAATTCAAGATATTGTCTCTCCCCTAGACAGTTGTCTAAGAAGACTGGGGCAGTGTATTGTTATAGGTAATATACAGTGTTTAACCTTGCTGGTCTCAGAGGTTTTAGATTGAGGGAGTGGTCTCACTCTTTCCACATCTGCTTCTCCTGTGTGTGCCAGTCGGCAGTGAACTAGGAGTGAGTGTCTAGTCTACTAGGTGTTAGCTTCCCATGTGGAAAGAGATAGAAGAACATGATCTGCAGTTGGCAGAGCCAGGCATTTCCCTCTGATGATAATAATCAGTGCAGGTGATACTGCCAGGATCCCATTGAGAGTCTTGGTAGAATAAATAGACATGGAGGGTCGTAGATTTATGTTCCTAGGTAACGGTAGATACATCAGAAATACCAGATTGGAACAGGTAATTGTTGTAAAATGATTCTTTCTTGGTCAGAAGGACCTAGTGAAAAATCCACCCTCTCTTCAATAGACCGTGTATATCTCAAAATAACTGGGGCGTATTACACATATTTGGTCAGAAGGGACAGCTGAGAGATAGTAGATTGCGGGAAAGATAACACGGTTTGACATTTACTTCTTTTGTGTGTGCCAGCCGGCAGTAGACCCCAGGAATGAGAGTGTCTAGTTACTGCGATCTTACTAACTGAAGGAAGTAAAGAAACCAAGACTTATGGGCCCCATACATCAGCAATCGCAATTAATGGATTTCCAGATCCAGGGATTTTTTGGCCAGATAAATGGTTTCTACAATCTATTTGACTTGCCCACACATTACAGATTTATTTCAGTGATCGGCAGATTTTTCCATCTAAAGATTGCATCTTCATATCTGGAAATTGCCCAACTGATTGCCATTTCAGCTGTTCATAATGTAAATAGATGAAGAAGACGAATTGGGAATGCCCACACATAAAAAAGATCATGTTTAAAAATCTGATTAAGCAATCGATTGGCGATCCCTACTAATTGTTGATTGGGATTGCCAAAAGGGGGAGCCCACACATCTAAAATTAATTGTGGCAATCTTCTCCAGATCTCAGGATTGTCACAATTAATTGCTGATGTATGGGGCCCATTAGATGAGAGGGATAGGGTGTTAACCTCGGTACATCTTATGTAGAAAAAAAAAACATTATATATAGTGAGGTCCGAGGACGTAGTAGCATCACCCAAAATTAAATCAGAATGATGGTAACAGATTTCTAATACACAATGATTATGGTAATGAGAATGAAAATGATTGCATGAATAAACATGCTAGAACTAGCATATGGTGTCAGTAGACCAAATAAGGTAGGTGTCCAGAGGAATGATAAGGGGGAGAGACAGTGGGGTAGATTTATGAAGCAGTGATAAGGGAGGAGAAGTGATAAAGTGCCCGGTCCTTTATCACTGGCTAATCAGCTTCTGACTGTTAAGTTACAGGCTGGGTTTAAATAGGAGCTGATTGGCCGGTGATAAATTACCAGGCACTGTATCACTTCTCCTCCCTTATCACTGCTTCATAAATCTACCCCAGTATGTGGTCCAGGTGTGCACTTACCTGGTACCACAGATATCAGACAGCCGGTTCACCTGCAATGGCTTGTTCACTGGGTCACACTGTAAACAGGCAGCTGTAGGTGAAACGGCTATCTGAAAACATATGCTGTACAATGGCTGTCTAGGGGATAGACAAGATCTTGAATTACAGATGGAGCGCCTGTCAGCCAGCCTGAAGAAACAGGCTGGCTGACAGGCCAGATAAGAACCACCTGGCCCATCTAGTCTGCCCCTTTTTTAAACATGCTTCCTCAAACTTTATTTGATTGCCAGATCTCCTGAGCTGGCGCAGGGTGGCGGACAGAAGCTCCATGTGACTGGGACGTGCGAGCGTCTCACGCGTTCCAGTCAGCACGGCGGCAGGTAGCTGATTCCCTGCCAATCTCCGCTTCAGGGAGACGGGCAGGGAAAGTGGAGGCTGCGGGGAGCTAGCGGAGGGCTCTGACAGAACGCAGTGCACGAGGGTCTTGTGTGCACATGCCCTCTTCTGTCGGTTGGCGCACATTGGCGATTCTATCACCAGGAGCAGCTCCATTGAAAGCTGCTCCATCTATATCACCAAATTTATATAACTTATATATTTCCACCTGCCCCTGTTGTCTTGGCTGTCATTTGACAATTGTATTTCTTAACTTAATGTAATTAAAGGTTATGGTTTATGTTCTTTTACCTCCTGATAAGCGTGCCCCAACAAAAAATCTTTCTTTTTTTCTTTTGTTGATGGAAAACAGGTTGACACATAAAAAGTTAATAATAATAATAATAATAATTGTATCTATATAGCGCTCTTTCTCTAATAGGACTGAAGGTGCTTAACAGATACAGATGTGAACAGATCAACATTGATGATGATTATCATGTATGGCTGAGTGTGGTACCACACACAGCCATACATGGTCATCCTCATCATCATCAATGGCTGCCAGGCTGTGTGTGCTATAGCCATTGATAATGTGACATCAAGGTCAGTATTTCAAGATGATATAGTTGCAGTCTGTCTAAATTTTTTTCCCCTAGACTAGAGATGGGTATACCTTGAGCCAATAACCAAGCAAAGAAACTCAGCGGCGCATCGGCAGTACAGACTGTGCACTGCTGAGATAGCGCAGCAACTTGTCGACTCTATTGAAGAAAGGGGCGGACTTGGAGGTGGGGCCCGGGGCATTGCGCAGGGAAGAGTGTTATACACAAGGGCCTGACGCACTGCAGTACTGCCTTGCACATACAGTACTGTAACACACAGTCGCGTATGCATATAGAATCTATATATAGATTCTATATGCAATCAAATGACATTCCTGGGGGGTAATGGATGGATGAATATAGATTCATATGCATGCCCGGCTGTGTCTCGGCAGCGCGACTGTCCATTACCCCAGTAATTTAATTTTTACCCCATTTGGGGTAATTTACCTCTGTTCCCTGACCACTGATCTCTACCGTAACCTCCTGCATACGCCATTACAATCTCATAGCATAACGGATAAAAAACACATAGAAACACAAAGATAGGCAGAACCAACCCATGCTTTTATTTCCATTGCATATAAAAAATTCATATGAAGATATTGATTTACAGTACTATCCCATAGGCTGTTAAAGAGGCTAAGAAACATTGAAAATCATTTGCAGTGTTCACACAGGATGCCATTCTACTGACATACCCCCCCCCAACAAACAAAAACAGCAAAAAAAAAAAAAAAAAAAAGAAATCAACAACATACATAATTCTGGAGTACGTAGCTTTAGAATCCCTTTTTTATTTTTATTTATCTGTTTTAAAACAAAAGCAATCAAAATCCTTTGGACCAGGGCTGCTAAAATCTACAGTTTGTGTGTCAAAAAAGGAGGCTCTGATCACCTACAAAAAGAATCTTTCACGGAGCAGTCACCAACGTGATGGCTGGGCAGCGATGGAATGACATAGATCTATAGGGGCGTGTCACATTAGGAAATACAGGGGGAGGTGTACAGTATCAAGCTGTACGAATCATGGACAAGAGAAGTAGTTGCCATAGCAACCAATCAGCACCTAACCAACATTTCATATAATGTACTTGAAAAATGCTCAATCAAAGCCATTTGGTTGCTACTGGCAACTCTTCCACTCTTTATACCGCTTGATACATCTCCCCCACAGTGCTTATGGGTTTTAACTGGCCAGAATGCACAAAACAGTGTTTAATGGGAAAAGACAACTGGTCAAAGTTGGTTATCGAGCCAAAAATGACCATGCGCTGTGTAACACCTACAGTACATATTATAGCGGTGCACAAATACATCCATCGTTTTGAGGCAGAGAACTGCACTGCTGAGACACTACTATGACATCAGCAAGTGCAGTTAGATTTGGATGTACCATCGGGGAGAGAAAGACTACTCTGAAGGCCGTTAGGCCTTAACGATAGCTTTGGACATTATGTCATCCCATTGGCATCTTCTCCCGTTAAACCTGTGCAGTAGCTTAAATAATATAAATATTATATAGGAAGATATGTATATTCATTTCAATATTATAGTGCAACTATACATCTCTGTACAATGTTATCTACTGTATACATTACTTTCTCTACAAAAAAGAAGAAGAGCTTTGGATTACTAGAACACTAGTATAAGTGTCATTATTCGGAAACGTCGCAAATAGAAAATAGTCCTACATTTTCTATACATGCAGCAGAGTAAATGTTATATTGAAAAACCGCTACAATGAGTTACAGTACTGTATGTATTCCCTCTATTATATTACACATACAGTATGTGAAAATGTATATATACACAAGTTAAATATTGCTTTGGGGGGATGATACAAAGCAAAAATGGATGAAGAATGGATGAACTTACCATGTGTGATTTATAAATAATGTATATAAATAATGAAAATATGGATATATATATATATATATATATATATATATATATATATTATACACACAGACATAGGAGTGTAAAGCAAATACATGAAACCATTATATAAATCATGTGATAACTCCATGTATCATATTTCCTTATAAAGCTGGCTGCCGAGATTGTGATTGGGCAGAAAAATACAATGGTAAAGGGCTGGTTCACCCTTCCGCAGTGAAGTCTGACCCCTGTATTTGATCTCAAAAGGGCTGTGGAAGAATAGCAAAGGGGAAGATTGAGACGCTACGAGATTGGTCTAGCATTGGATTCACAATAGTCAGAAACAATTGGTATCAACTTCCCCCATTTCCCTAATCTCCCACAGCCCAATTGCTACCATGACCTTAACCCTTTGAGTGCAAAGTAAATTTGTGAAAATAGGTGTGAAATATAATGACCTGTAATATTTTTTACCTTACATAGAATTTTTTTTTATTTATTTTTTTAACACGTTTTAAATTTGAATTTATATAACAAATGTGAGCGGCGCCGCCATTTTTAGCAGATATTTTGCAACTCTTTCACAGAGATGTTGGAACTCAAAGGGTTAACAGCCATCCGTTTTTACATTAAGGAATATGAAATCTCAATGCAAAAACAAAAAAAATGTGATTTTGAATGGAAATTTTTGTAAAAATTTTTTTTTTAGAATTCTCATTCTAAAATCTGCGAAATATTAGAACTACAGACCACATTAAGTTTATTTGCATGGGACCCTTTTGTGTGGACCTCACATATAGCTTCTATGAAATAAACAGATAGAAAAGTGCATGAATGAACCCAAGAGAAATGCCCACTGAAATGCCCAGCCTTTTTCCGTCTACCACCATTACCAAATGCAGCAAAACACATTAAAGTTAGTTAGTTCAGAGTTTAAGGCACAGCCCTGGGCCCAAAGTTCTGCAGCTTTAGATTTAGCATTTTTTTGTTTTTCAAATTTTTCCGTAAAGAAGCTCTAAGGTGACATTATATATATAATACAGAAGATAAATGTACAAGGAGTAAATATACAGAATATTCATCTCTCACCAAGAGTTTCAAGATATAAGAACACCACCCGGATAAAGATGATGTCATAATAAGAACTGTTATTTTACAATTAACATTATGTACATTACAATAAATACATGGTTGTAAACAGAGACAAACAAGACTGTATAACAGGTAAGGTCATTCGGTGAGGAAAATAATGAATGGCACAAAAGTAATAAAAAATAAATATGTTTATAATAAAAAAAAACATGTTGCACTTTGACACAGCTCTCTGTAAATCCATTTCATTCAAGTTTTTTTTTTCCTTTTTGAAAGCAATTGTTTTGTACCTTCTAAACGAGCTTTCACTAAAACTAGAACACATGGTTGAAAAAAATAATAATATAAAAAACGTGCTGACAACAGCAAAAGTAAAGCATGCTGTTACCAACGTATAGCCACACAGCACCAAATGGGTTGCATCTTTTACTTATGGCATATTATGAATTAAATGTTTAAAAAAATATATATAAAAAAAGCCACTTAAACTTTTTTGTTTTTAAAGCAGTGTGAAATGTTTTACAGCACACTTTGGCAAACAGGGCAAAAAAAAAAGAGAGAGAGAGAGAAGAAAAAAAAGGAAAGAAAAGGATTATACAGTGCATTAGATTGATCTACGAAAACATTGTCTTTTCATACTCGCTGATTGTCCATGAATGATGGATGGATGTTTATTTTATTTATTTTTCAATTCTTGCATGCGTAATGGTGCGACGTGTTCACTATTATGAAACAATTTCCATTAGTGCAGTTGTTAACCCTTTCAGGTCTATCTTTTATTTTTGGAAATAAATATTGCTTTTTTTTTTTTTAATGGTTACATTCCAGGCACTCCATGGGGGAGGAAAAGAGATGAACAGCATCGGTGATACGTGAAATGGGGAATCTTTACGTATGGGACAGCACAGTGGGTGCTATAAAAAAGCATTTACCAATACATATTTTGCTGGAGGTATTGACTGCGAATGAAACATTTTTTTCTAAGTTTTCAAATAAAAACTATTTTAAAGGCGTGAAACACAAGTAAGAGACACTTAAGGCTACGCCGAAGGCTGAAATCCTTTTTTTCCTTATTTTTTTTTTAAATGACATTTTTTTGTTTTGTATTTTTTGTCAAAAATATTTTTTTTTGTTTTTGGCCAAGATCATACACAAATAGATTAGTCTGCATGCAATTTGATGCATTATTTTTACAGAGTACGGATGATTTTAGAACTAGACAGACATTCTCCGTCAGTGCCAAAAGCTTTAATAGTAACATTGCTCCTTCAGCAATAAAGATTCATTTTATAATTATTATTTTTTTTTTTACTTTTAGCTCTAGGATTAATATGACATTTGTCTTATGCTGAACTTTCTTTATTTTATTTTTGGAAATGTTGGGTCTGGATGCGTTCAAAAAACATTTTGCTGTTGTAAGGAACCACAGGATGTAAGTGTGATGTTGCTGATGTTCAGACCTGTGAATGAACGTACAGTTCACATATATGTATACTGTATTGATCACCATAGCTGTATGCTACAATTTCACAGCTATAGGATACAGCTATATGACTATAAAACCTTGAAGAACATATTTTCAACTTTCTAGGGTATTGCACACAAGCCAATTAAGTTAGGACATGGAACACAGCTAAAGGCATTCAGTATGAAACAACTTTGCATTACATTTAAGTTCACGTACACAGCATGGAGCTTTAAGATCACGCAAAATCTTGGACGATGTTCTCCCTATTGTGTGGTTTATCGAGGCTTGAGACATTGATACGGGGTGAACTGTACATAACAGAGGGGGTGACCTTCCGTACTATATTGGAAAGTGGCCAATGCATTCTTTCTGTGCTAATCAGAACATTAAAAGAGGATTAAAAACTAAGTTGTACTGAAAGGGTTTCCTGCAAGACAGTGTCTTTAAGAAAGGTACAAGCATATAAAAAAGGATGGATCACTAGAGTCCGATCAATTGCTATGAAATTCTAAGGTGCAAAAAAATCCATAAAACGGAGAAGTTGTCCAGTGTTGCACATTACTTTGTAGTGAAAACTTGCAAGTTACTCTTTGGAACAAAAAATCAGTGGCGGATGAATGTACCTTTTTGTAATTTTTTTTTTTTTTTAAATAGAATACCTCAATATATTTAATAATAAAAGTAAGCTCTACAAAAAAAAAATTGTATTACATATGATACAAAATGCAAAGGATGTCGCAGCTCGATGAGCTGCAGATTTTTCTTTTTTATATATATATATATATTTTCAGTCATTTCATCAGGAAGACTTAAAATTAGAAAATGATGTAATCTCCACAGCTCCCCATCCCGATGCTGTACCAGCTGTGATGTGTCTTAAAATTCCACATCTCCGCCTTCAGGTGCAAAAAAGGCCAGAACTCTAGTACTGCTTCTCTCTCACTCTGGTTGTTCTTTGCAAGCAGAACCGCATGGTCTTCCTGCTCTCGTCACTCCATGAGAAACTGTTTTGGAGTAGCCGATGACTTGAATGGTCTGCCAATGTTTACCGGTTAGCTTTTCAATGCTGTGGTGATGGATTTCGGTTTATATTCCTGAGTGCCAAACTGAGTAAATAAGGTCAGTTTTGATCAACAAATATCCTGGCAGATGAAAGTGAGGTGTGACCATGGTTGCGGCATGTTTCATGCACTTTGGAAACCATTTTCTAAAAAAGAAAACGAAAACTGAACGAAAAAATAAGAGAGATAAGAGGGAAAGCGGTCACACTGTTACGTGTCTGGAGAATGCTCTCCTTCTAATGCGCTAGGTTCTGTTTGGCTTTCCTCTTCTTCCACCTGTTCATCAAGTGGAATTTCAGTGGATTCAGAGTCCTGTGTACAAAGGGTCTTTGAGTCACTACAGCTGTTGTCTTCTTCTACTTGACTGCCACTGTCCTTTTCTGTGTCAGACTCCCCATCTTCTTCCAGTGTTAGTTCAAACTGGAATTTTTCTGTTTGGCCTTGTCTACCTTCCTCCTGCTCATCCGGTGCAGGGGATGGACTCTGGGGAATTGTGCTTTGATACCATTCTCGATTGTCCTCCAAAGTGTCCAGAATATCTTGGGCATCTGGGTGAACGAGGTCTGCCCACGTCTCCCACAATGGATGAACAATGTAGTCTATAAAGCCGACCTAATACAAAAAAGAAGAGGAGAAATGTTTTAGATGGACTTTAGTTTATTTATATATTATAAATTAATATTTTAAAAAGAAAGGAAATGGCTAATGATATTTATGTTTAAATCGTTTTCATTTGTTCTTATAACTATTGTGCAATTAATAAAAATAATAAAAAACATTGACAGGGTATCAATGGACAACAATTTTCAGTGACTTAATGCAGGCTTAGGGTGTTGTTATCCATTTAATATTCAATACCATGTAAACACAAAGGTGTCTATGGGAAACCAATCAGATCCTATCCATTATACTTCAGAAGGTGCTAAATAAATAAAAACTATATTCTGATTGGTCGCCCACAGCAACATCCCATCTTCAATAGAACTCCCATCTTGGTAAATAAACCCCAAGAAGTGTTTTTTTTGTTTTATTTATTTTTTATTTTGGGGGGGGGGGGGAGTAGAGGAACAAGCACATACATGTGCAGGTCATAAGAATATTCATCATTGTACAGGTTGAGTATCCCGTATCCGAGTATCCGTTATCGGAATTATTCCGAAAACCATACATTCCAGAAAGTGAAAAAAAAAATATTTTTTTTGCTAAAAACTGACTGGGGACATTTGTAACAGCACTACTGAGGACATGATATGTAACTGGCACTATATATATGCAAGAAAATGATTGCTTGGTATTCAAATTCAATATCTGAGATAGTACACAAATTTTGTTTCATGCTTTGAAACCTTGTTTTTTGAACAAATAAAATATATTTGTGTGTATTTTATGTGGTAATAAAATATATTTGTGTGTATTTTATGTGTTTATACAGCAAACATGCAAGATACTTCAAAATACATAATTAAAATATAAAAATATTCCGAAATACGGAATAATCCGTTATCCAAAATTCTCCTGGTCCCGAGCATTTTGGATACGGGATACTCAACCTGTACCTCTATTACTTCAGCCTGCTAGTATAGATTTATTATTCTGTGCATGAACGGCCATGGGAACCACAGTCGCATGATGAAGTGAGCAGAGAGGCTTTGAAACTCCCCTCCGAGCTCGGTGTTCTGTAAAAGTCCCTCCAATTTACATGACATGCTAACAGTTTCTGCAGAATGCCTCTATTGGAAACAATCATGTGAAGCTATCAGATATATGTTTAAAAATATGAACCGGCTATCAAAAAGAAAAATACATTTCTGTTGGGATCTCCTCTAGCCGTAACATAAATCGAAAATTAGAATGTAGGGCAATAGAATGTATCAGATCCTACAAACTAAAGCAACAATTATTATTACTGTCATCTGCATGACACAAACAGCTTGGACTTTTCCTTAACAGAATGATTGAATGTACCTGTGATTTTTCCACAGACGCATTGTGCTTATCACACATGGGGCTTATTTCCATCCCTCGCTCCCTCTCCCGGTCGCCTTGCCTGAAGAATTCCTCCATTATCCGGTCTGTCCAGTGTCGGTATAGCTGCAGAGGCTTGGTTGGATTACTGAGATCCGCACAATGTACCATGTTCTGCAGAACCTAAAATAGACGTAAAAACACCATCACCCGCTGAGTTATTACACAGGTGGCACAAGCCTGGCTTTTCATTTACACTCGGCTTAGCTGTGAGGTGCAGTCAAGAAGAGCGATTTGGTGTAAGAGCCAGATGAATGGAGAACAGGACACTACTAAATAGCTTCATCTGCTAAGAGTCATTGGAACAATCTCGGGACACTTGTGTTCTACTAACGATGACCTGTCGTTATCTGAGGGCTGAAATCATCACTGCCACCACTGGGGGAGGGGTGTGGTACACTTGTAAAGGACCACAGGATGTAAGTGTGATGTTCAATAATGGGAATAACACCCTACACCCTCAACAAACCCCCCAATGTCGGCCATGTAACAACTTCCGATAAAATTACCTGGATCCTGTCCGAGTAGTTGTCAAGAAGAAGGACCCCCGAGCTCGTCACTTTCTTGGTTTCCACCATTGTTTTTAAATCAGCCAGTAAGTTCATATGCTTTGACATGTCTGTCGCTAGTACCTTGGAAAAGAAAAGAATGAGCAATTATAGATTTGCCTTTATGAAAGAAAACTAATTATTTTCACCTTTAAGGTGATTTATTCAAAGGAAAAAATATTGCTAAAAATTAAGGATTAAGAGGATAATACATTCCAGCGTCAGCATAATGTGGCAGTACCACCGCCTGCAAAGATGCACCCCCCATGGATCTGTGCCCGCCTGTTAATTCTATACAGGCAAAATCAAATCTGTGATGAAGGTTACAGTCAGAGATCAAACCCCTCTTCTTGAGACTGGGCGAAGCTATTTTGGGCCTATCCTGCGACTGATACGGTTATAGGGAGGCAACATTTGTACGGCTGTGAACAATGTGCCCGCTGCGGTCTCTGTGCTGCGGTCAGGAATACAAATCTAGCTGGGCATGAGAAATGGCAGAGACGCCAACCAATGTAATTAGGGGAAACAACCTGACATCGAGAATGCACTGATGGCTAACAACAAGTAGGACATGTAAAGAGCTACAGGCCTAACACATAGGACACAAGAGAGAGAGAGCATCAGATTATCCTAACCCCCCAAGTCCCTCTGACTTCCCTTTCATCATCTATCATTTTGATACTCTTATCATAAATACATATAAAGATAAGAACTAATTTTATAAAGCTACAGCAATAGGGTCATATGCATGCATAGATGAGATGCACTGCGGAACCACTGTACCAGCTCCACTAACTAAGGCGGCGCTTTAGCAAAGATTAAAGAGAGTGATAAGTACCAATCAAGCAGCTTCTAACTGTCATTTTACAATGGGAAATGTCATTTAGGGGCTGCATGGTTTGTCCCCCCCCCCCCCCTCAGTGTAGAGCCTGAGCAAGACCCTGTATGGCTTAAGGCAAGAGACTGATTTGGTCTTGTATCCTCTGTTTTAAGTAACCTAGAACCCTCAGCAACCACTGGGCTCAACACAAGAGACAAGGTTGCTAATGCACAATCCAGCTCTGGGGGCATGAAGTGGTGAAAGGTGGGGGGGCATGAAGCGGTGAGAGGTGGGGCAGGGGGCATGAAGCGGTGAGAGGTGGGGCAGGGGGCATGAAGCGGTGAGAGGTGGGGCGGGGGGGCATGAAGCGGTGAGAGGTGGTGGGGTGGACTCTTGCCTTTTGATGAACAATCAATCAAGCTATTCATGTACCTAGAACATAGGTAGTATCTACCGTGTACATGTATATGACAATATAGAGCAGATATAACAGCACCTTATGTTACAGTAGGCTGTGATGTAAAGAAAAGTATGGCAGAGTAAAATAACTTCAATTGTAAAATGACAAGTCAATAAAACGCCAAGTAAAAATGCCATAAAGACAAGTATTACATTATAGTGTCTCCAGCACCACCATGGGTTAATTCATGGCGTATTCGAGATATAGGAAACAGACTCGTCAGCTGCCTCGTGTAATTCTAATTACAGCCCATAAACACACAAGACATGTTCCTGAGAAGAATGCAGAAAATATCCGACTCTCACACCTTTCCCCCAGACGGGGACAGTTTTAGCTAACGAGAGAGGGTGTGAGATCTCGAAGACCTTAACTCCAGACACAGCAGGGGAGGACAGAATATAAAATATACTGTAAATCATAGGCAAGCATTTCAGCTTGTGCCCACATGGGGAGGGCATACTGGTACTTCTAGTTCCACAGCTCATGACACTCTGATGTACGGGAGATACGGTAGCTAGCGTGAGGGGTATTCTGCTTCCAGAAAAGTCATGAGACCTTCAGGTTTCCTAACCCTGCACTAACAGAACAGTCCAATTGCTGGTCCGCAGAGGATGCTGGTAGTTGTGGTCCTACAGCGTTTGCAGAACCACAGGTTGTATGCACCTGCTGAAAGTAATCCAACAGGTGTGCGCACCTGCATTCCAGGATTTATAGAATATAACTTGGACAGCATAAATAATAGCTAGAAGTATGATAAATGGGTGAGAAGAAGAATTCCGTGTATACTGTAACGCCAGGCCGGCTCTCTGAAAGAACAGAACAAGCAGGGTGATAACAATCTGTACTCACTATGTCAATGACCATTTTCCGTAATGATTGTCTCTGCTTTTTGGTCAAGTTCTGGAAAATGTCACAGTTCTCCTCTTGCAGCAGCTTGAACCCCACAGCTAAATGATGGTTCTCCAGAACCGATGAGTCATTGTACATCAAGGCTAATTCCGAGTCTGGAAGAAAATGAAAGGACATTTTTACGAGACGCAGCACAAGGGGATATCAGAAAAAAAACTGGAAGAAGCATGAAAATGGTACAAATGTTAATGATAGGATATGATTGCTTGATTGCAACGAAGCAGCATGAAACCATTAAAAAAAAAAAAAAAGGACAGGACTGTTGCAGTGTTATGTGTAGCACGCATATAAATCAGGGAGGGGAGGCTTCAATTCAGGTTACCCAGATACGCATCTAGAACCACCCCAGCCCCCTATCCAACTGTCTGACACCCACAGAAGAAAACGCTTCCTAGAAAACAATAGCCAGCTCTGTATCCTAACGGCTCTGTGGAGGCTCCGCCCCGCATATCAATATAGCTTCTGGGATGGATTACTAATGCCTCTCATCCCACAGAGCCATTCCTAAGGATTTGCAGAATGTTTGTAATCAATCATCAGCTTGGTTGTATGGAAATTTATATTCGTTTTCTCTGGGGACCAAAAGTGAACTGAAAAGGTGAACGCTATTCCGGTGAACTCACAGATGGATGATGCTTTTGGATCTGGGTATATGCAGATCTGGGGAATCGATGTTGCTCGCACTGACATGCTGCTGGCGTCAGGAAGCATTGTAGTAATGTAGCATGTTCATTCATTGTAATGAAACCACTGTCTGGGTCCTCGGATGCAGCGTCGCTGCCCCTGCAGCCGGCCAGACATCCTAAATAATCTGTGGGTTACTCAGGATGTCCGATGGTCACACATAAGCCGCCTCCTGTGACTTTACCATGATGTTGCAGTCGCTCTGTACCGAGCTGCAGCAGCTGTGCTATAGAGTCTTTGTACACATTGGGTTGGGTTGCTGGCCCCGTGTAGGGTTGCTGGCCCCGTTTAGGGTTGCTGGACCCGTGTAGGGTTGCTGGCCCCCTATAGGGTTTCTTGCCCCGTGCTGGCCCTGTGTAGGGTTGCTGGCCCCGTGTAGGGTTGCTGGCCCTGTGCGGGCCCTGTGTAGGGTTGCTGGCCCCGTGTAGGGTTGCTGGCCCTGTGTAGGGTTGCTGGCCCCGTGTAGGGTTGCAGGCCTTGTGTAAGTGTTGAGTACAACTACTTTCTGGAGAAAGGGGCTTGGAGCTGTAAAGCATTTATGTATAGCCTTGTACTTTTAAAATAATCAATAATTTTTTTAATGAAAATTATTAATTCATGGGATGAAATGAGCGCTAAAATTGAGTGTAAAATAGAGACAAATAAGATGTGAAACAGCAAGAATAAGAAAAAGGATAAGAAAAACGAAAGCAAAAGAGAAAATGCACCTGTAAAAAAGAAAATGTTATTTTAAAATGTTTACAACTCGTTTAGAGTTGATTTGGTTTGCTTGAGAACCTAACCTCTTTCCCTACCTCTGTGGGTACAGCCGTTGGCGGTGTGGGGTGCTGGCAGCAGCCTGGAAGAAGAGCAACATCACCATTGTGCCGGAGTACTGGACGGCATGGGGAACAAGAGGCTAAACAACACTCGCTGCCGTCAGCACCACACACAACCAATGGCTGTACCACTGCCCATAGAGGTGCATACCCGTTATAATGGAAATGATTAATTAGTCATATGCAGAAAACAAGATAGATTGTTTTAATTTATATGCATAAAATAAATGATGTAATAAGTGCTTAAAAGGTTAAATAGGTTAAACCATCAAACCCAGCACATAATCTACTAGAATCCAGCTCTCGTCTCTGACTGTCTCCACTAATTTGCAGGATGAGTCATGAGATAGATTTTTGCACTCTGGGGTATCCCTCCGGTTACTAGGCAGGCAGTAGAAACCCAATGATTATATTTAGGCACAGGGAACACAAAATGTGCAGAATGCCGCAGACAACCGAAGCTCTTCTTTCTCACAAAAAACATTGCCTCAGGGATTAGCAACACAATGAGACACGACAGTAGCTGGTTATCCAGTCTCCATGACCAATAATTATTTGGATGTTACCATCATTAGTGATTCCCTAGAAACGATTAATATTTCTTGGTAATGAGGGAATATCTGAACAAATATCAAAAATGACGCAACAGGAAATAAAATACCAAATATGGGTAATTACTACAGAACCTTGTACAAACAGAATGTATCTCTCATTTGTATCAGGAACCGTCCTTGACCATTACACGTCGCATATTATCTGGCCTATATTTAGATACACTGAATAATAGGAAAGAGAGCGACTTGTTGCCGGTCAGAGAAGGTAAAACATGGTTATCACTAGTGTTCATTCTAGCACCCACCATCTTTGAAAACCCATGCAGGTCCTCTTCCCTGCCTGGGGTGTCGCTGTCTGCTGTAGTGCTTCTAGCACAGTGTGGTCTGTATATCAGCACTGATATCCAAACCAGACCCGTGCTAGAAACACCACAGCAGACAGCGACACCCCAGGCAGGGAAGAGGAACTGCATGGGTTTTCAAATATGTCAGGTTTTAGAATGAACACTACTAGCCTTCCCATCAGTAATCTCAATAAAAGAAACACTCAAAACCAGAATGTGTGGTAACAGAAGACAGGAAAAACAACAAAACAAGAGAAAGCAAAACATAGGCGCACACAGGGGGGGGGGGGGGGTTTGGCCTAGTGTGACCCAGACTGTGGAGCCCAGGCGAGAGTGACCGCTCCTACAGTGGTGACAAGGTGTTATGCACCAATTCTCAGCTTTCATTTCTGCGGTGTGTTAGACCGCCACCTTTGGTACGTTTACCCTGACCATTGTGGTAAATAAAATACTTTTTTTAAACTTAGGATAATTGCACTATGGAGCGCCTGTTCTTTTTGTTGTGGATAAAACTTTGCCTGTGGGATACAGGACGCCTGTGGGTGCAGCACGGAGCAGCCCGTTTTCTACAAACTGAGTGCATTTTAAACTACTGAAGGAACTATCTTTCTATATCATCATCGTTTTTTTCAAGTTCAGATTGAGGATTTGTAATGAAAAACTCTCCCCACCTGTATGTGGTTTATATATATATTTTTTAACCCTGTGCGCACTGTTTAAATTTATTTTTGTTATATATATATATATATATACACACATACAGTATATACACCTACACACATATACAGATGGGGCTGGCTTCATCCTTGCAGGGCAAAACACCAGCCCCGCCCCTGGACAACAAAGCCTGTCTCCGGTCCCCGCCGCCTCCCCCGCCGTTGAAGCCCCGAGCGCCCCCCCCTAACCCTGCCCGTCTCCCTGAAGTGGAGATGGGCAGGGACACGCAGCGTGTGAGACTGGGGCACGCATGCGTGTGAGACGCACGCGCGTCTCAGTTCAGTGAAGGGGCTCCATCTGTACACACTAGTAAGCCCGCTCAAAGCTAATGCTTCGAAAGCTAGTCTGCTACCTTGTGATTGCCTCTTTGTGCATGTGTGAGAGGGAAAGAGATGTAGTTTCACTCGCTAACAATGGATGGCAGTGTTTAGGAGACACACAGACACTAGACATAGATGATATATAATATTTCAGGTGAGACTTTAAAGCAGAATGTTGAATATCATTCCCACTTACTTGTGTTAATAAGAAACTGGTTGGAAACCCCGGGATGATCAACATCATGTATTGCACTTGCAAAGATCGCAGCAAGAATTTCCAGATCTGTGAATACAGACTAGGGGGAAAAAAAACACACAAAATATAATTTTTGTCAGTGACAATCCTGCATCCATTGCTCATATAGTGACAAGGAGGACGGCAGAGACTGGGAGCATAGGCACAGTAACACCCACTATGTTCATACATACAGTAGTTCATGCCCAAACTATGGGGAAATTCAGGGCAAAAAAAGTGGGAACACTTGTACATTGGGGCTCATCCTCCCTGACACCCCCCACAAGTGCAGCGCTAGGGGTACCGTCATTTTCACATATCACTAAGAGTATAAATAACCCAAATACGAAGTTGGGATGGGATCACTAGGTCTACAAGCATTAGGTAGATAGTCATTAGGTCGACACAAGAAAAGGGTTGACATGAGTTTTTCATGTTTTTTTTTATATATATATTTTTTTTTAAAAAGGTGGTTTTTCATACTTTCCAAGTGGGCACAGAGTATGAATATAATAGTGTGCCGAGTGTAGAATGGTGAGAAAAGTGGTACACTTATACTGTGTCCACCTCGATTAACGTAAAAAAACATGAAAAACCCTTGTTTTTTATATCGACTTAATACTTGTGTTGACCTAATAACCATGCCGACTTACTAGATGTCAACCTATTTCATGTGTCGACATAGTGACTGTCGACCTAAAGATTGTCGATCCTATGACCCATACTCTAAGAAGTCTATGCTGGGCTAATGGACGAAGCCCTTAATATTACAGGAGGAAGCTCCCATAATGCAGTGGGTATGAGGAGAACCGGGTGAGAATGTAGGCGTCCGTACCTCCAGAGCTGGGGTTGAAAGCAGCACGTGAGTAGACTGCGCAACATCTGCCGCGTGTATGTTATTATGATAAGCCACATCCGCATGATAATGATCTTCTAGAGTCATTAAGTATGTAACTAAAGTGTCTACTGGAATTTTAAACGTCTTCAACAGATCCCGTTCCTGCAGGAGAACACAGACAAAGAAGAACAAAGTGAACATACAGCACGGCACCGGTGAAGCAGTGTGCTTACACGTATACACAATGTATGTATTTGGACGCGGCACAAAGCCCTACCTGAAATATAGTGTGTATGACCACCGTGAGAGGTCGGTTTCCAGAAAATTCCGCTACTTTAAAAACATTAAGGCCCCATTTGTTCACATCTTCAAGTTCCTGGAGGGAATGAGAAAAGCAGAGAAGGATGAGACGGTGTCACATAAGTGATGCAGGTAATGCGCGGAATGGTCACATGACTGAGCTCCCTGCCGCACCCCCATCCCCTACAGCTGTGGACTTGGTACGCGCAGCCTGGAACATTCTGCTAGTGTCGTCTTAGCTGATAGATACAGGAACACATGGCGTGTAGGAGGATGCCATGAATTAATTACCACCATGCTTTTTAAACAGCGTTGTACTGCCAAAAATATGAAAAATGAATAAAAATAGCTATCGGGATGCACAGCAAAGAGTGGTTGAAGCTGCCCCTTACCAGTAGATTAGCAATCGCTCTCTGGGTGTGCACAACTGATATAAGATACACTATGCAGAGACTATGAAGGCCTTATGCCCCATACATACGGTTCGATTTGGTCTATTTTTCTATTCGATTTTTCTTTTATAATGGAATCGAATCGCAAGCAAAATTGCACCATGAGTACACCCCTTAACTGCATAAGTATTGAGTATTCAGATCAAGTATTAATCATTTCATCAAATATAAAGAATCATGTAAGTTTTAATGTTACAGCCCCTCACCCCTTTAACATCCGGGCTTAATATAACATGCCATAGCTATGTCGCACAGTCTTCAAGAACACCCAACAGGTCATGTTTTCAGTATTCCTCTCTGTGGAAACAGGTGGAACAATTACAGACCAGGACATGCCTGTACATGATCAAAGAAATCCTGAATACATGACCTGTTGCAGATACTTGAGGACTGCAGTTGAGAACCACGGATGTAGTAAATATGATGCTAGCTAGAACTTCGCGTCCAGCTCACAGATGGGAGTTAGCTTGGTCAGACTTCTTCACTAGTTTCACAGGGCTCTTGTTATATAAGTTTGGCCGGGTTAAGAGTCTTCCAGTGATGACTGCCCTCTAGTAACGGAGGGGCCTGTAGGCTATTTGCTATGTGTGGGAGGTGGTGCTTCCTTATATTAAGTGAGAAAGAGCTTGTCCTAAAGTGGATGACCCATTTCTCCCACGGACATGACTTTTATATCTCACCTTGGCTAGAGAGTCTTCAGTTTCACTTTTTACGCCAAACCTGGGGATACTTGAGTTGGTCAGGCTAGAGCTGTGCATTAGTTTCTTCACCCCACTGATCTGAGACATGGGCCTCTTCTTCTTCTCTTTGTCTTTGTCTTTCTGGGCCTGCGTTGGCATCTCCACTTCATGTTGTTTATCTACATAGCGACATGCATAAATTAAAATGAACGTTAATGAAATTCGCCGTATGCCCGATTCCAACTAAATGCACACACAAAGGCGATTCTCCACCCAATGGGAATCATGGAAGATACAAGCCGCACATTATTTGGGATAATAATCACAGCTGTGAACCATGAACAATTACAATGTAATACTATTCTTATTATCTTCATCAGTCATTATCTTTTATTGATTTATATGGTGCCACAAGGGTTCCGCAGCACCTAATGAAGTACATACATAGATGCACCAAACAGGAAAAATATGACTTTAGGGCTATTTCACACACTCCGGCTCCTGCCAGGCGGCGAAATCCTGCACGGTCAAAAGCCGTGCCGCGCACACTAGTTGTTAATGGACACTATTGTTTCTATTCACACGGGAAGGCCACGGCCAGGCCGCCCGGTTGCAGCCGGATCCCACCACTGAAAGGGACGGCTGCCGGGCTGTGGCCATCCCTACCATTCTAAACTATTGAGTGCGGCACGGCTTCCTGGCCGTGCGGGTTTTCGCCACCCGGCAGGAGCCAAAGTGTGTGAAATAGCCCTTACAGTACAAGACAATGTAGTACAAGTAGGTGTAACATTGCTGCACTGGTGGACATGACACTGAAATAATCCTCTTGTTGACAGAAACAGAGTTAAGTGCCATTGTAAGGAGTATGGGGAAAAGCACATGAGGGGGAAGGCCCTGCTCATGACAGCTTAAGGCCCCACACACTAGAACGATTTTTTGGCCGATTGTCCGATTTCCGACCGATCGGTCGAAAATCGGACAATCGGCCAAAAAAATCGTTCTAGTGTGTGGGGGCCTTTACATTCTAAAGGGAAGGGGCACACACACAGGAGTGACACAGATGGAGTAGACAGTGAGCTTGGAACATGAAGCAGATGGTCTTGAGATCACTATTAAAGTTTTGTATAGTGTTGGAGAGTCTTATAGGGAGAGGTAGAGAATTCCAGATGTAGGGAACACCATGAGACAAAATATTGGAGGCAGCAAGGTTTCTCCACTATGTACCTCTTTAACCGCTTGCCACTAACGGCTGAATGGGCAATCTTGGGAATTTTCCATCCCAATACAACAATATTACGGGATAGCAAGAAACTAATGCTTATTGTTTCAGCAGTTGACCGCAAATGCATTATACCACAGTGGATCCATGCAGAACCCCCCATTGTACCGTTGTTTAGGGATAAAATTTTCCATGTGTTTCACATGGAATGGGTTGAATCATCCCTCCACAAGGAAGAACGCACAACATTTTTTTCCAGATATGGGAAGGCTTTATCGATTCATTATAAAATTACCTCAAAACACAAATTCACAATTGCTTTCGCTCCACTCAATGGTACGAGACTCGTATTATCTCAGGGGACATCCCAATTGACCTTCCCACATGCGGTTCTGCTGTAGGAAGGTAGGGAGTCCTCCAGTCGTGTCCATCCAATTCCGAACATTTCCATGTAATCGACTATTCTTAGGGCAGTATTCAATGAACATAATCGCGGCGTGCAGCGAATCCTGTTTAGGATTCGCTGCACTGTAGCCGCGTTCCGGAGGGATGAAGCCTTCACTGTATCCCAGTATTCAGTGTCGCAGGGGGTCGCTGCGCCTGACGGCGAATCTTAACCCCTGCGGGGGACGGCGGCAGGCAGGGAGATGGAAGTCTCCCTGCCTGCCCCAGAATGTATGTGGAGGGGAGGAGGGCTCCCCAGGACCCAGGCAGCACAAGCTGCCTCCCGGGAGAGCCAGCAGACAGCGCACTTGGGAACTGGAGGAGAGATAGTTATACCGTCAATATGCTGGATGGTTGGAAGAGGATCAGCTCAGTTTTAAGTTGCTCAAACACTAGGGCAATATAAATGCGATTTAGTCACTTTTATGCCATTGTGGTGATCAATCGCATACCTGTACAAATCGCATGCATTTGACAGCAAGCTCAATGCGATGTGCTGCCTGGTGTGTATCGCATTGGAGCCTGTGAGCCACACCACCAGCAGAAGAGATGCATCGGATCGCAGCAAAAGGACCACATATGATACCGTATGTCACATGCAATCCTGCTCAAGAGTCTCCTCTGCTTGGAGAAGTCGTCCTAGTGTATGGCCAGCTTTAGACTGTTTAAGAGGTTACATTTCAGAAAGTGCTGGGACATCCAAGAAGAGATAGCAGAGGGACAGTTAAAGATAAGTGCGGAGAGAGGGAGAGAGGTCAGCGGAGAAGAGGTAGATTTGAGTATCATCTGCATTGAGCACATATTTACAATCTCAGTCTTCACACAGGTCATGATTTTCAGGTCACCTGGCAGGAGCACTGTGTATCTCCAACTGTCATACAGTATTTAATCCACAGGTGACCTGGAAATGATGAGCTGTGTGTGGTCCCGAGGACAGAGTTTGAGAACTTAAGGAGAGAGAGAGAGAGAGAGAGAGGACCAAGAACAGAACCCACTGTTAGGGAGAGGTGGAGTCATGAGAGGAGACAGAGAAGGCGTGGTCAGAGGTAGGCAATAATACTAATAATAAAATTTCAGGCAAAAGAAATAGAATAGTAAGAAAATGTTCAATTCAACAATAAAAAAACGAGTCTCTGAATTTAAAAAAAAGGGAAGGAAAAAAAGCAATTCAAATCTCTGATTTATACCCTGCAAAATAGTTTCTTTGTTTAGAAACATATTGCACAAGCATGTAGAGCTGAGGATCTATTGCAAGGAACCAACAGCAATAAGCAAAAGATAAGAATCCCATACATTGTATCAGTCAGGATATGAGCAAGCTTTGATACGTATCCTTTCAGGCAGGTGCACACAGTTCACATAGATCAGAAGGGAAAGTCCTAAATTCAGCTGTCAGCTCATTCATGCAGAAGCACAAACATGCCTGGAAGAGTCACATCTGCTGTTACACTCCATGGGATTCCCTAGTACTCCCCCAACTAGAAATGTCCAGTCACGTGGAAACCCGCCATTAGTTCTGCGTCTTGCCTGCTCAAGATTAAAGCTGGCCTTAAAGTCAGCACAAACATATTACTTTCATTGATATAAGCACAAGACTTCTCAGCCACCATATTCCCTATGGAAAGCTTCTGAGTACAGTAAATGCATGGGAATGCAGGCTATGAGTCCACTAGCTCCACGTGACACCAACAAAGGCTATCTGTTTAGATGAATGCCAAAACAATGTCCATATTTATAGTGTAACACCTCATTGTCAACACTAGAATGCCTACAGGGTTCAATAGGTTGACAGGAATCATGACGACATGACCACAATAGCGAAAGTTGAAATGTTGCCCAGTGAAATGTCAACATTCTCAGAATGCCGACGGTTAGGTTTTGGTGCTGCTGGGAGGAGTTTTCTGTTAAGGAGGTTAGGGTTTAGTTGCAGGTGGAGGAGAGGGGATGGAGGGATTAGGGTTAGACACTAGGGGGAGGGATGGGGTAGGAGGAGGATACTTACCAAGATGCCGATAAATCACCCCTCTGCGCCAGAACTACTGATCACATGACTGCAAGGGCCTGAAACAACACGACGGATACGCCGCTACTGCCAGGACCATGTAAGTGACCGATGGGCATCCAGGGATGTCCACTCGGCATGCCATAATGTTCAACTGACATCTGCGTAGGCATGATGAATGTTGACATGGTCATTGTTGATAAGCTAAACATGTTGTCATTTTGACCATGTTGACATTCCCATGTGGACCTAATATACAATATAGTGCTTATAGATTCATCAGAATGAAACAATGCTTCACTGAATCACCTCCACTGAGATCCAACAAGTCCCAGTGTGCCATACGTCTGTTTCCTAGAGAAGTAATACTTCATATTCTCATACATAGCTGCATCCAATGTGTATAGGTTATGGGCATTAAATAATATCAAAAACCCTTCATCTGTCTGTTCTGAGGCGTCTACAAGAATCATTCCGGCAGCAGAACTGAAAACAATGAAACCAATAGAATTGATAGCGCAACTTGGCTTCGCTAAGTGAGACTGGTGAGACGGAGGCATTTCCCACATCACTCCGAACCGTGATATAAACCATTGTTAGACATCTGCCGAGCACCACTGTATTGATAACTATCCTCATTGATGGAATATTGTGTTCTATGATTAAGCAAATCTAATTGACTTCTCCTTGAGGGTCGTAGTCAGGTCCAGGAGTGATGTGCTGTGTACTGTGCTTTACAAGGGATTCCCTCACCCACTATGCGGCTGTTTGGATTCAGGGCATTTTCTCTGCTCAGATGTTGACAGTGTATTTATCATCCCTCCCTCCTACGATCAGGGGTTGCCAGTGATTCATCGCAACCCCCCCCCCCCCCCCCCACCATATCTCTGCAAGGCATGGCATTATAAAAATGACTTCCTATCCACCAGTACATTTACAATTACAAAAATCATACCCAGTGAGCTGAGTTTTTATTTCTCTTCTATCTGAGCTGGAGAATGCAGTCAATCCTCTGCTCTAGCATATGGTTCTGTGAGTCTGTTGTGGGTAACATTAGATCACTAATACCCCTTTTATACCAGAGCCTTGACCCGGGTTATTGCCGCTCTACTCTGGGCCGGGACTTGGTGTAAATGGGGTCAAACAAAATAACCCGGGTCCTGTTCCCCAGGTATCTGACGCAGCAAATGCTTAGGGTCGGACACGGGGCATCTCCAGAGTCAGGGGCCATGTAAATGGGTAACCCTGGTCACCCAACCCGGAGACCCATTTCCACCAATAGGGGAGCCCATATCTCCGATCCGCAGCATCCTGCGGTCAGTCCGGAGATTGGGCAGGGGCTGTGTACAGCCTCCGCTGCTGTCTGTGGTATCCATTCACCTCACAGTATGAAGCTGGGGGCACACGGAGACTGGGGGAAGCCCAGCAGCTTTCCCGGGTGCTGGGCTTGACCCCAGCATGTCAGATGGCATCACTGGGGTCCCGGCTGGTGGGTTTCAGGGCCCGCCTTCGCCGGCATCGCCTGCCCAGCATAATGCCGGGAGATACCGGTGTAAAAGGGAACAACTGAGTCCAGTTGAGTCCAAAATCCCGGGTGCGACCCGACAGTTCTGGTGTAAAAGTGGTATTAGGAGCTATAGAGCCGGACACAGTGGGCTGTGGGAGAGATGTTGGATGCTTTAGATGTGAAGACATTAATGTGTGATGCTGATGTGCAGTGTCCTGGATATGTATGATCAGCACAGCTACCTACTGTACCAACACAGCAATGGAAAAAAGAAAAAGTTTGAGCAGCTAAATAAAATTATGGTTAGTGCGTGTGACTATACAGAAAAATAATCATAAAAAATCAGATTGGTTAGATCTATCACAGAAATTTATTAATCATTCTAAAAAGACATGTAGCCAGAATATATAATAAAAACAATTGGGTTAAAAAGGAAATCTAAAATCTCACCAAACCAAACCATAGAAATGGATTTGACCAGGAGAGTCCCAAACGTCCACAAGGAGCAACAAAAGTGTCCCCCAATCGGCAATGTGGGGAATCTCAAACGTCCAAATGGAGCAGCAGTAGTGTCCCCAAATCCGCAATTTGGAGGGAGGACAGGATGTAATTTTCAGGAGTGGCCCAAGGTGGCACAAATAACCAACTCCCTCCGCTGGATGGAATGAAGCGGGATGGTGTCCTCAACCTCTACTATAGTTGCAGATGAATTTGTAATCCGAATGGAAGGGGGGGTCCCAGTGGTGTTTGGGAAGGTCTGTAATCTCTGAGTTTTTCCTTTCTGTGGATGATGGTTTGGGAAAGGTGAGAAAAAAAATTCTGACCGGTTTCGCTACTCCAGGCAGCTTTATCAAAGGATGTCCATACATCTACCTACCTATCTACCCAAACACCACTGGGACCCCCCCCCTTCCATTCGGATTACAAATTCATCCGCAACTATAGTAGAGGTTGAGGACACCATCCCGCTTCATTCCATCCAGCGGAGGGAGTTGGTTATTTGTGCCACCTTGGGCCACTCCCTCCAAATTGTGGATTTGGGGACACTACTGCTGCTCCATTTGGACGTTTGAGATTCCCCACATTGCCGATTGGGGGACACATTTGTTGCTCCGTGTGGACGTTTGGGACTCTCCTGGTCAAATCCATTTCTATGGTTTGGTTTGGTGAGATTTTAGATTTCCTTTTTAACCCAATTGTTTTTATTATATATTCTGGCTACATGTCTTTTTAGAATGATTAATACATTTCTGTGATAGATCTAACCAATCTGATTTTTTATGATTATTTTTCTGTATAGTCACACGCACTAACCATAATTTTATTTAGCGCTGCTCAAACTCTTTCTTTTTTCCTTTTGTTCATTCAGTAGAGGACTAACTATCCTGTCATAGAGCAGCTGCTAAGAAAAACAACTCAGGTCAGGCGCACAGGACCCGAAATCACCTAGTGTGATTTGGGTCTGCCCCTCTTTACCAACACAGCAATGTATGGGGAATAACAAGGAGGACAATACAGGAAATGACAATAACAACAAGGAAACACTTCAGTAGACGTTACTTTTGCGGCCATCTGCAATTGAATGGAGGAAAAGTGCCAAACAGTTTTCTTACCTAAAAATGTGTTTGAGATATATTCTGAGACCTGGTTGCCAGACCGGCTCATCTCCGATAGATGGGTGAGCTCCCGGTTGAGCATTCTTTTGAACTGTAAAGGTAATGGAAATATAAGGGAAAACATAAGTTTCTGAGTACATACCTACTGTACATATATACACATATTTTTTATAATTTAATCAGAAGTGACATTTCCATAAGTAATTAGACATAACAGTCATTACTTTCATAAGTTATTTTTACAAATAGGAATGAAAGCATACAATTATAGGAATATAAACACAAGATTTTTAATTTTTTCCAGCAACCTTTGTCAAAAATGTTAGATCGTAAGCTCTTTGGTGTAGGCTTCTCATTCCAATTGTTGGCCCAACGAAACGTGCCAGTCTGCACCCAAGGGGCAGATGAAGCTGCTGCTTAAAATGGGTTCCACCAACATGTGTGGGCTGTTTCTTTTACCTCATTTAAACTGACAGAATATGAAGCAGAAGTGTCATACCGCATGTTGTGCTGACATATGCCCCCAGATGTGTGAAGGGGGGGAAGGATAAAATATCACATCACAGCTTACCCTTCAACACATAAGATGACCAAAATGTTTTTTCCCAACCTCACTTTTCCCTCATGGTATAAATGAATAATGAAAGTTATCGGACTGTTGCCTTTCTTACATGTATCACATTTGAGTGTGTGCGGTATTGTGTTATGCTACAGTTGTAAAATGCGCTTTCCCACCACAACGCAACATAAAGACACCAAATGTCCCAAGTCATCCAATTTAGAGCTGATGCTATGTACTCCTACTAGGCAATGTGTGGCCCTCTGTACAGGAAAGAATGCCCTGAAATACCATCATCGTGTCATTACAATATCAGCTTAGGTCAGCATTTACTAAAACACCCTGACTACAATGATCTTCCTCCATTGGCTGAAACCTATGGGTACTTGTGCGAATCAGCCTCCTATTCAACCCTTAGTGTTCATTGTAGCACTCGCCATCTTTGAAAACTCATGCAGTTCCTCTTCCCTGCCTGGGGTGTCGCTGTCTGCTGTAGTGCTTCGAGCACAGTGTGGTCTGTATATCAGCACTAATATGCAAACCAGACCTGTGCTAGAAAACCCACAGCAGACAGCGACACCCCAGGCAGGGAAGAGGAACTGCATGGGTTTTCAAAGATGGCGGGTGCTAGAATTAACAATATATATATATATATATATATATATATATATATATATATATATATATATATATATTATTATAGGGGCTAATTCACTAAACCATGCAGAAGTGCAAAAATCAGCCGGTCTCCGCACTTCTGCGCATGTGCAGCGGGCATGCGTGAAACCTCAAAGTGCGATTGCAGATTGAGTAATAGCGGCAGGCATCAATGGGGTGGCAAAGCGCCATTTGGAGGCACGATCTGGACAAAGCAGATGTGTCTGGACCATTTCCATGGTAGCTGTGTGACGTCGCACGTAGCCGCTGCAACGCCAAAAATGAGCAAAGGCAGAGGGCTTCCCTTATCCCTGCGTTAGCAGCAGCCCCCAGCATCTGAAAGAAATCACTTTTGCTATTTTAGCCGAACTGCAACTGTTGCTGAATCAGGCCCATACAGAGACTTCAACTTACCTACAGGAATAATAACTTATAATAATTAGATTCCGACCAAATGTAATTACATAAAACATCCATAGCGCTCGGTGTTCTATCACACCAGCAAAGAAATACAGAACATGATGACTATATGACTGAATGAAAAGCCAGCTCATTCAGAAGACAACAAAGCGCTCTGCGGGGAGCTAAACCAGACAACAGCCGATCCTGATCTCAGCAGAAATCATCCATATTAACGTCTATGTGGCACGCGGTTAAAATGTGCAAAAAATTGGTCTTATTGACACAAAGATCTAATATAATCAAATACAGATACCAGTAAGCAGAAGGCCAGTACTCTGAGGGAGATGTACTAGGAGACAGAACATATACTAGATGGGGACGGTACTCTGTGAAGGCGGTTGTACTGGGAGACAAGGCATATACTAGGACATACACTAGGTGGAGTCAGCACTCTGTGAGGGAGATGTACTTGGAGACAAGGCATATACTAGGACATACACTAGGTGGAGTCAGCACTCTGTGACGGAGATGTACTGGGAGACAAGGCATATACTAGGACATACACTAGGTGGAGTCAGCACTCTGTGACGGAGATGTACTGGGAGACAAGTAATATACTAGGACATACACTAGGTGGAGTCAGCACTCTGTGAGGGAGATGTACTGGGAGACAAGGCATATACTAGGACATACACTAGGAAGAGTCAGCACTCTGTGAGGGAGATGTACTGGGAGACAAGGCATATACTAGGACATACACTAGGTGGAGTCAGCACTCTGTGAGGGAGATGTACTGGGAGACAAGGCATATACTAGGACATACACTAGGTGGAGTCAGCACTCTGTGAGGGAGATGTACTGGGAGACAAGGCGTATACTAGGACATACACTAGGTGGAGTCAGCACTCTGTGAGGGAGATGTACTGGGAGACAAGGCATATACTAGGACATACACGAGGTGGAGTCAGCACTCTGTGAAGGCGGTTGTACTGGGAGACAAGGCATATACTAGGACATATACTAGGTGGAGTTAGCACTCTGTGACGGAGATGTACTGGGAGACAAGGCATATACTAGGACATACACTAGGTGGAGTCAGCACTCTGTGAGGGAGATGTACTGGGGCACAAGGCATATACTAGGACATACACTAGGTGGAGTCAGCACTCTGTGAGAGAGATGTACTGGGAGACAAGGCATATACTAGGACATACACTAGGTGGAGTCAGCACTCTGTGAGGGAGATGTACTGGGAGACAAGGCATATACTAGGACATACACTAGGTGGAGTCAGCACTCTGAAGGCTGTTGTACTGGGAGACAAGGCATATACTAGGACATACACTAGGTGGAGTCAGCACTCTGCGAGGGAGATGTACTGGGAGACAAGGCATATACTAGGACATACTGTACACTAGGTGGAGTCAGCACTCTGCGAGGGAGATGTACTGGGAGACAAGGCATATACTAGGACATACACTAGGTGGAGTCAGCACTATGTGAGGGAGATGTACTGGGAGACAAGGCATATACTAGGACATACACTAGGTGGAGTCAGCACTCTGCGAGGGAGATGTACTGGGAGACAAGGCATATACTAGGACATACTGTACACTAGGTGGAGTCAGCACTCTGCGAGGGAGATGTACTGGGAGACAAGGCATATACTAGGACATACACTAGGTGGAGTCAGCACTCTGTGAGGGAGATGTACTGGGAGACAAGGCATATACTAGGACATACACTAGGTGGAGTCAGCACTCTGTGAGGGAGATGTACTGGGAGACAAGGCATATACTAGGACATACACTAGGTGGAGTCAGCACTCTGTGACGGAGATGTACTGGGAGACAAGGCATATACTAGGACATACACTAGGTGGAGTCAGCACTCTGTGAGGGAGATGTACTGGGAGAAAAGGCATATACTAGGACATACACTAGGTGGAGTCAGCACTCTGTGACGGAGATGTACTGGGAGACAAGGCATATACTAGGACATACACTAGGTGGAGTCAGCACTCTGTGAGGGAGATTGTGTTCAGTTCTGGAGGCCATATCTCCAGAAGGATATAAATACATTAGAGACTGTACAAAGAAGAGCAACTAAAATGGTGCATGGCCTACATCACAAAACGTACCAGGAAAGACTAAAAGATCTTAATATGTATACTTTAGAGCAGAGAAGGGAAAGGGGGGACATGATAGAAACTTTCAAATATATCAAGGGCTTTAACAAGGTACAGGTGGGAGACATTCTTCACAGGAAGAGGAGCAACAGAACACGAGGACATGCACTGAAACTAGAGGGAGGAAGATTCAGGGGAAATGTGAGGAAGAATTTTTTCACAGAAAGAGTAGTAGATAAGTGGAATAGCCAACCATCAGAGGTGGTAGACGCAAATACAGTAGTACAATTTAAACATGCTTGGGATAGGCATATTGATATCCTTACAAAAAAATAAGGATCAAATATGGTTTGAGGTAACATGTTTAAAAAAGGGGCAGACTAGATGGGCCAAGTGGTTCTTATCTGCCGTCAAATTCTATGTTTCTATGAGATGTACTGGGAGACAAGGCATATACTAGGACATACACTAGGTGGAGTCAACACTCTGTGAGGGAGATGTACTGGGAGACCAGGCATATACTAGGACATACACTAGGAAGAGTCAGCACTCTGAAGGCTGTTGTACTGGGAGACAAGGCATATACTAGGACATAGATTAGGTGACGTCAGCACTCTGTGAGGGAGATGTACAAGGAGACAAGGTGTATACTAGGACACAGATTAGGTGGAGTCAGCACTCTATGAGGGAGATGTACAAGGAGACAAGGCGTATACTAGGACATAGACTAGGAAGAGTCAGCACTCTGTGAAGGTGGTTGTATTGGGACACAAGGCATAAACAAGGTGGAGTCAGCACTCTGTGAAGCCTGTTGTACTGGGATACAAGGCATATACTCTGACATAGACTAGGTGGAGTCGGCACTCTGTGAAGCCTGTTGTACTGGGGCACAAGGCATATACTCTGACATAGACTAGGTGGAGTCAGCACTCTGTGAAGCCTGTAGTACTGGGACACAAGGCATATACTAGGACATAGACTAGGTGGAGTCAGCACTCTGTGAAGACTGTTGTACTGGGGCACAAGGCATATACTAGGACATAGACTAGGTGGAGTCAGCACTCTGTGAAGGCAGTTGCACTGGGAGACAATACATATACTAGGACATAGACTAGGTGGAGTCAGCACTCTGTGAAGACTGTTGTACTGGGGCACAAGGCATATACTAGGACATAGACTAGGTGGAGTTAGCACTCTGTGAAGGCAGTTGTACTGGGAGACAAGACTAGGACTAAAGCTGGCCATACACCTGAATGACCTGCATACGACCTGATTGTATGCAGGTCATAAGTGCAATCAAATGAACGATTGTATGTGCTTTAAAAGTCTATACGATCTGCTTACGACTGAAATGAAAGCCGATGGATCAAACCTGCAGCACGTATGATCTGAGGGCCGACCTCTCGACCCACGGGACCGCCCATCATAACCTCATTACTCACAATGTGCGCACAATCCATTGCACGACCGTCGAGATTGTACGTTTGGGCCTGATATAGTTCATGTAAATGGGGGCCTTTAGACTAAGGGGAGTTTAGAAACATCTGAGACAGAACATTGCACTTCTCTATGCCCCAAATAAGTAGTTATGACAGGTGATATACTATATGTCCACGCCTCCATAATCATCAAATACATTAAAAGATACAAAATTCATATAAGCAATAAACTGTTTGTCACTGTTGATGTTGAAGACCATGCAAACATGACAGCTACAGAGTGCATGTCTTCCAATTCACATTTATTCTGTATTATTGTATTGTATTTGTGCTGATTACTTTAAGATAGTGAAAATGCACACTACATGGCTGCACTGCATTTACAGTGCATGTATAGTGTATGGCTGCACTGCATTTACAGTGGATGTGTTGTCTATGGCTGAACTGTATTTACAGTAGATTTATAGTGTATGGCTGCACTGCATTTACAGTGGATGCATAGTCTATGGCTGCACTGCATGTACAATGGATGTATAGTGTATGACTGCACTGCAATTACAGTGGGTGCATTGTCTATGGGTGCACTGCATGTACAGTGGATGTATAGTGTATGGCTGCACTGCAATTACAGTGGATGCATTGTCTATGGGTGCACTGCATGTACAGTGGATGTATAGTGTATGGCTGCACTGCATTTACAGTGCATGTATAGTGTATACATGCACTGCATTTACAGTGGATGTGTTGTCTATGGCTGGACTACACTTACAGTGGATGTATAGTCTATGGCTGCACTGCAATTACAGTGGATGCATTGTCTATGGGTGCACTGCATGTACAGTGGATGTATAGTGTATGGCTGCACTGCATTTACAGTGGATGCATAGTCTATGGCTGCACTGCATTTACAGTGGATGCATTGTCTATGGGTGCACTGCATGTACAGTGGATGTATAGTGCATGGCTGCACTGCATGTACAGTGGATGTATAGTGTATGGCTGCACTGCAATTATAGTGGTTGTATAGTGCATGGCTACATTCCATTTATAGCGGATGTATAACTGCATTGCATTTATAGTGGATGTATAATGTATGGCTGCATTGCTTTTATAGTGGATATATAATGTATGGCTGCACTGCACTAGAGTAAAGGATGGGAATGCACACTGAGTAATATTTATAGAGGGTGTACAGCATAGTGCATGGCTGCATTGCAGTCAGTCAGTCAGGATTTCGAGTATATGATGGGAATGTACACTGCATTTCATTCACTGAGGTTGTTAGTGCATTACTTCATTGCATTCATTGAATATACATCCATTACATAGTATGTAATATTCATACAGTACCATATGCTGCAAAGTATTTACATCAGACTGAAAGCGAGTACATTTTATAGGCACAATGCTTGGCTGTGTATTCAGTACAGCCGTGTGCTGCCCATTGCTGTGTTCATATTACAGTTTCCTGGCTCTATACCAATCCGCAGGGGCATATGGTACAGTATTATCCATATTCCCACCATCTACTATTCATCTGAGTGTTATGCTGCAAAGCCTCACTTTACAATATACTTCCCATCCAGTGTAACACATTGCTGCATAAAGCATTTACAGTACATGCATAATATATTGCTGCACAGACTCGTTGGGGATGCATAATGCATTGCTGCATAAGATGCTCCACAGCCTCTCCACATTTCCTCCAGATGCACCACTTATCCATATGCATACAAATGGCTACTTAACACCCAATCCAGATACATAGTAAATTGCTACAAAATATTATTTCAGATGCCCCGTCGCATTGTCATTCCAGACGCATATTCTAGCTGCACGCGATCCTGAGAATTATATGGCTGCATTCTATTATTACTAGATACATTATCTAATGGGGGCATCCTACTCATTTCAGAGGCCTTCAGGACGGATTCCCCCAGCCTATGGTTTGGCTGCACTGACAAGAGGAAGCTTCTCGGTAATCACATGGATATGCATGTCTGATGTAAACAATGCGCATACGCCATAAGCCCAAAAGCAATCATAGAGGAGTATACAGCGTGGCACTAATACATAGGTGCTTGGTTATATGGTTACAGGTGTAGCTCACAATGGTAAATCAGGTCTTTATTTGAAAGCATGCATTACTGTATATTCAGTTTAAGCTAAGGGTGAGCACCTATACCCTGTCCCCCTGTAATACCCCAGGGTCTCATATACTGGACCTGTGCACAAGGCAGACAGAAGGGGGGGGAGGATGTACTAAGATTGGAGTTCCAGATACAATCTATTATCTTATAGAAGGTGCTAAATAAGAAGTCGATTTTGATTGGTTGCCCAAAGCAACATTCCATCGGAAAATAGAAGGTGAGCACAATGTAGTGAAGACCCAGAGCTTTGTCCCTGTATAAATGCTGACCTAGGAGACCGACTGTTATGCAGCGCCAGCAAAACAGATCTGTGTACTGTAAACCCACCATATATGAACACATGTAAAAACTCTTTACATGGCCTTCTAGTCAGATAAGTGCAAACAGTTACCGTGTCACAGTCAGCATTTTTTCCTTTTTAGATGAATCAGCCATTTACAAATGGCCATTGGCTGATGATCCCTATGATATCTGGGAACCAACAAAAGCCAGGTACTGATCAGCCTTCTCCCGTAACCTCACAGTAAACAAACAGGTATAAAACATTTCCATTGTCACCGGTCAGACACTGTATCACAGAGTATTCCAGAGGTTCAAAATGCCTTATACACAGAATAAATACACCATAGGCTTATTGCTGTGTCTTTGCCGCCATCATTAATTTTACGTTTCTAAGAATAGACTTGATCAATATATGATCATTGCACACAAAACAATTGATTAAGATTAGGGTTTCATGTGGCTCCCACAGTCATTAGTCAATACCCTATGATTATACATGAGCAATAGGCCAATCTATACGCCCCATCGCAGCGCCTGTAGCACAGACAGAGGAGAAGGCAGTTACAGCACATTCTTTCCTATGAAGGTAAACAATCACTGTCTGCGCTCAGCATCAATCATCTCGCGTCTCAGGTAGACAAGAAGCTGCCCATCGTCCTCATCAGTATATTGGTCTGTTCTGCAGGTTTAATATTTCAATTATGCATAAAGATATAGAATCGTAGCTCAATGCAATCACACAAGACTGTAAGGACGGAACGTACGGCTGAGCACAAGACAACGGCATCTATAGGATACAACAAATATGTATTCTACGCACATAGTACACCGAAATACTTTACCTTGATGTAGCCCCAGGACACAGAAAGCAAATAGTTTGCTTCAGGCATTTTGGAAGAGATTTTGAGGGTTTACCAACAGGGGTGGAATTTGTGAATTAAAAAACCAAAATGTTGTCAGTTTGTCTCAGGCTGCCTGGTGGTCACTTTGTTCCAGAGTTGGACTTAGGTGCACAGGCTGCATTGTGAAGTGAGCTCCCATTGAGCAGTATTCTGGTTATATGAATACCATTTGTAAATATCCAGAGGGCTGCGATAGTCCAGGATTAGCAAGAACAAAAAGGCAGCGATGGATGAAAAGAAATCCGGGGAGCAGGTAATCTGCATTTTTCCTGTGCTCCAGGTCCTAATGAGAGGTGTGTGCCAAGGCGTCTTGCCACTGAGATGCTTGTCTCTGCCAAGAGCACAAAATAGCAATCTTATGGAAAACCATCGAGGATGCTAAGAGGATCCACCCATAAATCTCATCTGCAGCCAATCACCGGCCCTCTAATATAGCAGTGAGGACAAGGCAACATACAGCTTTATGCATGGACTTTTCTGATTGGACAGAGATGCTAAATCCTCAGCACAGCAGTGAGTGGTTCTCTCTCTCTCTCTCTCTCTCTCTCTCTCTCTTATAAATGACATTTAGAAATGGAATCCCTGTAGCACCGGCTATCTACACAGAAGATTAATTAGCAGAGTTTTCCGTCTTCTTTTGTGCGTGATAAATTGCCTTAAAGCCTTTTGATGAGCCAGTCGTGGGTCCTTGTGGCCGCAGACATTCCCAGTGATTTGCAAGGTTTGAAGACACAGGCATCACATAGAATATGCATGAGCAAGGACATGGGGGACACAGTGCGCAGCACTCCTGAGCTCATAAACCCAGCAAACTGCATGATGTATGACTATTGAGCTGCCTGGATAATAAAAATAGATCCTTGGTGACAGGCTGGCAGCGTGCTACTCGGAGGAAATCTGGATTGTGCCGAGCGCGGCGGATGCCTCCATTCCTCAGGGGAAACAGTGGGTTTTCAGGATGCTATATTTGCAATCTGTGCATTGATTAACAAAGGGAAAATCAGCTGACATACTAACTAGCCTCAAATGAAAGCTTATTACACAGACTCTCAAAACAACAGCGCCCCCCTGTGGTCAAATCATCATGAAACTACTGTAAATTAAGACTTGTATTACAGAACTTCCACAGCATTTATCTATTTTATCACAATGGGCAGACGGAACCTCTGCAAAAAAATCACACACACACACACACACACACAGAGGGTCAGGGTTTTGGTATGCATCATAGACAGTCGCAAGGTCAACAGGGTCGACAGGTAAAAGGTCGACATAGGTCGACATGGACACTAAGTGTACCGCTGCGCTCACAATGCTTCGGGCTCGGTGCCTCGCTGTGCTCGGCACACTATTTTATTCTCCCACCGTGCCTTAGTGGATGGCAGGGCATGAAATACCTCCTGTCGGCACATGTCGGCAGAAATATTTGTAAAAAAAATAAAAAAAATCCATGTCGACCTTTTGACCATGTCGACCATTAGTGGTTGACCATATGACTGTCTATCATGAGTCTATGATCAGTCCGGATACCGAGGGTCAGCAGCCATCATTGTCAAGAAGAAATATAATGAAGTACCTGACTGTGTAAGTAGACATTTTTCCGCACCTGGTATCCGTTTAATGGCCCCCAATCTCTGCATCTGAACCCATGCAAATCCTAAACAAAGAGTAATGGCTTTCTAATGGGCCAACTCCCAGGTCAGACAGGTTTTAGTGCAAACATTTGAGCCCATTCACTTGAATACGGAATACTGTAGCATAGTGTTGCTGTCTGAGGTAGGAAGACACCGTGAAATACATTGTTTGACAATTGAGTTTGCAGTTTACAGTGCTGAAATACTTACCCATACGGTCTGCTCTAAGAAAGTCACCATTCAAAGTGAGCAATTCAAATGTTATCAGAGCAATTCAATTGCTTTTCCGATCAGCGCCCATTGCACTTTAAGTGGCCAAATGCACCGGATAATAACAGTGGCTGCAATGTGAAAAACACTTTTTGCCCATTTCTGCTTGGCATCTTTGGTGGCTGTGATCAGAAATGTTCACCTACGGCAGTGGATGTGAGTGAGCGGCAGAATAATTGAATTGCTACTGCCGCATGCCATCTAGTGGCGAGTGCTTTAAAAAAAATTAAATCACTTCCAAACTGATAATATCTCAAGTAAGCTGCCCATACACGCTGCGATCCCGGCATGCGTTGTGGGCTTAAATAGCATCCATCACATTGCATGGATTCAGTATGAAATCCCGGCGTTCAAAATCCCGACGCTGGAATCCCGACCGCTGAAATCCCGACAAGGGGGGGACGTGGATTGCCCCCCCTTGCGGGCTCGCTGCGCTCGTCACGCAGCGGGCCCGGTGCCTCAATACGCTCGGCACGCTAATTTATTCTCCCTCCAGGGGTGTCGTGGACACCCACGGAGGGAGAAAGTGTCAGGATTTCGGCGGTCGGGATTCCAGCGTCGGGATTCTGAACGCCGGGATCCCGACCGCCGGGATTTAAACTGCATCCCCATCGCATTGCATGCCTTGTGCATGCAATGCGATGCGATGAACAGCAACTACAAAAAGTATGTGCAGCACATACTTTTTGTACTGTGCGATGAGGTGCCGCGGGAGCGCGCACCTCAAAGCACACATCGCACCGCCGGGAAACACAACGTGTATGGGTGGCTTTAGACTTAGGGGACTGGTTCTGGATCTCGCAAAGTGATTCGAATTCGGCCCCTGCCCTGATGGCTGGGGTTTGCAGATGCACATACCCCGACTGCGAATGGCCGCGGTGAGCTACTCACTCGCCAGGCCGTTTGTAGCGGTAAGGGAGGGATGGGGGCAGTGGCAGCTCTGGGCCATGAGAATGCCCAACATTTTATGGGGCATCCCCATGAAAACGCTGAGCGTTCCCATGGATGCGCGGCCAGGCCAATGCTTGCCAGGGGCAGGTGTCTGAGATCACATGACATCAGCCGCCCACCCTGTCTTCATCCCGGCATCCGCAAATAAGTCATTTGAGACCGGCTTTTATTTGCGAAGGCAGAATAACAAATCATTTGATGGTCGACGGGTCAATCAGAATCACCTACTTAATGTTAGGGTTGCCTTTAGAGTTAGGGTTATGTTTAATGTTAGAGTTAGGAATAGACTGGCAGTCTTACTAAGCCTGGCGAAGGGATAAAGTGTCTTGTACTTTATCACCAGACAATCTGCCCCAACTGTCATGTTTTAAAGTCAGCCTGTGACTTGACAGTTAGCAGCTGATTGGCCAGTAATAAATTACCAGCCACTTTATCACTTCAGCAAGTTTAATAAATCTGCCCCAGGATTACATAACAAAGGTAGTTGGCCTTGAGAAAAGATAAATAGATGGATTTATTGTGTTAATCAATACTGCCCCGTACCACTATTAACCCCTTGAGTGGTGGGTTTTGCTGGGGCAGGACAAACCTACTAGGGCAGGTTTGTCCAGCCCCAGCAAAACCCACCACAGAATCTAGGAAGACGCCGCTCCCTCACCTTTGCTCCCCCCCCCCTCACCTCTGCTCCGGCGTTAGTACGCCGGAGCTCCCCTGCTGCCGCTTCCCCCGGCCGCCTGTCAGTCACCACACAGACGGCAGGCTCGGGGATGTTTTGCGGCTTCTCGGGAGGACTTGGGTGCCTGAACTCTCCCGAGTCCCCCGGAGCCACGCCTACGTCACAGTGAATGGCGGCTGCCGGCAGGGGAGCTCCAGGTACGATCGCTGGAGCGGAGGGGGGTGGAGGTGACAGGAGGGGGGTGGAGGCAACAGGAGGGGTGACGTGGGGGACCCCTAAAGGTAGTGCGCCAGTGGTGCTCCGCTGGAGGCACCACTGGCGCGCACCTAATGTAAAGTGGTATGCCTGGAAATTTTCCGGGACAGCCCGCTGCAGCAGCACAGCTGCGCCCGAGAAATTTCCGGGCATACCACTCAAGTGGTTAAAGTACAGCACAGGTTCTCAAAGTCAGGATCCCACACAGTGCATGTTCTGCAGGTCTCCTCACAGAATCACAATGAAATGATTAGCTCCACCTGTGGATCTTTTAAAATGTGTCAGTCAGTAATGAGTCCACCTGTCAGGTGACCTGGAAAACATAAACTGTGTGGGTTCCTGAGGACCGAGTTTGAGAACCGCTGAAGTAGAGCATCACTGTATGGATGCTATATAGTTTGCATGCATTTCTCGGGAGATACTGCCACTAATATCAAGATAAAAGGTTGTGAATAATATGTGACACATCTTGCACTGTTTGTCAGGAGAGGACATGGATGAAGATGCCCAGTGTCCTGGTTTTCAATCTGGATGTCTGAGCTTAAGGTCCATACAAACTGGGTGATTTTGCCCAGCGTGTATGGACAGTGATGATGGGCAAAATCACTTGGCAGAAGATTGATCAGTGTATACACACTGGGCGATTTGCCTCTGTTCTAGGGATTTTCCCTGGAAAGCCACCCACCCCATCGTTTATCTGCTGGCCTGAGCGGCCGGGCCAGTGATGATGCGGGAGCGCACATAAGCGCTCACTGTTCATATGCTGAAAGCAGCTCAAAAGACAAAACTGAGCTGCTTTGTGGGGCCTACACACAGGGAGACTGGCTTGAGCGTTCTGATGCTAGATCAGTCAGAACACTCAGCAAGATCGCTCAGCACACAGCGCGTTGTGCTGAGTGATTACAATGTGTGTGGCCATGTCATATATAGTGTTGTATGGTGATGCAGCAGGAGGCGTCTATTACAAATACCCGTCGCAGAGGCCTGGAAATCTCCATCCTTGGCCTCTTCCCTAACATTAAATGGTGTCTACATGCCTCGTTTCTACAAATGCAGTCCATGGCCAGCCCCTCCATAACTTACAGATAGCAGCAGTCACTGACCGTCTACTCCTGCCCCCTTTCCATCATCACAGGGCAGGTCCTGCGCACGGTGCTTTGTAATGTGTATAGCAACAACAATTGGATCTGAACGAGGTCCTCCGTTTGAATGAAAATTCATCAAATGAACTCTTCCTAAATCCCTATGTGATCGCAATCTATCTTTAACGTTTATCCAATCGCCATATTGTTATTGCTGCAGATTTACAGTGAACATGGCCAAATGCTCCCGCCGTGTCTGGGGTCAAAGGACTGTTACTGCTGCTGTTGATTTGTGAAGCGCCGTGGTGCTCTGCAGGCTTCACATCCCCTGCACAGAAAACTATTAACAATAGGATATGGAATCCCATGGTGTTGGAGAAATGAAGCAGGGGCGGCTGGATGTGCATCTGCAGGGGATGGATATAAACCGTAGTCAGAATGTCACAACCAGGTAAACAGAACATATAATCCACAAGACAGCATAGCTAACCACCTAGGGTTGCTTCTACTGGGATGGACAGAGACTGAAAACACAATTATTAGGACCTGTGAAAAGAGTTTAATGGGTGCAGATAGCATGCTGGGAGTTGCAGTAGAAAATAGCCAGGACACGCATCAGATATTTATCTAGATTTTACTTGCACAAATTATTGATGCTCAGATCACCCAGAAATAGCATTTGTATCCAATCAAGCAAGGTATGCCATGTGTGACTTAATTGAATGGAGTGTTTATACATCTATATAAGATGATTTTTATTTATATATATATATATATATATATATATATAATATTCACTGCGAGGACACTGGGGACCGAACTTAATGCTCGTGCCTTGTGTGTGACTCAGTGCTGGATAAGATTGACAGGTGCTTCGAGGACGCTTGGGGCTGTGGTCAAGAGACAGGCAAACTGGATGGAAAACTGGTCTTTGTGTTTTTAAAATAAATGAACTCCATTATGACAATCATCAACTGAATTTGAGCCATTAAAAGGGAGGCATTTCCTAAGCAAATAATGGTTATAATGTCAATAAATATAGGAATGAGATATGTCCACGACATACTTCAGGGAGGGCAGGACAATAACAAACTTTTACAATAAAATTCTGCAATTGAATGTGTACCTTGCTGTTCTAAATGATAGCACCGGGCTGAGGTGTACAGTGCAATAGAGGCAGCCATTTTGTGAGCTGTGTCCTCAGTTCTTACAAAGGTCCTATTATCAACATTTTAAACATGATTTCAGGGGGACGGTCCTGCTTTTTGGGCACTGTTCCACTGTCCCATCTGTTGGCCACAGGGGGGTAGACAATTTTGGGGTGGCTAATCTGCATATCGGAGCAGCAGCGAATGGATAATGTGCGTGTCATCAGCACTGTGCTGCGATATCCGTAGGCACCTAGGCCGAAAACGTGGCGAGAAAAGTGGTACATTAATTGTAAGGTCTATATGCTCCGGTGACACAAAAAAATGTGAAAAACGCACGTCAATATTTTCATCTGTCAACCTTTTCCCAATGTCAACCTTTTGACATCCACCTGGACCAGTCATGAGGAACCTTGGCACTCCATCTGTTGTTGAACTACACATCCCAGCATGCCCTGCTACAGTTTTCATATTTGGCAATACTAAAACTGTTGCAGGGCATGCAGCGATGTGTAGTTCAACAACAGTTGGAGTGCAAAGGTTCCCCTATGGCACACGTCTCCTGTTTTGTAAACATACCGGGGATACTGAGAAACTTAATACTGTGTTTTTAAAATGGGCCTCAAGAGCACTTCTCAGCTTTAAAGAATGATAGATAGTACAGACTAAAATTAGGGAGAGCAATCCCCACCGCACCTTCTTTCTCATCAATGTACTTATTTGTATTTTTGCCCTTTTATTATTTCATGTGAATGAAGAAATGAAGCCATTCATTTTACTGAACAGGGATAAACGGCAAATACACTGGTGACTGCTGCAAAATATATAGAAATTTGGGTAATACAATCATTTTTATTAGATTAACCCGTCCCGTAACAGTAAGCAGTAATCTACTCAAGGACTTGAATTTTACTGTGAGATAGTTCAACAGCGGCTGCACGTTCAACTGAATAAATTCAAATGGATCTCTTGATATCCAAATCCCGAAAATATTTGAAAGATTCAGTCCATTTAACTAGCAACGTATCACGGGGAGTGGACTCCGATTGCCGCTTCAGAGCAATAAAGCTTGACTTATTCACATTCACTTCAAATCCAGAGTAGCCACCATGTGTTTTAATCAATTGTAGTACACTGGGGGCAGATGTAATCTGATGAATCTGAGGAAATCTGAGGAAAATCAACAGATCGTCCGCATATAATGCGACGTGTCGTCAGTCTGCCCTACTCCAAATCCAATTTCATGTTGGGCTCTTATAGCACAGGCCAATGAGAACACACTTGGTGACAGGGGACAGCCCTGCCTTGTCCCTCTAAAAAGGGGAAAAGCATCCGATGTTCAGCTGTTGACAGATACTCTGGCAGATGGATTTGCGTAGAGCAGCTGTATCCATTTCCTATAGTTCGGCCCGAACCCAAATGCTCTCAGTACCTCCCATAAATATACCCATTATACTGCGTCAAATGCCTTGATAGCATCTAGTGACATTATTGCAGAGTTATTTACCCTATTTTGAGGTATTTGGAGGTGCCTGAACACCTTTCTTATATTAATATATGCCTATTCAGTCTTGTCACCAGTATCTTTGCCAAAATTTTGGCCTCTGATGGTTGCAGTGATATTGGTCTGTATGCTTCAGGATCTGTGAGTTCCTTGGTCTGTTTAGGTAAGAGAATAATCTTAGCCTCCTTCATAGTTTGAGGACATACACCGGTTTCAAAACAAGATGTAAACTATTCCAATAACAAAGGGGTAAAGAACTCTACATATCTTTTATATCTATCGATGGGAATAGCATCTAATCCTGGGGCCTGGCAAGGCTTTGATGGCCCACACTATCTCCTCCAGCCCTATAGGACCCTCTAGATCTTGACTATCCTCTACGGTGAGTTATACTGCATTACCCCCTCTTTATTTAAGATCTTTGGGATAGAGTCTTCGTTTTTTTCTGCTTGGGCCAGGTAAGCTAAATAACTACCGGATTTTTCTGCATTGGCATACGACCGTTGCAAGTTGTACTTCATTCGTTTTGCATTCTCTGCTTTAATATGATCAAGCCATTTATCTCTGGCGGTATCCCAGGCTTTTTTTGCTTCTGCGGTCTTATCGGTTAAATATTTAGCTTCACAGTTGTTACACAAGTCCAAGATTTTCTGTCTACTCGCTCTTTTAAACTCCCTCGTTCTTTTTTTATGTGTGCCTCTCATATATGCTTTAAAAGTATCCCATATTATGGACTCTGATGCAGATCCCTTATTTATTGCCAAAAACTCCACCCATTGATCTGACAGTACATCTGTGGTACCCATACTATCTCACCACGAGGTATTAAACTTACAGAATATGCAACCGCTATGGATGGATTCCGCTAGCTCCATTACCAGTGGGGAATGGTCTGAAATCCCCCTTGTTTTATATGTCACTTCTGATACCTGAGGCAGCAATTTTCTGGAAATCAGAACCAGATCAATTCTGGAAAAGGCTACGTAGGATGCCGAAAAACATGACTATTGAATTAAATCTGTTTTTTTTTTCCCTCCATGGGTCCACCCATCCCATATCCTTTATGAAGTTCCCAAAACCCTTATTACCACTACCCCCCTACTACTAACCGGGGGTCTATCACATTATTAAAATCACCCAGACAAACCACGGGGGTATCTGGTGAAAATGCTACAAAATCGTCCGCCTTTACCAGAATGTCAAAGGAAAATGGGGGAGGGATATAAACAGCCAGTAGGTGTACGTGTAAAGCATTAATAACGCACTCTAGGAAGATGTATCGTCCACCTGGGTCAATTTTAACCATTTTACATGCAAATGCTACTGTTCTTTTGATGAGTATTGATATACCTCGTGCTGAGGATGTGAAGGGAGCATGGTATACATTGCCCACCCAGACCCTTTTAAGTGACAGGGTTCTGCAATCATAATATATTATTGTATATATAATTTCAGCAACATTCTCAAACATTTATCATTTGTCGGTTTGTTCAAAAGACAATGGACGTGTCTAAAGTAAACCCATCCCAAAATGTCATTGCTGAGCCATTTCTGTAGATGACACAAAAAATCGAATTCACAAGAAAAATGACAAAGTTATTTCAGTGACTTGTTAGCAAAGTTAAGACATTTTTCCAGGCGATCAGACCCAATTTCTAAACACACAAAAGCCGGCTGACGAAGAGGTCTATGTGGCGGGATTGAAATAGGATACTTACATCCAAATAACTCCTCATTACGCCGGGTAAAAGCGCTGCCTGTGAACATTCTATTTCTGTCTGTGCAACTTTTTTACAAAGGGATTGTTAGGTTTGAAGAAAATTGTATTTTCTGCTTTTTCAGGATTATAGCTTTTTCTTTTTATTTGCTTTTTTGGGTGGGAAAATGGTATTATTGCTACATTTGATAAAATTAGGACACTGTGGAGAAAATTACTCTTGTTCAAAAGAATATTTCCTTTATGTTAAGGGAACAAGTAAAACATAGCTGCCAGTTATGTTGCTTAATTAACTCTGCAATTCTATCCAGAAGGAAGGAAATGCTAAGGCAGGCATGTTGCACTTGTGGCCCTCCAGCAGTTGTGAAACGACAAGTCCCATCATGCCTTGCCACAGTTTTGCTATTAGGGAATGCTAAAACTATGGCAAGGCATGCTGGGATGTGTAGTTTCACAACAGCTGGAGGTCTACAAGTTGGACATGCCTGTGCTAAGATTTTTTCAATTTTCCCAATAAAATGTTTTAACCATCTGTCTCCCTTTACACCGATGGCATATCATGGTCAGAACTAATATTCCCAAAAATATGCAGTTTAACAATATATATATATAGAAGGTGTTTAGTCCTGAGCCTTCATAAAGTTTATTTTCAGTTAAATAAAGTATTATTTTTACATAGTTTTCGTTATTTTACAATTAAAGTTTTGTGCTACAAAATGAAAAGTAGGGTCAAGTTAAGAGGCCAGATGTATCAAGCTTCAAAAAATTATAAAATGGAGAGTGATAAACAACCAGCCAATCAGCTACTACCAGCCTTGTTATAGGTTGTGTTTGAAAAATGACAGGTAGGCTCTGATTGGCTGGTTGTTTATCACTCTCCACTTGATCGCTTTTGAGACTTGATACATATGGCCCTAAGAAACTCATTTGTATTACATTTACCATGTAGAGACATTCATAAAGGCATACTGTAACAATGTGGGTACACAATTGCCTCCTGTTTGCCTCCTCCTGTCCTGTTTACACTGCACAGCAACCTGGGATTAACCCTTCTTTAAACCTGGGTTGGAATCCCGGGATTCTATTTTCAGAAGGCCCTTTCACACCGCATGTCAACCCGGGTCTTACTCAGGTTATTTGTGCAATGTGAAAGGGGTGTCACTTACAAATTTTTTTTTTATTTTTTTTAAAAAGGGGGTGGAGGGAAATACTGTACATAGTAGTCAAACCGCTAAAGACATTATAAGATGAAAGCCCGCGAGAACCAGGGCATCATTAGAATGATCAACAAAATGATATTAAAGATTCCATTTGCTTCCCATTTCCAGAAAAATGTGCAAAGTAATTAACTTAATCTTTATTTTCATTGCTACATTTTCTCTATAAACCAGAGGTGATCTGAATTTAAAAAAAAAAAAAAATGTTGTAGAACTACAAATCCCAGCTTAAAAAAGTGACAAGAAATGCTGAGACGGTTGGTTGCTAATGGAACATCTCCACTTTTGTAAATGTAACCCTTATAATTCCACAACAGCTGGAAAGTGCCAGGGCACGGAGAGCAGGAATGGGCAGTACTCGGTGAGCCAGCCTGAACCCTCTCTACGTCTGTCCTTTGTTCCTTCCCGCATAAATCACCTATTGACAAGGAGGTCTTCGAAGCACAGTACAGGAACATGCAACTCAATTGGGGACTACTGGTGATTGTAACAAACAGTACATGCTAGATAAAAAACCTCATTATTAGTCATTCAGCACAAAGGGAACATTTTATACTGAGAAAGGAACATAGTGCAGTTAAAGGAGCAATAATGATTATAATTCCTACGTACAATTAGAACAACTCTATTTTCAGGTTTACTTTTTTTTGGGGGGGGGGGGGGGGGGGCACCATATGTCACTCACAATATATTGAACTTAAAACCTTCCCATGCTTTCAGATTTTTTTTGTCTGGAAAAGAGTCTATAACGGACGTGTGTGAATTTCCTCCTTGCTGTACGCTGCATTCGGGGGGTATTGAATACAAGCTTGTACATTGTGTACACCATTGTCACAGTATAGAACACAGTACGGAACACACTGGTTTACATTTCCTGTGTCCTTCTGTAACTGATACATTACAACTAATAATAAAGCTGTACAGTATTTAATGTTCGTTTATGAAATAACCTATTAGAAACCTGAACCCCGTGTTTAGGGGGGATGGCTCATTGGGTCGACAGGACTTAGCCATTTTGACCTATTTCATGAGTCGACATAAGTTGACAGGGTCAAATGTCGACAAGCATTTTTCAAATTTTTTTGTCCCAAATGTCGACACAGTCAACATGGACATCGTCTAAGTATACTTTGTCCTCCCGGATGGCTCACTGCGCTCGCCAAGCTTCAGACACGGTGCCTAGCTATGCTCGGCACACAATTTTATTCTCCCACCTCGCAGTAGCGAATAGTACGGCATGAAATACCCCCTGTCGACACGTCAGCTCAAAAAAAAAAGTGAAAAACTCATGTCAAACCTTTTGACTGTCGACCTTCCCATTGTCGACCTAACGCTTGGGTCAACCTTCAGACCCTGTCGACCTTACCCATGTCAACTTATATCAGGTGTCCACCTTCAGTGGTCGACCCAATGAATTTCAACCTTAAAAGGGTCGACCTAATGACTGTATACCGGACATATTGGCCAAGCCACCAGGCGGCATGTAATGAACTCTGAGTTTGGCGGCAGTGCGAGATTCTGGCCGAACCTGGATGTTTTCTTAAAGGAGCAATCGTTTACAATGCATTCTGTTACCTTTTCCGTGATGGTCCCTTTAAAAAATATGTGTAAGTTTGGCCGGCATCCCACATGGTCGCCAAACTCAGACTTCATTACACCTAGCCCCCATTTTAAGTTCCATTGCACATAAAAAACTAATAAATAATCATAATCCTCTATATGTGTTTTTATGCATTGATTTTTTTTAAATGATTCTTTCATTTTAGTACAACTTTCAATTTTCTCTTTGGGGCAATCGAATGACCACAAAGCGGGGTATCAATTGTTTTTGGGCATCTGACAGGAGCTATTCAAATGCCCATTATTTCTGTTGGCACCCTCCGGAGGTGGTGAGCAGATGTTCACCCATAGGGCCCGTTGCAGCTTCACATGGTGAAGTATCTAATTTGCATGCAATCGCAGTCTAAGGGCCGGTGACAGACTGTTGAAGAAGCACCACATCTGCGTCTTGTGGGCACAGTACTGATCCGCAGGTGTGCCCAGACCTATTGCATGTCGAAATGTTAACCCTTTCCACCTTTTGACCCTGTCCACCTATTGCATGTCAATCTTTCAGGGAAGACCTATTGACTATCATTAGAACCATCAATTTGGTTGGCTAGTCAATCTTTAGGTGAATGGCCAGTATGTATTGTCACATGGTGAGTTTGGCTTGATGAAAATGGTCCTGCTATTTCAGTAGGGTTTGAAAACTTTTAAACATTTGTTAATGCGTATCAAGCACACATTACAATGTATGTACACAGTGACTTGGATCGTATATGAATTATATAAATTGCAGTACAGATTTTGACATTATAGTGAAAGATTTGGAACTCTTACTTTGCCTGCGGATATTAACACCTGCACAGCCTTTGGGATTTAGCAGTGGCGAATTTTACCTATTTACTACAGGACCTAACTCCCCAGTAAAAATCTACCACCCCCCAGTGAATCTTTCCTTAAATAGCTTCCTATTAGAACTGTGTCAATCACAACAGGACTGGCAGTCCCAGGGGTTTTTCTTTCTCCAGCTGGTACTGCCAGTCCAGGCAGCGATAAGCAGAGAGTGTGCATCCAATAGGAAGCCACTCTTCTACCTTTCCTTGAGCCCTATATTGCTGCTAGGGGCCACGAGTGATGCAGTCCTAGAAGGCATCCGTTTAAGTGCATGCACTGGTTGTGGGCCCTGCTAGTTGCATTGCTTACATGCAAAACACCCAGAGCTGGCCCTAGCCTAAATGACGCCCTAGGCAAGATTTTGGCTGGTGCCCCCTAGCACCGCCACTAGTTCCGCCTCTGACCCTGCTCCCCTTTCCCAGCACCATTAACCCTCATCATAGCAGTAATCATTTTGGTGCTCCTACCCGCAATATTTTTAATAGAAACAGTGCACACATTCGGTGCTCAGCCCAAACAGGGGTATGCTCTTGCTGGGAAGGGGCATGGCCACACAATAATACCCCCAATTCAAATTATGCCACATTATTCACATTATATCTTGCGATGGTGTCCCTTATTCACATTACATCACACAGTAGTACCACTTTACCTTATATACATTACTCCTCACATTATACCCTTAGAAAAAAATCCTGAGAAAATATTGTATTTTAAGCACCTCCATGGCCACACTGCAACCCAGCACAAAGCAGTGTGTGCTGGGCAGAGGAGAAGAACTGCAGCTGCTGCTGTCACTTAAGGGGAGGGGGCCCGGGGCCCCCACTGAGCCCTTCCATCAGACTTTGGCCTGGGTAATTTGTACCCCCTACCCCTTTCTCTCGGCACCCCTGATAATACCACACAGTAATGCCCCGGCCCTTACACATGACACACATTATTAATGTCCTCATAAACATAATGCCCCTTACACATTATTCCAACCTTTATTAATGCCCTTCATACACAGAATGACACACATAATGCCCCTTACACATATGTTGCACATAATTAATGCCCTTATACACATGACACACATAATGCGCATTACACATATGTCGCACATTATTAATGCATTTATACATGACACACATAATGCCCCTTACACATATGCCGAACACTATTGCACAAGCAACCCACCCGCAGATAGCACTCGCACAGCTGCTAACACTGTGACCTCTGCCTCTGCTTGGATACAGATGTTTCCTCATACATTTTGACTCAATAGGCCATGCAGCTCCTGGTCAGTTCTGCTAACGTTGTGTGCCTTTTTTGCTGAAAATTCATCTTATTTGCATTGTTATGACCAGCACACACAAGGAGCTTCCAATGATTAAAATGATATGCAGCATGCCTATATTCTGTGTGCGACTGGGGCTGTACCTGCATAGAGAATGCTATGTTACAGTGATTTCCATGAATACACTATTTCATATGCAGATATAGCCTCACTCACACACAGAATATAGGCATGCTGCATATCATTTTAATCAGCAGAAGCTGCTGATGCCCCTAGGCATTCCAAATGCCCTAGGCAATTGCCTAGTTTGCCTATGCCTAAGGCCGGTTCTGAAAACACCTGGCAGGAGCTAGACCCTTGCTCAAACCGTGAGTATACTGTATCCTACTTGCAATATATGATAGTAAGAAGGGCAGTTTGGCAATGAGGTAATTGGAGGTCCCGGCCTCCACATAAAAATAGACTAATCAACATAGTATCATGATGATGTCCAGCCGACCAGCTGGCCACACAGTCGCCCATAAATCAGATGTATTTAATTTGTTTTTCTATTCTCTTAACAAAATGGAGGATTGTTTATACTTTCACGTGTTTAGGGAGACAGTGGGGCGTATAGTGTAGGGCATGTTTTTACCACAGGCTCTTGAACAACGTGGCCCTTAATTTACACCTGGTAAGATGGACATATGACTGATCACCCTCCGTGTATAATGGCAGTGTCAGGTATTACAACTAGGAGTCTGGTTGGAGAGTTGCACTTATGCCAGTTTGTGAATAGTACGCAATTTGTTTCTGCATAAACATACAGGGAATAGGTGCTGGAGATCTGTCAACTAGAACCACTTAAAACCTGTATACCTATTACATGATTTTCTGTAGGTATTTTGCGTTCTGCTGTATTCAAGTATTTTTATTGTACTCAAACTCAATAGTGAATGTGTATTTTGCAATCAAAATATACCAAATTAGGGCTGTATTTGTACAGTATGTGACATATAGGGGGCAATTCAATTGTCCCCCCCCCCCCCCCAGGCTGCCACTAGCTGGCGCAATTCAATTGTTTCTTCGTTCAGGCTCGTGCCCCGCTGATTTGTTCTCATCACCTTCTGAGATGGCAAGAAAAAATGTGCGAAAACTCTGGTCTGGGAACCCTCGCACCTGTTTGGTCACCCTAAAAAGCAGTTTAGATGGAGATAGCTAACCGGTTGTAAATGTTTGGTACTTAATGAGTGCCTGGAACAATTGAATCACTCCACTGGCCGCCGATTAATTATTAAACAATTGAATCAATCCCATATACGTAAACCCGGTGCAGCGCTTGTACTAGTGCAAAATAGCAAATTCTTACAATTGTGTGTTTTCTAGTGAATGCATTTGTGCTTTAGCCCCAGAATGCACGTGGCAATGTATTGTGGCATGTGCTGCGTACTTGCTGTAGACTTTTGATTGTATGGTCTATCACAGGGGTGGCCAAACCGGTCCTCGAGATCTACCAGCGGTCCACGTTTTCCAGGTTACCTAGCTGGTGCACAGCTGTAGTCATTAATAACTGTCACATTTTAAAACATGCTGCATTCATTCCTACTATAGATCCACAGGTTGCCTGGAAAACATGCACCGTTTGTAGATCTGGAGGACAGGTTTGGCCACCCCTGCTCTATCAGAAGTAGCCATTTTGAGAAGATTTCTAAAAGGGCTGGATAGTAACGAATGTTACCTGCGATTGCTGCTCCATAACAGTCTATGGAGAATGTTTAAGAATACTTAGTACTAGTTGAGAGACTTAACTCTCCTCAGACCGGCGTTGTCAACTTAAACAGCATAAATCCTAAATCCATTATCTTCCGCAAGTCTGTCATGAATTTATGACAATAGGGTAAATAGGCCACAGGGCAACGTGTCACAAACACCAGATTATGACCTCACACACAGATAAACAACCTACGCAGGCAAACTAATGCAGCCATTGCATAACTTCTACTCACTACTACAGGATTACGCAGACTCTTCTTATGTATAGATGGACACAGTGCAGACATGGCAGCTGCTATTGTGCTTACCCTATGCATTACTAGTGCAGTAGTGATAGTTTTCCATACAGCATCTGTTATAGTATTGGATTGCATATTACACACAGTGTACAGTATATTCAAAAGTTAGTAATGCTGCTTTCACATTGCAAAATCTGCTCTGACCCGGTTTTTTAAACGTTTCTTTAACCGGGTCAAACCCCCTTCACATTGCATGTTGTAAACGGTGTATTACTGGTTAATTACCGTTTTTGTACCTTTCACATTGTCAAAGGTACACAGTAATTAATCAGTAATATGCCCCCCCCCCCCCCCCCCCCCTGGTGCTTGCCAGCACACACACGCGCACTCACCAAAGCAAAGTACCCCACTGCCGGGCATAAGAGCTGCTTCGCTCAGGGGGTGACCCTACCTCCCTCCCACGGGCAGAAGCCCCACTCACCCGCCTGCCGCAGCATCTCTCTGTGCGGCCGCTGCCTTCACCCCTGCCGCTCTGACCTGCGGGAGCTGGGGCAGCGCAGCTGGCATGATTTGTGGAGAGGAGCGCTCCTGGAGCGGCCGCTGCTCGGGACCCCCAGCTCCCGGGCCGCCCCCCCCCCACACGCCTCTCTAATGGAGACTCCAGTGAGACCGGCGGGCAACACCTCCCTGGCCAAACCGGCCGCAGGCAGGGGATAACGTGGGAACTGGCTGATCGCCATGGGCAAGACTTTGCAGGCGGACTCCCCCTCCGAGACCCCGGCCGTCACCGGGCCAAGGAACGCCATCTACCTGCTGTCTCCCCAGCAGGCCAGGTACTAGTGGAGTCCAGTGTGTAGGGTCCAAAGTACTGGTTCAGACCCGTTCACACTGCAGAAATAACGGGTCTGAACCGTGTAGGACCCGTCTTTTTAAACGCTTTGAATTACCGGTTCTCTTGAACCGGTAATTTAAAACTGGCACTTTCACACTGCAACTATAACCGTTTTGAAACAGTTAAAAATTGGCAATTTACCATGTTATAGCTGCAGTGTGAAAGGGGTATAACAGTATATTTCCTATAAAACAGAGCATCTGATTCCATTCTTTAAACTCTCACCATCAGTGCCCTCTATTGGTCAGAGATGAGCATAGCATTTTTACAATGAATACAGCTATACACAGAGGTACAAATATAAATTGTAAAAATATGTTACATTAATAGTCTTGTGTCTACTATGTATGTAAATATATGCAATTACAAGCATCAGGATTTATGTATTACAATAAAAACAAAGAAAAGATGAGCTAGACCACAGGTTCTCAAAGTCGGTCGGCAGGCCTCACAAAAGCAAGTGAACTAATTAGCTCCACCTGTGGATCTTTTAAAATGTGTCAGTCAGTAATGAGTGCCCCTGTCGGGTTACCTGGAAAACGTGAACTGCGTGGGGCCCTGAGGACCGAGTTTGAGAACCACTGAGCTAGACCAATTTCTTCTGCGATGTTACATTCAAAATTACTTTTTAATTTTATTAAAAAAATATCTGACAGACTAATAAATCAAGAGGATGATTCTTTAGATCTATAAAACACTACAATAAATATTATAGCAATATATAAGAATGCTACAGACAACACAAGGCAACACCTTGAGGGCAGCTAAATTTACTCCTGATTTAATTCTGGGTTGACACGGAAAAGGTAGACGTAAATTTTTCACGTTATTTTGTTTTTGGCAATATCGACACCTGAGCACTTAAACCCCCAATCGGTGTATTGCTGCGCTCGCAGGGTGGGGGTACAATAAAAAATTGGGTCTGGGGGGGCATTTAACATGGGAATAAGCCCAAATCGGGCATGATCGCGTCGCATCGCATGCAATTATAATGGCATGCGATGCGATATTAAAATTGTATACCTCAGCCCGGGGTAAGGCTGAAATCTGGTTCCATCGCATGCCATCGCATGCCCGAGCGTGCGCGCATATGTAAGTGACTCGAGAGTCACTTTTATATGTGTGCACCTTCGCCATCATTTGATGGTTGCCATCGATCGAATGATGTGGGTGTTCCCCCTCAGCCTGCGAATAGATGTTTATGTTAAACATCCATTCGCAGCCAGTGCGTGTGAACAGAAGCCGTGAGGGGGCGGGCGGCCCGGCATTCGCCAGGCAGGGTTTGGTGGACTCGCAAGGCTGAACCAGAATAACCCCCTATACGCTCACAGCACTGATTCTACAATACTCGGAGGCAGAGAAGAATTCTGTATTTCACTGCTGCTCCCAGAGGACCGAATAGCATGACGTCAAACACCTGCCACACAGGAAGTATTCCAGCTCTCCATCTGACATGCCAGCCTAGGCCGCAGCCAAACCCTGGATAAATTATGGAGGTATTTTCTTTTCTATCCTTAACAAAAGTGCAGGCCTCTAGTCAATGTGCATTACGTTAGAAGGGACGGCCAGGCCTCGGTTCAATGCCAGCTACGCTGTTGGAAGGATAAAGTAGCCTGTAAATTCCTCTAAGGTGCCCAAACTATTCAGGGTATGTAAGGAATATGATGGCAGATGGTAGACAGCAGCCAGCCCTGCCCGTCCTCACCAACTACGCACATAGAATCCTTACTACGAGGTCTAAGACACTTGTAGGCAGTAACTATGTCCTATTCCTCAAAATCCTGCAGCACATTGCACATCGGTAATGCCATTTCCAGATGACAGGCAATTGGCTTTCATCTGAACTGGATTTTTCTCAGACTTTTAATGTTTGGAACAAACCGTAATTAAAATACCACGGGCTACATTAGAGTTGCAGCTTATGCTGCTTTCCCACTGCCTAAACTGGTAATTCCCGGTATTTGTAAACGGGTCTTTAAACGGGTAAGAGCCATTAAGACACTTTCCCACTGCATCTTTTAAAGGGTAAATTACGTTTAAAAACAGTTTTTGTCCCATTCACATACACCCGTTTAAACCCATAGTAAAGATGTTTTTTTTGTTTTTTTAAACCAGCACCAGGATGAAAGAGCTGGGGCTGGTATTAAAAAATCAGGAAACCTGGCAAATAGGGGCTCCGCTGATTTTTTATTCAAGTCCCACTGGCCAAAGCATTCAGCCCTACCGACCAGTCAGCCTGGCCAGGGGTCCTGGGGAAGTGGGGACCCCCCCAAAAAGGGGTCCCCCCCTCCAGGACTTACCTGGCCAGGCTGAAGCCTGGTGCTGTCCCCAGTGACCCTGGATCGGTGGCCACCGGGCTGATTAAATGGTGTGAAAAATTGAATAAACTATTGTCTTATACTGTGAACCTATGAGTCTTAGCAAGCCTCCCCCGCTTGCTGGGACTTGAAGAACCACAAGTCCCAGCATGCAGGGCATTAAAGGGCCCACTTGTTCCAACAGGTATAATTTGTATTTTCTCTCTGTGTGTTTGCATGAGTCTTTCCCAGGTACTCTGCTTTGCTCCCACAATCCAAAAACATAAATGGCAGGCTAATCATCTTCTGATAAAAGAATGATGTCATTGTCAGTGCTTTTCAAACTGGGTCATGTTTTCCAGGTCACCCGTGCATCTTTAAACTGTAACTGTTGGCCATACACCTGTGCCCCCGTGGGAAATATGACATGTTAGGTTGTCCTGAGTACAGCGTCTAAAGGTGCCCATACACAGTACAGTTTAACTGGTATGATGCGATGCGTGCTCCCGCGCACATCGCACAGCACAAAAAGTGTATTTTGCACTTATTTTTTTGTACTAGATTGCATTGCAAAACGTAAGCGATTGCATACAATAATTGTACCATGTATGGGCACCTTTAGAACCACTGCACTAATAGGTGTGTACAGTGCATTTAGCACAGGGGTGGCCAAACCGGTCCTCGAGATCTACCAACGGTCCACGTTTTCCAGATCTCCTAGCTGGTGCAGAGGTGTAGTCATTACTAACTGACACATTTTCATACCTGCTGCATTCATTCCTACTATAGATCCACAGGTTGCCTGAAAAACATGAACTGTTGGTAGATCTTGAGGACAGGTTTGGCCACCCCTGATCTAGAAAGTATTCCATGGTTGCCTACCTTTCCCTCTCCTTCAGGGAGAAAATGCTCTGTCCAGGAACAGAGCATTTTCTCCCTGAAGGAGAGGGTCAGGTAGGCACCCTGTGGTACAGCTTTATTCCTAAATGGAATACATTATTTTTTCCCTCAAAATTCTACACACAATAACCCATAATGACAACGTGAAAAAAAAAATTTAGGGAGATTTTTTGCAAATGTATTAAAAATAACAAACTAAGAAATCATATCTACATAAGTATTCACAGTCCACTTGTGGTAAATTCAGTTGATTGGACATGATTTGGAAAGGCACACACCTGTCTATATAAAGTCCCACACTTGACCGTGGAATGTCAGAGCACAAACCAAGCATGAAGTCAAAGGAATTGTCTGTAGACTTCCAAGACAGGATTGTCTTGAGGAACAAATCTGGGGAAGGGTACAGAAAAATATCTGCTGCTTTGTAGGTCCAAATGAGCACAGTGGCCTCAGTCAACCATAAATGGAATGCTGTAGCTCTGTCAGAGCTACAGCAGTCCTCTGTGGAGAGAGGAGAACCTTCCAGAAGGACAACCACCTCTCCATGGTAGAGGGGCCAGACGGAAGCCACTCTTCAGTAAAAAGCACATGGCTGGCAGCCCGTCTGGAGTTTGCCAAAATGCACCTGAAGGACTCTCAGAAGCAAAATTATCTGGTCTGATGAGACAAAGATTAAACTCTTTGGCGTTAATGCCAGGCATCATGTTTGGAGGAAACCAGGCCCTGCTCATCACCAGGCCAATACCATCCCTACAGCGAAGCACGGTGGTGGGAAAGATGAATGCAGCAATTTACAGAGAATCCTGGATGAAAACCTGATCCAGAGCGCTCCTGACCTCTGACTGGGGCAACTGTTCTTCTTTCAACACTACAACGACCCTAAGCACACAGCCAAGATATCAAAGGACAACTCTGTGAATGTCTTTGAGTGGCCAGCCAGAGTCCAGACTTGAGTGTGTGGAGTGCGGCGTAATATGTGTCAGCTATATAAACTTTTGCTACAAATTGTTCCAGGGACTAACTGGCAAATGTACGCACCAATGGTGATGGCTATGAGCGTATAAATAAGGGCCAGGTCCGATCACAGATATACGTACAAATATCCTTAACTTGCATTCAACTCCGCACTAGCGCCAAAGGGTTTTATACTTACACTGAAAAACACATCTAAGGACCGTGACCGTCCCGTGCAAATGGACACAGTCCCGACCATTGTTAACTTCTGTGTGCGGCACGGGTTCTTGGCCGTGCGGAGTTTCCCTGCCCGGCATCAGCAGGAGCCTATGAAACTGCCCATAAGCATATGATCTCAGAAGTGAAACTGTGCAATGTCCAAAATACAAAATGGCTGCCTAAAACACCTGTAGCCAATGTTGTCCACTTTTCGACACTTACAAGGTAGAATGCCATACATTTTCTATTCTCCGCTCTACATGACTTTCAGTGTAAATTAAAAGGAGAATGCTAGAACAGTCTGAGCTTGACCTGCTCTACTTCCAGTCATACAGCACGCTGACGTATCTCCACAATATATCAGATGGCTATGAAGGGACATGAAGGTCTGGTGTAAATAACACCACATGATGAGCGGTTTGGTTGCCTAGCGAATATAGAAACAAACAAACCGTGGAGAGTCCATCACATGCATGCCACAGTGTGTCTGCATAAATCACCCTGAGTGCATATCAGGGTGTCAGAGACACATGCTTAACACGGGCTCCTGTTACTCTTATCTCACTTTAATATTCACTCTCTGAAGTCTTCATGGGAAAGATTCAAGGACCATATTAAAGGAGACATAATTCTTTTTATTTTTACCATAGTACACAGGGATGGGCGAAATTACACACGTGACGGCCACACGGGCCTTCAAAAGGGCAGCACAAGACCCTTATCCTCTGTAATACATTAAAGCAGTGGTTCTCAGGGCACCCTAGAATATCAGTATTTGTTCAAGGCACCCCATGTCAAAAAATGATGTAAATTGTGCTTAACTGTCACCCTCAGGTTCAGTTATGTGGTGGGGAATATCGCTGTGGTTCTAATTGTCCATGCATTTTATGATTGGCAGCCACCAGCACTGGCTTTGCCCATCACTTTGAGCATAAATAATTTGTTTTGGTCATGGACCCCCAAGCCGAGGCACCCTTGCAAACATCCTGAGGCACCCCAGGGTGCCTAGGCACACAGTTTGGGAACCATGATGTTAAAGCAACACCAGTCTATTAAATTTAAAGTTGGAAACCATTTGAGACATGAGGGGATGCCGTTTCTATTACTGCCAGGGAAGGTTAGCAAGAAAAAAATGGTTATCTTGTTGTACAAACTGGTGTTAGTGGGGCAGATGTATTAAGCCTGGCGAAGAGATAAACTGGAGATAAAGTGGAAGGAGATAACGCACCAGCCAATCAACTTCCAACTGTCATATTTCAAACACTGCTGATTGGCTGGTGCATTATCTCCTTCCACTTTTTCTCCACTTTATCTCTTTGCCAGGCTTAATACATCTGCCCCAGTGTTACCTGATTTAGGTCTCTATTCATATAAAACATGTAGGGTTCATTCTAGAACCCTGCAACTTTCAAAACCTGTGCAGTTCCTCTAGACTCAGTGCTAGAATGAACACCAATCTTGCGCTACCTACCAAAAATATCACTAATATATATATATATATATATATATATATATATCACAGACATATTGGGAGTCCACTAATTCTGGAGCCACAGGAAGCGGTGCAGCGGGACCCACTCAATGTATGTGTTTATACAGTGCGGCCAAGTGTGTCCCTTTGAACGGGACCCGCTTGGCCCCTATCTATGGCCCAAGTCTTAGTCTTCACTCTTTGCTCATGTGCCAGCAATGCCTTGTCCTCTAGCGTTGCCCACGTCACAGTCAGAACCCTGTACACAAGTAAGCGGAGCAATAGACAATCACTGCGCCTCTCCGCCCAGTGAGACACATTTCAGCTAATTTCCCCATCTTCAGATGAAATAGAGAAGCAAAACGGAATCAAGTGCATGGGAACGTGATATTTATTACACTAAACAGGGGCGCCGCTGGAGAAATGTAAGATTTCTTCCTGGCAACCTATTCCTGAATACCAGAAGACCTGATTTCTGTAGTGTTATAGGAAACAGGGCTTCTCACTTCTGCATGGATAAACCCCTTATATCAGTGGATCCCAAACGTCTCTGAATCGCGGCACCCTAGATGCAGCAACATTTTTTTCAAGGCACCCACGGGCCAAACGTTTCTTATTGTTGAAAAATTCAGCAAATACTAAATTAAGTAAATTGTTTTTAGAGGCACCCCTAAGTATCAGAACATTTTTCACGGCACCCCTAGCCCAAAGTTTCTAATTGAGAAAATAAGAAATAAATATTAAAGTAAATAAATTGTGTTTATATCTATTCCTTAGTGTCAGTTATGTCACTTCTGTTTGTCCACAATTTTCCGATTACATTGGTCATAAAATAATTTTAATGAGTCATGGATCACCAATACAGGGCACCCCTGCAAGTCCTCCAAGTGCCACGGGGCCACGGAATACAGTTTGGGAATCACTGATACAGGTCCATTATTTGTATATGTCGTAATTGACAGCGACCAGCACTGGTTTTGTCTGTCACATTGACCATAAATAATATGAATTGGTCCTTTACCACCAACCCAATGCACCCCTGCAAATAGGCACACAGTTTGGGAACCACTGCATTATACAATTAAAGTGCCAATATTTGTCACAATTACAAAGCAAGAAATGCTTACTGCAATTTGATTATTAATGACGTCAAAAGGAACGTAATGATTAGGCCAATGCATCCTTCTATTACGCTATAATGAATTACCAGTAATTTATTTACCCTTTCAGTTAGACATCTAGCTTGCTTTAGGCAGCAATAATCTCAATAACCGCTAGATGGCATGAAAGCACCAAAATAAAAATGTACGTTTCCACGAGAAGAGCTGCATACTTGGGAGGCTGGAAAACCTGAAGCCAGTGTAAGTCATTAGATAAAGAGATGAAAGCACAAATCATGTTCTCAGTTCTCCCTACTTGATGGTCAACGTGACACAACAATTCTTAAATGATTTTTTTTATGGTGTGTACTGAAGGTACAATATGGAAAGAAAGCTGCTTTTGATTGGAAACTAAAATACGTTAAGCTAAATGAACTCAGTTTGAGACAATTGATGAACAAACAAAAAAAACAAACAACTATAGGTGCAGTGGATATGGGTTACGGTGGATATGGGTCAATGAAGGTCGACATCTTTTAGGTTGACCACTGAAGGTCGATAGAGCCTTAGGTCAACATGGCTAAGGTTGACCGGGTCAGAATGTTGAAACAAGCATTAGGTTGACAATGGGAAGGTCAACGGTCAAAAGGCCGACACAAGTTTATCACGTCTGCAGTCTTATCAATATAATAAATCAATATAAAGCCAATGAACAGTAGCTCTGACATGAGAAGCCAGCCAACTACTTCCCACACATTGGGGCAGATGTATTAAGCCTGGCGAAGAGATAAAGTGGAAGGAGATAATGCACCAGCCAATCACCTGTGTTTGAAATATGACAGTTGAGGGTAGATTTATTAAGCTTGGTGTTTTTTTATCACCGGCCAATCAGCTCCTACCTGTCATATTTCAAATCAAGCCTGTAACTTCACAGGTAGGAGCTGATTGGCCGGTGATAAAAAACAGTTTATCACTTCACCGAGAGTAATAAATCTACCCCTTAGTGCGTTATCTCCTTCCACTTTATCTCCAGTTTATCTCTTCTCTAGGCTTAATACATCTGCCCCATTGTGTAAGCACAACACCCGATACCATTGCCAATCATGTCACAAAGCAAAGACACAAAAAAAAGAAACAATTTTTTTTTACACAACTTCATTTTTGTTTGCAGATAAATTAAGTGTTTAAAACTTGTTGCGCTGCAATAATTACATGCGTTTTGGACTACATAGCATCGCACACGGCAATCTCACCGTGTATGGGCACCTTTAGACACAAGTCTAGCAACAAATTCTGACAAACAAATGTAAAAAGAGACAGAGGGCGCTGATCACAAGATTACGGAGAAACCATCACGTTCTAGTACTAACCTCTTTAACATGGAAAAAATATCATAGTGCTCGCTAATTGTAATTTAAATCAGTTTTGACATCAGCGTTTGCCCAAAATAAAAACAAACTGTACTCGTAGCACAATAAAAAAAACCAGAACGTACATATGTAAAGGAAAAATATAATGAGCCGGAAGTAAATGAGGCTGCTCGAAAGGAGCATGTTCGCAATAAATACCAATATGTGTAGTTGTACGCATAGCTTACTAAACATCATCATTATCATCCGCACAGACCTGCACCGACCCAAAACCAAATGCAAAAGATTGCACATTCCATCGTTATTATAGGCTGTTAAGCTCTTGGTCGTTCCAATCAGTCGAAAACGGGCAAGTCATTTAAAATATCTTATGGTGTGTGGCCAGCTTTAATCATGCTACTGTTGTCATAAGTGTGGAGTTTATAGAAATGGGTACTTGGGTGCACGTTGGCGTGGAGTTGATTTTGTAAAGTGTGGCTCGCAGCGAGCCACCGAGCATGAAGCGTGGCGAGCGCAAGTGAGCCCGCGAGGGGACAAGGACTCGGTGGCTCGCTGCGCTCGCCACACTTTATAAAATCACCTCCATGCCAACATGGATAGTGAGGGTATGACCAGGTCGGGGGGACGCGTAAAGCATTCGCTCACTACACTTTGGGCTGGCGTGGATAGTGGGGATGTTTCAGGAACACATTCACACCTGCCATATCATACATCTGAGACAGTAATGATGACATGTGTTAACAGGTAACTGGATTTTTTGAATAATAAAAAAGGAAAAAAAAAACACTTAGGGTGAGATTTAATAGGATGAGAGATTCAGAAAGTGAGAGTTTTGGTGAGAAATCTCCAGTTTTTTTAAAGCGGCAATCATTTACACTGCAAAACCAGTTAGATTTTGCAGTGTAAATTATTGCCACTTTAAAAAAACTGGAGATTTCTCATCAAATCTCTCACTTTCTGAATCTCTCATCCTATTAAATCTCACCCCTAATGTACAATAATATGAAATAACAAGAAAAAACAAAAAAACAAAACTTTATTCTTCAGTTTCTGCATTCACGGAAACTGCAGCTGAAGTTGACACAGTTGTGTTTGCATCTGTGTCGTCTGCTTTGTCTGCCTTTGGGGGGTACTTGTTTAGTTTCATGGCGGCACCATGGCCGCCGGCTACTTCCGGGTTGTGTGCTCGGCAAACTATCTAAAATAAACTAACTCCATGCCAACGTGGATAGTTCATACCCCCACTATCCACGGCATGGAGTTGATTTTAGATAGCGACGCGAGAGTAGCGAGCCACCGACCTCGCAGCGTGGGTGAGCGAAGCGAGCCCCGCAAGGGGACTCAGACGCACAACCATGTTGCCGCCCTGAAACTAAACAAGTTTTTGGGAGCAGAGTAAGGGCATATAGAATCCGCTGGAAAGCGTTTTCTGCACCGACAGTTTTGCGCCAAATGAATTCCTGGAGATAGGAGTCCAGATTTTGGCGTGCACTTATGTGTTACGCCACTTACAAGATCCCCAAAGTCGTTCAACATTTTGGGTATGAACCCCAGTCTCCGGATCAACAAAATTATAGCGGTGGTTTACCCGTGCATGGGGGTACCCTGCCTGCTCCAGCTGTTGAGTGTTATATGCACGCTAGCAATCAGATTATATAGTCATCTTCCGTGGTTCTATATATTTGTTGATGGTGGACATCAGGCTGCTGGCGTCATGTCTGTCCACAGGCGTTATAAAACACTCACCGGTGTCTCTGGATATGACTCCAAACAACTTCTGTTGAGGCAGCACACGTCCAACGTGATTTTTTCTCTGTACAAACAGACTCTCGTCCACCTCAACTATTTTTCCCGGACCGCCAATCCAGCATTGGGGCTGCGACATTAAGTCCATGGTGCAGGCCTTGAGCATAAGGTGGTTATTGTACAGCACAGAGTTTTTGTTCGACAACTTTAGTTGTCGCTCACAAAACGATATGCTTGTGAGCTCCTCTGCCAATGAAAATATAAAATGGATGAGGGTAAGAAATGGGATACGACACCCTGGAAACCAATGTGCCGCACAGAGATTTATCTTCTTTCAGCAGCTTTTAATGTGGCAGCGCCACATGCACTTCTTCACACTCAAGCACATTGGGTGTCCATTAACACAGGTTTGTGTCAGTGGCAGCAAATGGTGCTGCTGAAAAAATGCCACCGACTCCTCCTCCGTCTGCGGAAGGTTAAACATCATGAGAGGATCTGCAGCCATTCCGCAGTCACTTCACCTCTGACTGACTATGGTAACTGCGTAACGCTAACTGACTACGCTGGCTGCGGGAACACTACGCTACTTCTGACAGGGACGCTGACTACGCTAAGCGGCCATGGGAACACTACACTACTTCTGACTGACTACGCTAACCGCGCGAACACTAGGCTGATTCTGACAGGGACGCTACGCTAACTACGTAACGGGCGCCGTGCTATTACACAAGTACCTAGAAATGTGTCGGGCTCTGCATCGAACGCTTTTGTGCACTCCTACTTATAGAGCCTGCACAAACTTTCCATGTATGTGATGTTACCACCATTGCTGCTTCGAAAATGTAAAGTGCACAGCACAGTTGGTCAAATATAACTGTTCTATTTCAAACATTGGTGCAAATGTATGAACTATCGTTAAGTGGGCTTCTCCTGGGTAGGAGAACTAAATGGTAAACAAGTATGCCACAATATATGCAAGGGACCAAGCGGCTCACTCGCACTGCATGGCGTATTGCGGCTGCATGTATGTATGTACAGATAATATTCCATTCTGACACATGCAACATTCACTATATAATCCCAGTGCCAATCTGCCCAAGGCTTGCTAAACAGTAATGCTCACAATTCCCTGTATGTAAGCCCCACCCAACACTAGTAAAACTTCAACCTTGTCCTTTTCCGATTGTCCTGACCTAGAACGCTTGCCGGCACAATTCTATATTTGATTCTATGCTATGGCACAATGGTTTTATATGCAGTATAGGATTCTATCTTATATTACAGGATCTACACCTGGCGAAGCCATACAGATAGCAATGACTGCAAAATGGCGACCTCATCCTTGCTTGTTGCTATGGACACCTCGCTCTAACAGCCTTGCACTTCTTTCCCCTCCTGCTTCCAGACCTGCTCTGTGGATGACAGGCCCTAGCGCTTCTTATTATGGTGCATGCACGAGCACAGCACGCCATTCAGCAATAATGTGAGCCAGCAGCAGCTACTGTAGTGATCAGCATGCTGGGGAGACGAGGGATGCTGAGAATCTGGGCATGCTCATTGCTGAGCTGCACGGACTGACTCTAGTCTCCTGCACAGCTCACTTGTCAGCAGTCTATAGTGTTGTCAGAGGTGCTGCACGCTGGCTAACTGGCCTATAGCATAGTAACACCAGCCAATAATGACAGCGTCATTTCTACAGCATCCATTGGTTTTTGCTTCAGATAATGCATTGGATCTTTCCACACAGCAGCCAAAATACCTGCCAGGTCACCTGAAAACATTATACAGTACATGTATGTGCCTTTGCTTCATATATGTATTACACAGGTATTTGAATCTAGCATTGTAATACCCATGGCAGGAATGTACTAGTCAATCTACAATAAAATACAGTACTATAGTTTATGTTTTACAGTATCATAATATTGGGCCCTTACAGGGACATCATTTACTGATGCTTCAGAGGTATAATATTACTTATCGCTATCACTAGAATAAACACAAGTTTACATCTACATCATACTGGAGGAGAACGGAGGACCGCCAGCTTTCGAACGTTACTCCCTTCAGATTTAGGGCTAGATGCTCTAAGCTTCAAAAGTGATAAAATGGAGAGTGATAAACAACCAGCCAATCAGCTTCTGCCTCACATTTTTCAAACACAGTCTATGACATGTCAGGTAGGAGCTTATTGGCTGGCTGTTTATCACTCTCCAATTTATCACTTTTGAAGCTTAGTGCATCTGGCCCTTAGGGTCTATATACTAAACCTTAAACTGGGAACATGATTAATTGTGATGCAATGGTACAGGAAGGGGGAGGCATTATAGGGTGGTCGGTGTTGATGGTGTTGCCATGGTGTTGCCTAAACATGGTGGCACATCGTCTGCCTTCAAAGCATACAGGATGGCCTTGCCCTGTGCTGGGCACCCCCTCACATGCTAGCGCCGGGGTGGATCTTTAGTCTGAACATGCAGCTCCATCCTGACTATATATCAAAGACAGCATACTACTGTATGTGGCCACTGAACGATATAACCGTTTGGTGTGTTTGCACTATATCGTTTGTCAGCAAGTTCAGTTCAAGGGAAATCTTGAGTGAGTTTGAATCATATGTGGTGTCATCTAATTTGTACCCAGCTTTAGAGAGAAACTATCAACAGATGAGATCCTAACTGTCATTTTTCAAACACAGGTGTCTATTTGCTAAACCTTGGATGGAGATAACGTGCCAGCCAATCAACTACCATGTTACAGGCAGTGGGGCAGGTGTATTATAGCAGTGCTTATTGCGCCGCTGTAACACTTCCTGCTTCACCTAATTAACGAGGTGGAGTAGGAAGGGACATCAACAAGATGTATTAACATCTTGTCCGCCGATGTGGGAGAGCATAAGCTCAAGCCTTAGTAAATACAACCCACAGTCTGTAACGCAGCAGTTAGGAGCTGATTGTACTGTACTCTATGGGTTAGATTTAATAGGATGAGAGAGTCAAAAAGTGAGAGATTTGGTCAGAAATCTCCAGGTTTTTTTAAAGCGGCAATCATTTACACTGCAAAATCAAACTGGTTTTGCAGTGTAAATGATTGCCGCTTTAATAAAACTGGAGATTTCTTACCAAATCTCTCACTTTCTGAATCTCTCATCCTATTAAATCTCACCCTATATCTCTACATTTTGTTAAGGCCCATACACATGAGGCAATTTTTACCTGTTTTCTAAGAGATCTGTCTAGATCGTTTAGTAACTAAGCACAGATCGACCCGTGTGTACATCACCAAGCGATAAACGGTCCTTGGCATCACCATTGCCTGCACATATCTTTAGCACATGCAGGCAAAATCTGTGCCCAGCATGTGCTAAAGAAAGCCTCCGCGCGCGAGTCAACAAGTGCAGAGACAGGCGCAGTCGTGAGGATGTCCCAACGAGAGCCCCACCCCTGAGCCAGAGCTGCTGTGACAGGCCGGAGCAGCACACCCATCCCCCCGATATAGAAGGAGCAGGTATCGCCGATGGGGATGAGAGTGGAACAGGTTCACTCCCCTCAAAAGTCGAAGGTTAGTGGCTGCGGCACAGGTTACTACAGATCGCTCAGCACAACACATCAACCTGTGTGTATGGGGCTTTACTCTCCAAGGCTTAGTACATAAACCCCCAAAACGGGGGATGGGGAAATATATAGCTACAGCTGATTTACTTGTCTAATCAGGGGACAACCAAGTTGCTTGGTTTTATATTAGTACAGGATGAGTATCCCTTATCCTTATAGACATTATCCAAATTATTCCAAAAACTATAGGGGGAAATGTAATAGGATGAGAGATTCAGAAAGTGAGAGATTTGGTAAGAAATCTACAGGTTTTTTAAAGCGGCAATCATTTACACTGCAAAACCAGTTTGGTTTTAAAGTGTACTTGATTGCCAGTTTAAAAAAACTGGAGATTTCTTACCAAATCTCTCACTGTCTGATTCTCTCATCCTATTAAATCTCACCCAATGTCTCCAAAATGTACTTTGATTTTTTTACTAAAAACCTACTGGTGACATCTGTAACTGGCACTACTGGGGAAATTACATGTAACTGGCACTACTGGGGAAATTACATGTAACTGGCACTAAATATGTGCAAGTAAATCATAAATGCAAGATACCTCAAGATACCTCAAGATACTGTACCTCTTTCAAATATAAAAATATTCCAAAATATGGAATAATACGTTATTCAAAATTCTTCTGGTCCTGAGCATTTTAGATAAGGGATACTCAACCTGTATAGACAAAATATCACATTTGACTTTGCCATACAAATAACACTAAAGAGGTGTACACACGGAGCGATTTTTGCTAGTGGGCGACTTTGACTAGATGCAACAAGGATATTGACTAAGTGATTTTGTCTATGGGCGATTTTGACTATACTAGAATTAACATACTTGCTTGGTATTCATTGCAGATCGCCTAGTGAATATCTCCCTCAGCAGTGAATAGCAGCGATTTTGACTAGACAGCCAGCGATGTACAGTAGTCAAAATATTCTTGCCTGGCAACTCTTTTTTACAAAGCGATATTATAAGGCGATTTGTCTAACCTTGACAGCAATCTTTACTAACCTTTTAAGCCAGGCATGTCCAAACTATGGCCCTACAGCTGTTGTGAAACTACAAATGCCATCATGCCTTGCCACAGTTTTGCGATTAGGGAAAGCTAAAACTATGGCAAAGCATGCTGGGATGTGTAGTTTCACAATAGCTGGAGGGCCATAGCTTGGACATGCCTGTTCTAAGCAATTTTGTCTATGTAGTCAAAATAGCTTCAATAGCTATTCTGCTACCATCTGTGTTTGAGATGTAGTTTCACTTGCTGCCAACAGATGGCAGTATTTCGGAGACAGACAGACACTAGACATATATAGATGATATATACTGTACACACACACGTTGGTTTCCCATAGCGTAGGCCATACATCACAAAAGTTTTTCATGTTGTTTGGATGGCTCATGGTCACTGTCCAGGTTGACATTGACAAATTGTCCCCATTGACAAACGGTCGTCATGTACTAGGGCAGTGATGGCTAACCTTGACACTCCAGCTGTTGTTGAACTACACATCCCAGCATGCCCTGCACCAGTTCTAGCATGGCCAAATAGTAAAACTGCAGCAGGGAATGCTGGGATGTGTAGTTTAACAACAGCTGGAGTGTCAAGGTCAGCCATCACTGTACTAGGTTGACACAGACAAATTATCGACTCAAGCAAATGGTCGTAGTGATGTTTTTCTGAATTGTTGGCATTTTTCGGGCTGTACCATTCAGTGGACAATCAGGAACAGGGGGCAGCGAGACACCAAATTGGAAGCATGGTGAGCTAGGTGAGCCAGGCAAGGGTATGCTCAACACTGACACACAAAAAAGCATGAAAAACTCATGTGGACCTTTTGCTTGTGTTGACATTTGGTCCCTGCTGGCCTTGTGTATATCAACCTAATGACTGTGGACCTAGACATTGTCAGTGAGCTGTAATGCCCCCATTATTAATATTATATCTCCCCACCAGTTAGCAGCAGTAGTGCGGGCTGCCGCAATACAAATCAGTGACACTTCCTAAACCGACATATGTATTCCATCCCAGTCAAGGGAATATGGTGTGTCTGGGCTTGGTGCACTATCACTGAGTAACTGGAGCGGGACACCAATATACGCAGCATAGACAATAAGAAATGACATTGTGCTTAGAGAATAATACAAACATTACTTTCCAATAAGGACATAATCTAGTACTAACAGGAGCACAGAGAGCAGTGGCAGCCAGACACACATGTAATGACATCACACAACAGGGCCTGGGAAAGTAATCAGGGAGATGAGGGTGTGACAGAGACACAGAATGAGCTGCAGCTTCCAGACAGAAAAGGAAAATAAGGGAACTCTAAGAACTTATTATTTATATAGCATGTAAAAATATCTATGGTAGTATGATATTATCATATGGGGGAGAAGGGATTCTATTGTGACCTGAGCTATTCAATTGTACTGATATGGGCGAGTTCCCCGGCTACCAAACTGTTATTTCCGTAGCGCACCAAATACGCTTTAACCACTTTTACGTATCTAAACCAAGTGTATTGCATGTGACAGTCGCAATACCTAATTTGATTCCCATTGGGTGCCCATTATTTACACACGCCCAAATACAATTTGATTCCTTCCCATATAATTTCATCTTAAGGTACGAGCATTATTCTTCACCACCTCCATTTAGTCGTTGTGTCCAGCTAATCCCCACTTTATTGTAAGATTGGTTTTTATACCTTGTAACAACTATTCAAAATGTCCGCAGACATGCTGCATGTGTTATGTGCCCTGTACACGATGGGCCTCAGTTATGGCTAGGAGTAACTACGCCTCTGCTAAACTCTGCCCATCTGCAGGTGGGCCTAATGTGCATAGTTAGGAGTATATTTACTAAAATGCAGGTTTTTAAAAGTGGAGATGATGCCCATATCAAGTTTAACCAATCAGATTCTACTTATTTATCTACAATCAGGCATGTCCAAACTATGGCCCTCCAGCTGTTGTGAAACTACAAGTCCCATCATGCCTTGCCACAGTTTTGTTATTAGGGAATGCTAAAACTATTTCAAGGCATGCTGGGATGTGTAGTTTCACATACATGCTTGATCTAGAAGATAATACCTAGAATCTGTTTGGTTACTATGGGCAACATCTCCACCTTTAGTAAATGGTTAGAAGGGGCATGAGTTAAGGCCCATACACACTGGGTGATTTTGAGCTGAAAGCGGCTCAAACTTGGTGTTTTGGTATTACCGGCAGATGAGCGGCTTTGTGGACGGCTGTCAGCGCCAGGCAGGGGGGAGAGCCGCTCAGTGTGGGGCTTCCCCCCAGCGATGATAGCGATCATCGCTGTCCATACACGCTGGGCATAATCGCCCAGTATGTATGGACCTTTAGCGTTGGAAAGGGGCATGTTCTAGGTAACCAGTAATCATGGAGTTAAAAATTTGTGGGTATGGGAAAAAAATAAAAGTTAGCGCATGCACCACAAAATGATTTATAAATGTACAAGAATACACCTTCAACTGGAATTCCATGTCACAATACATTTGCTCCTTTAGGGCCTTCTTCAGAATCAGACAGAAATGTGATTTGCAGTTTTTTTTTTTTTTATCAGTTTCCTTTGTTTTTTTAGTGTGCATGTTCCCATTCAGACTGGGTGGTAGTTTTGCAAATTCTTACACAACTACAACCCATGGTGGCAGGCTGCAGGCCACTGCCCAGCACAGGGCAAGGACGCTCAGCACACCAGGAACCGTCCCGCGATGTACCAGTAAAACCCTGCAGACACATCGCTAAAGTAGCTAGAGTACTTTACTACAACATTGAAGTACTTGCACATTACCGGCTGCCCATGCCTGCATTGTCCGGACCGCTTCCACAATACATGACCACACCCATAACCCTGATCAATGTTGGGAGGCCAATTCACAATGAAATCCCTCTTGCCACTCCCCATCTAACCACATCAGACCAACAGTAGGTGCAACAAGGGGATGGAGTGTCAGCACAGAATTTCAATATGCAGCTTACTTTTAACAAGGCCTCGGGTGTCAAGATTCACGTAACTGCAAACGTCAGTGTCTCCCATAGCACTTTCCAGACAATCACCCTAAACATAAAGTATTAATTCTAATTACATAGTGGAGGTATGCCTTTAGGACTCCTGCAAGGATCACAGTGGGTAAGTAACCTAATTAAACACAGATTGTATCTAGTCACAGGAGTCTTTGAAGATGATGTCAGAGATTTATCGCAAAATAACCGATAAGTGGTTCATCAGTGAACTGCGCAAATGCCATTATAATTGGGCAAGGGTCATTTACTTTCTCTGTCCGGATTCTGCCCCAGAATGTTAGATTCCTCTTGATGAAAAGGAATCAGACAATGGGGGTTATTCAGTAAGGATCTAAAAAAGCTAAATCTTTCTCTAATGGGGCAAATGTAACATGTGCACAGAGAGTAAAGGTGTCCATACACATGTCCGATTTGGTCCGATTTTGCCCAATTCCCACGGATCGAAGAGAAATCAACCCAAATCGGATGTGTTTGACATCCCCTCGGACCCGATGCACGGTCCCGTGCGCATCGGGTTGGAGTGGGGAGGTCGGAAGAGCTGTACATTAAATTAATCGGATCGGACCCATCACTGGCACATTGTGGTTGCTTTTTAGCACCCACGATGTTTTGGGTTCGATCCCGCTGGCACACACCTATGTGCAGTGACGGGGTCCGTAGGGCGGGCAGCGGGGTCCTTGTGGTGGGGGGAGGGCGGGGTCCTTGTGGCGGCTGGGAACTAAGTAGCACTATTTGCTGCCGGGCGGTGGGACAGGAAGCGGCTGTTGAATATGAAAACATATTTTAAAAAGACTGGCCGGACGATGATTGGCTGAGAGAATTCTCTCAGCCAATAAATGGCCGGCCAGTCTTTTCAAAATATGTTTTCACATTCAGCAGCTGCTTCCCGCCCCGCTGGGAAGCGCTACTTAATTCCCCGCTGACTGACTGCCCACTGCCGCAGGGACCCGCTGGCTGCCATGCACCACATGGACCTTCCTGTCCACCCCATGCCGCATGTACCCCGCTGCCCATCCCTGCCGCTGCCAGCTCCCCAGCGACATACATGCAATAAATCGCATGGGATTTATTGCATGTATATCCCCAGGGAGCTGGCAGCGGCGGACGCTATTATGTTGTCTGCGGGACGCTAATAAGTTTTCACTGAGCTTGCTATCATCTTTGCAGCTGGCTACCTCAAATACATGAAAAGTCACCTGTTTGATCGCTCAAGCAGGATTTTTCATGAAGCGCCCATAAGTTTGGTCAGCTTTACCCGCAATGCGCGGCTAAACCAAACCATAATGAATGTGATCTGCATGCGAAAAAAGATCATCTAAATATCGCTTTGCAATCTCCCTTCACTTTAGATGGGAGACCATGGGTCAGATAAACAACTGAATACTGCCAAAATGTCATTTACTGTAACTTGTTTTTCAGGTAGCGTAGAAAATGATAACTAGAATTTCATTGATCAACATCTCCAATTTTAGTAAATTTACTCTTAAATTCCACCAAGTTATTGGAAGAGATCACAGGACTAGAGGTAAATTAAGGGAAAGCAAATTTGTGATATACCGCTGAACTGCCCACTCTGCAGACGTGTGAAGATCTGGGGATACAACCACAGAGTTCTGCCTTTGTATGTGCACATCTGTACACACTGTGGAACACACATTTTTTTAAATTAATTTGGTCATGCTCAACTTTTAGTGATGAGTGTTTTGCCTTCGTAGCTAGGTCCTTGAAGGACCAAGATTGTTGTTTGTGTGAATTGACCACATTGAGGCCCGTTGTTGGGGGGATGACATGCAGGTACTCAGTCTTTGGTATAAGTTTCTATCCGATGACAGTTATGGCCAGAAGTTGCATTTGAACATGTTTAAGACACAAACAACTAAGCCAATATGGTATTATTGATGTGACCTTATGGCAGGGTTATGGTGTAGCGATCACTAAGTTCTAGAAAACTAAGATAGGGTTCCTATTCTGTTTAGAAATAAGAAGGTGCAGCTAATATACTTTCCGACCATTTACTGTAACGTGTATGAATTGTTTGCGGTGTCTTTGCCCATCTTTTGTAGGTACAGTCAAGCACAAACTGGGGCAAGACCCATCCCTGGCCATGCCACAGATGGTCAATGGTTCGCCTCAATCAGTGGCATGGAACCCGCGGATGTCAATGGCTCAGAATAAATATGCCCGTGACATGACTCAACAAGCCACACCCCTTTCCCTGTTCGGGCCATTGAGTCCTGCATATATTGAGAACTGACATTATAAAATAAATATCTGTCTCTCATCCACACACATTATCTGCTCCCATTCGTGATTACAGGACTTTTTTCGGGCTGCACCCACTGGGTAGGGATGGCCATCGTTGCAATTGCCATAGATGGTTGCCGTTGATGGCAATTCTGCAACTGGCCATCGATAGTGCTAAACTATGCAATGGCTGACTGTCGATATTTTTACATATCGATGGTCATCCATTGTCAGCCATGTGGGCTTTGCGGGTGTCGGGGGCGGAGCTATGCTCCGTGTTCCGGCACTTAAAAAAACAACAACATTGTTTTACTGTTTCATCAATGGAGGGAACCCATCTGGTTCTCCCCCATCGATGGCAAAAGTATTTGACATCGGCCATGAACCATCGATGATTTTGAATCATCAATGGTCGATGGCCATCCCTACCACTATGCGGAATCCCATCCCATTCACAAGTGGGTTAACTGCTGAGCCAGCAAATAGACAAAATAACCTGGGCATGATTACAAAAATCCACAAAACCTGGCCTGTTGTGGGTATTTGAGGACTGGAGTTGATGTCCCTGACCCTAAAATTAGATCTACCTAAATGCTCCTTAAAAAAATACAATTACACAGATTATAAAATAGGTATCAGTTCTGTAGATGCTTGAACCCCCATTACCTTTATGGACACGAACCATGGAATTTTCATGAAGTTGGTCGGAGAATATAAGCTTTCAATCATTTCAAAAAGTTGCCTCCCTGGTCTATAAAAACTGACTGCATATAAGAAACACTTAACAATAAAAATTGTATTTAATAACTGGCCGGCCTCACTCATTTTTCCTTCTTTTAGTCCCGTTGCAGAACAGGACACGGAGCTGTGGTGTTTTGCTGCACATTTTGGAGGTTGTAAAATGGTCACTGTTGACATTTTGCATTGGAAATGTCACTAAGTAACCCACTTGCAATAACCTATGATGTTACGGTCTGGCAGGGTTGCTAGAACGAAAGGTCAATGGTAACGTTCTCACTTTAGTGTACGTAAAGATGAAGCATAATCATAACACTAGATAGATATTCAGATGTTTACAGGTGACATCTTATCTTTTTGATTTAAATACATATCCTCTAAGTCAACACATCCAAAAGCCCTGTACATGGCCCTTCATCTCAGCTACACTTAAACAAAGAAAAGGATTATGGGAGGAATTAAATTAGCTGCTGTCAATTACCAAGGGCTAATACCCTGGGGTTATTTATTTGGCCCCCAAAGCAAGGCAGTTCGCCTTAGCTGGTCCAAAATTATTACATGATAACTCGGGGGTTAACAAGGTGACGCAACCACACTAACACACAGATTTATGAACTTTTCACAGATTCTGTGCATTAACGCCCATTAACCCTGTGCTCTACCAGGCATTAACAAGGATTTCAATTAGGGAATAAAATTGAATATACCTGTTAAATTACAGCCCAAGGCTACATCCCATGTTCACCCATGGTAATTTGAAGTGGGTAATTGAATTCACTCCTATATGCAACAATATATCAAAAGTTATTTAAGTGTTACAAACTACAATCAAACAAATCTGACGATAATAATTCATGAAGGCTATCTTTTGCCCTTTTGCCCCAGACATACATTATGCAATTATATGCCAAATCCATCAATTATTGGCAGATCAGGCCACTAATTTCCTAATATGTGATCGTGACTCGTCAGCGATCATCCAATCACTGGGTGGCTGCATCTGGCAGTGTATGTGCTGACGCCTGCCCAACATTTCCCCTGTCCCTACACAGGGGAGTTAGCCAGATACCATTTGCCCATATAGCGTGAACTATCTCATTGTGTATGGCCACAATATCTGCTGTTTCAGACTGGTACATAAAGTGTATGTTGGTCTCACAGGTATTTGATCTTGATGTATACCCAGCATATGGCTACTGCAGCATCTGCGGACACTTTTCTGCTACCATAGGCCTCACACTGTCTATCACAATACATTTACACTAAGTCTTCCAATATCTCCATGCCCACTTCATTCATCCTTCCAATACCAGTAGCTGAGCTAGTTTACCGTCGTGTATCAATCATGCTCATGTTTTATTTGAAGGGACATTGGCATTTCAGCTTTTATTGTTCAGGGGCCCGTAAGTGCCTGGCTGTATATTTGAGAACAAGATTTAAAACAATCAGATGCTACTTTGAGAGCCAACTGCTGCAACATTGTTGAAACAATGTACAGTCATCTGTAAACAAGGAACAAAAGTGGCATTGCCAGGTGGTTTTCCTAGATCACAAGTGGATAGGTTAGAAAAAAAAGAATTACAATGTAAGTAGCTATTGGTAGATAGGTTATTTAAAACTTATTTTGAGTCTATAATTTTCCAAGACAAACAAAATTATGTGATTCTGGGGTTTATTTACTTATGTAGCGCACTTTCTCCAACAGGACTCAGGATTTATTAAACTTGGTGAAATTATAAAGTGTCTGTTTTTTTATCACCGGCCAATCAGCTCCTACCTGTCATTTTTCAAACCAAGCCTGTAACTTCACAGTTAGGAGCTGATTGGCCGGTGATAAAAAACAGACACTTTATCACTTCACAGAGCTTAATAAATCTGCCCCTCAAGGCGCTATTTCAGATGGTATGCTGCTATGGGAAACCAATCAGAATCTACTTTATTTAGCACCTTCTATCTAGAAGATAATAGCTAGAATCTGATTGGTTGCCGATAGCATCATCCCATCTGAAATAGAACTCCCATCTTAGTAAATAAACCCCTATGTTGGTATTATGAAGAGGCCTCATTTTCTATATTAACACTCTAGTCCAGCGGTTCTCAAACTGTGGATCCTGACCCTGAAGAGGGTCCCGACCTTTTCAGAATGGTGTCGTGACTCCATGTTGCTGACCATCAGGCCGATGATTTTTCTAATCTCAGTCAGTGATCCAAGGAGTCTGAAAAATCTGTTGAATTGTCTGTTCAGACCCCTCCCATCATTTTGTGCCTCCACAATGCTGCCATGTATGTGCCGTCTGCTGACTACACGTGTGATGTGATGGGTTATGGTATATTAGACTCCTCCCATCATGTTGTGCCTCCACAATGCTGCCATATATGTGCTGTCTGCTGACCACACATGTGATGTGATGGGTTATGGTATATTAGACTCCTCCCATCATGTTGTGCCTCCACAATGCTGCCATATATGTGCTGTCTGCTGACTACACATGTGATGTGATGGGTTATGGTATATTAGACTCCTCCCATCACTCTGTGCCTCCACAATGCTGCCATATATGTGCTGTCTGCTGACTACACATGTGATGTGATGGGTTATGGTATATTAGACTCCTCCCATCACTCTGTGCCTCCACAATGCTGCCATATATGTGCTGTCTGCTGACTACACATGTGATGTGATGGGTTATGGTATATTAGACTCCTCCCATCACTCTGTGCCTCCACAATGCTGCCATGTATGTGCTGTCTGCTGACTACACCTGTGATGTGATGACCTTTAGCAGTAACTTGCTGGGGTCCTGGCCTTATTTTTATTGTCTGATGGGGTCCCAGAGCAAAACAGTTTGAGGACCCCTGCTCTAGTGCACTGGTTCTCAAACTCAGTCCTCAGGACCCCACAATGTTCACGTTTTCCAGGTCACCCGACAGGTGCACTCATTACTGACCGACACATTTGAAAGGATCCACAGGTGGAGCTAATTATTTCACTTGCAAAACATGCAATGTGTGGGGTCCTGAGGACCGACTTTGAGAACCTGTGCTCTAGTTGAATTATTTATATCATAGGTTCCATGCAAACATATATGTAGGACTGGGGGAAACTGCAGGCCAAGATGGTTGGTCTTTAACCCTTTAAGTGCCAACATATCTGTGAGAGATGGGCAAAATATCCGATAAAAATGCCAGCGTCGCTCACATTTGTTATATAAATTCAAATAAAAAATGTGTAAAAAAAAATATTTCCTATGTAAAGTAAACAATACAGGTCATTATGAGGAATAAAAATGTTTGCTTGACAATTTTCACACCTATTTTGACAAATTCACTTGGCACTCAAAGCGTTAAAGGTGAAAACATTTTCACTGTCCAATGGGAACAGTTGGGGGCAGGGATTGCACACATGAGTGCACCTATGTTTGCAGTGACAATCTATTCTCAGATTTTGTTTTGTTGGCTGAAATTATTTAAATGGGATAAAACTGGTGTTGGGGGGGGGGGGAGGGCGGTGGCATTATACAGAGGTGTTCCTTGATTTATGAGGGGCAAGGGGGTGGGCATTTTTTTATCTGCCAAAGTGTGTAATGAAACTGAATCCTTGGATTGAGATCTGTCTTATATCTTGAAGGCAGTGGTTCCAAATATCTGCCCTCAAGCCACCCAACTTTCCATGTTTAAGGATATCTCTGCTTAAGCATGGATGGCTTCATTTGTACTTTGGTCAGTGTGATTATACTATGTGAATGAATGACGGAATGGTCTCTCGTCTATCCTTCATTAAAGTGCATTGGGCACATGCTTTACCTTGCAGCATGGGCAACCAGAAGATATCATATGCAACCCGTGGGAGCATACAATTGGGCACACACACTGCCTAATATGTCATTCTGCTTTGTCTACATACCGCGCTTATATCAGCAGGGAGTAAACCCAGCCTTAGCGTGAGTTTGGGAAATCATGGGCCTAATTCAAAGTCATAGTAAAATGATAGGATGAATATTCCATATTTTGTCAGAACTGATCACGAAGTACCTTTACTCTCAAATGGACACAACCATATTGCACTGCAGGTAGGGCGAATGTGCAGGGATCACTAAGTGATTTGTGGAAACTACAGATGGAGCCGGGCTGGTCTTTGTAGGGGATGGCGGCAGAATCGCGAGCCGCCATCCCCCGCCACCTGCCACAGCTGTAATCTGTATCTGCGAAAGGGGCCGTGCGGGTGCGTCCCCTTCCGACGGCGCTTCTCCCGGGTCCCTGCACATCCCCCGGGTCCCCGCCGGCTTATCGGCGGTCACCCGGGGTCCCCACCGCCTCACCGCACCCCCCCCCCCTAACCCTGTCCGTCTCCCTGAAGCGGAGACGGACCGGTTCCCGTCGCCCCGACTGTGAGACGCACGCGCGTCTCAGTCAGATGGAGCGCCTCGCTGCTGGCGGATCACCAGCGGTGATAGTTTGGCGATTCGCCAGCAAGAGGGAGCCCGGCTCCGTGTGTGTGTTAAATCGGCTCAAATAGCATGTGTGTGACATCTGATTTGATGCGCGGCCCTGTGCATATCAGATCGGAGCCGGTGATCATACATGCTGCACCCCCACCCGGGAGGTAGGGAGCGGTGATCTTATGCGATGCATTGCATGCAGAAATATCCCTTGCGATCCTGTCACCTGGAAAGGTCCCGGTCAACTCAAAGGGGATTGGATACGACTTCTCCGAGGGGAAAAGACGCAATAGGGGCCTTTAGATTTGGGTGGGGTGTGTTCAAACTGAAATATAAATTGCAGTGCAAGAATAAAGCAGCCATTATTTACCCTGCACAGAAACAAAATAACTCCCCCAAATATAACTCTCTCTGCACATGTTACATCTGCCCCACCTGCAGTGCACATGGTTTTGTCCATTTGAGAATAAAGGTGCTTTGCGGTCATCTCTGAATTAGGCCCTAATGTTTTAAACAGAACATATTTTGGAACTTCCACTTCTGAAAAAGACATCTCCAAAAATGTTTTTTATGAATGCACAAGAGATGACATGTCCTAGGCAAAATGATAAATGGACAAAATATGGAATAAACATCATATACTTTCACTATGACCGCATATTAATTTACCAATGAATTTATTAATTGCAGCCATGTAAATATTAATGCACCAGCCATAAGATATTCATCCAAATCAATAACTTGTTTAAAATGAGATTCTATTATTTTTTTTTAACTGAAGTGAGAAATATGGGTGGCAAGATACGGTAATAACATAGGTAAGACACAGGTAAGCTTGAATAAGACCCAATTGGGACACATGGAACACTCTAGGTCTGTCAAACATCCTCTGTTTTTAAAAAAGCTGAAAAAATGGTATAGTGTAATTCAGGCCCTCCTGATCACAGGGGTCTAGGCAGTTGCCTAATCAATAAGCCAATGGGGGTTATTCTGGTGGATTCGCTTGGATGCAAATTTGCACCCTTGCGAGTCAACCAGAACCCGCCCTGCAAATGGTGGTACGCCCGCCCAACCCCCCCTCTCAGCGCGTGTTCGCACGCAGGGCCTGCGAATGGATGTTGAACAAAAACATCCATTCGTAGCCTGTGGACGAACACCCACATCATTCGATGGTCGCCGTCCATCGAATGATGTGGAACATGCGCGCATATCTAAGTGCTTCTGAGGTCACTTAGATTTGCGTGCACCCTCAGGAGGAAGTGGGTGGGCAGCTGACATCCGTTGATGTCAGTTGCCCGGCACCCACATCACGGCCCGATTACCATGGGAACGCCCAGCGTTTACATGGGAACGCCCATGAAACGCTTGGCGTTCCCATTGGCGGGACTGTCCGCCGCAGCTTTGGGTGCGTGCACCCGGGGTCCAGTCTGTCCGCCATGGCCGCATGCACCCGGCGTATGCACATGCGCAGAAATGTGGCTGCGCATACGTAAAAACATCGGTCCCCATGCGAAGGAACGCCGGCTGCGAATTGTCCTGAATAAGGTGCAATGTGTTATGACGCACACTCCTCTGAAATGAGCAATGACTGAAGACCAAGACACTTATCTGCATTTAATGTCACAGCAACAATGAAGAAATCTGAAATGATAAAGATCTGTGACCACATGTATGTATGGCCTTGAAAAAGGAAAATGGACGCTCACTTAAGTGTGTGACTGTAATATCAATGTACTGATGTAACAGTGGGTGTGGTTTCACAGCAAGTGACCTTCACATTAGAATTAACACGGGAGCTCCCGTCTCTCAACACACGAAGCTCCCGCGTCCAAGAACATTGAGGTGACCGAACATCTCAGCAGGTACAGGACATGTCACAGGTACAGGACACAGGACACGTTCTCAGAACATCTGCACAAATGTTGATTTATCCTTTATAAATGCACACTGAGTACATAGACAATGCCAATACCTGCAAATGGACAAATACAGGGCTTGCTATGGCCACGTAGCGTTATTTTAGCCAAAAAAACAAATAAAATGCAATAAAATATGTAATATATAACATTTAAACCAGTTTGGCAAAAACACATTTTGCCCCCATGAACATATTATAGAAACAAATAGAACTGTAATACATTTTATATAGCATATATATATTTCTATAAAATATATATAATAAATATACTTTTATGTACACAGCCTATAGCTTTCTGTACACTGAGAACACAAGTGCAGCTCCAATGCATGCCTAGAACGCATACACAAGTGTGACGCACAGTAGTGTTCGGAGATTCACAACTAACACATGCATTAAATCCATATATTCTTCTGAAGCCTTCGCTGAATGTTGCTACAGCCATTACATAAAGCATATGGAAGGCTTTTGGCTTAAATGCTATAATGAGAGATGAACCGTAATCAGCTCAGACCTGGACTAAGGAATCAGTGTTCTCTGCTTCCACATTAAAGGTTTACTAATGACAACAAACCAAATGACAACAAATTGCCACGATATGCAAATGAGGATGCATCCAGCCGACAACAACGTGCCAGAAGAAATCTTTAAAAAAAACTATTACGAAGATGCGATTTTGAAATAAGTCATTTACTTATGGCCCAACTGACATTACAGCGTCATTGTCCATCTGACAAGCCTGATGCTATGTGTGTTCCGTTGGCATGTTACAGTATCTGCTGCACCTACGAACCTGCGTTATACATCTTCTGCAGGTGACTTTACTGTCCCTGAATATAAACTAGTGGGAGCATAAATATGTAAGGGCATTATCGCAGTGCTGGAGCCTGGAACAGGACTGGCATTCATTAACCCCCTTTATCGCCACAAGCCCCCTCTCGTCTGCCAGGCCAAACACCAGCGTTCGGATAAACAGGAAAAAGAACGTGCGTTAGTTGTATTGTTGTAGAAGTGTTCTGGGATGGCGAATATACAGTAAATACAATGTGCTTAATTAACCGTAGTACATACATGACACACATCTATTAAATGTATATAGCATGTTGCACAAGTTTAGTAAAGTGGGAGAGTACGGCTGCAGGTATGAGAGAGGGCAGATATAGTTTATTCTATTAACTATTCGGATTATAACGGTGATATTAATGCAACACGGAACCCTATTTTTACCAATTTTTTCCCATAGATCCAAAGGAATGATTGTAAACACTTTAATATACCGGCATGCGGATTAGGTAACGGCAAAGCATCACAAATGGCCAGAGCAGTGGCGCAAAGCACTGTAACCCACTGCGCCATGCCGCTGGACACCCATCCTGCATAGAATCTGAGCAGGCTCTAGCTAAAGATGCTCACACATCATGCTGGTTTGATGGCACCTAGAACCAGATGCATGAGTCATAGCAACCGTCACAACATTATCATAATCAGTGGCGCTACATTCGGTGGTACATATGCACTGGCGTGTTTAAGTCACTGGTGAAATGTGTCATCTGTGTTCAGAAGTGCATACTGTTTACATTACAATGTAAGACACCCCTGCAAGCATGCACTAGGAAATCCAGCGTCTCTGGGCACAATAAGTGTCACACACAAATGTCAAGTCGGAAAGAAGAAGAATGCACTTTAGTGTCACATCGGGCATCAGAAAAATGCCCCCCCCCCGGGGGTCTCACGCCAATCACATTGCACAATGATGAGCATTTAACCTCTGTTAGCAAACTACAAGGAGATCATTAACCCTTCACAAGACAGTGGCGGCCTGGAATGCACGGCTGCAAACAGCTCAGTCCCATTGCTGACTGCCTGCACGTTGCACAGCATTATTAACCCTTGCACTACCGCCACACCAGAGAACTCACTTTTCACAATGCAAGAAAACATGAGAGCCCCCCCACCCAATATTATCTGCAGGGCAGGTAGGTGGTCTTACCTTATTTGAGGCCATCTCACTGACAGAGTGCCTGGTTTGTAAGGTCTCTAGCTGGTCCAAGCACCAGTCCAGCTCCTCCAGGGTCTCGCTGGCCAGTTTTTGGTAGGCCTCCTCTGCGAAGAGATAGGGGAAAGGATACTGAGTTTTCAAACGTTTCACTGGGGTAACATCAAATTCCAGATGGTCCATTCTGCCATACACTGCCATGCTCGCATGACCAGTGTTCATACATGAGGGATCCTTCATAATGTTACAAAAAACACTCTGGAGAGAAAAAAGTCCCAGCCACTGACTGACAAGTGCCCTGTAAATCCACCAGTGTAGGGCTGCGGGTGACAGTCCCTGCTCCTCTAGCCTGTGCTAAGAAATCCCATTAGCCATAAAAGGAATGCACCCTGTGTCTGTCACAGGGGTAATTCTCCAGGATAAGGGCTCCTATCTCCCAAGCTGGGGAGTCATAAAAAGCCAAGGTGCAAATGTCTGTGAGAGGATTCCTGTCCTCCCTTCTCCTGCCTGCAGTACTGGAGCTGTTTAATGCAACATGAATCAGCTGGCAGTAGTGATGGGCATGTCTCCTGGTCCCTCCTCTGCAATGTCTTGGAGCACAATGCTATCCATAGCTGCACATGGATTGGGGAGAGTAAGGAGGGGAGTCCTGGTCTAGTCCTGCTGCTGCTGCTGCTGCTCAGTATCCAGGCTCCAATGTGACATCCTCATTCTCATCCAGCTAAGGGAGCCTGCCGCTTCCTTTGAACCAAAACCAAAAGCTGCACTGAGTATGGGGGAGGGAAGGAAATCCTGGCATGGAGCAGACAGCTGGATCCCCAGCACACACTGCAGAGAGCCTGTCATTACCACTGCAAGCTACTGTTCCCTGTTGCTTGGCTAGACCTCTGCTTGGGATGCACAACAGTACGTATACAATATACACAAAATAAAACACACATTTCTCTGAGTACTACAGTGTGTCCAAGCCAGTGTATGCTGCAGTGTATTACATGTTTTAAACAACAGCAGAAAAAAACATTATTATTATTATTAATAAGAAGAAGAGGAATGACTGTATTAACAATATACTGAATTACAACAGGGATTTTCTGCCAGAAAGATATAACAAAGTGTAAGAGGATAGAGTGCAGTGATGCAGGAGCCTCATTGCTGTGTGCGTGTCCTAAACCACTGATTCCATAGATACAGTTCTGCATATACACAAAAGACAGGGTAATACATGTATTGAATTCATTCGGTGACTATCTCAGCAAGTTCTATCATCTGTGTCTACATGGCGTGTACACAGCCCTAGATGTCTAGCTTGGACTTGTAGTTCTACAGCAGCTTCAGATCTACCTGTTGCATATCTCACATTGCTATTATAAATATTATCGTTATTGTTTATTTGTACGGCGCCACAAGCGTTCTGCAGCGCCTGATGAGCACAGACAAAACTTACGGTACATGGAACATTAGGACAGGTGCATGGTAAATAAACAAAAATTGCAGAGGACAGGACATTGCAATAATTATTTGGAAGGCAGAGACTATGGGGGGGGTTTCAATGCAGGGTCACGACTGTCGGGATAGCCAGACAGCCGTGACCCTGTCCCGTTCTCGGCCGGCTCGACACTGATTTGGCAGGCGGGATTCAATGTCCTGCCTGCCGAGCACCAAGAAGGGGGCATGATGGAAGAGAAGCGGATGGAAATCGTCGTAAAGACATGTGTATGGTTATTCAGTCATACTGCCCATGTGCATGTAAGGAGGGATATACAACTGGCATGTAGGATCTGATGCTTGTGGCATGTGAAGGAGACTTTGGCTTTAGGCTGCCCAGCTGGCATTGTAGCACAATGGCACAGCCATCTGACAGTCACCTGAAGGAATGTACCCCCCCCCCAACAGTTAATCGGGATGGGTTATAGCTAACAAGCGTTGAATAAATTAGGCCTAAATCTTATTCCTCAGCTGTCACCTGCAAGGCCCCCCTCCCATGTCCTTGCGCCCTAGGCTGCTGCCAATAAGGCACTGTGTGTTGTGTGTGTGTGTGTGTGTGTGTGTGTATGTATATGTATATATATATATATATATATTTATATATATATATATTACACGCACATATACACACACATACTTATACATTCTAAGAGGAAAAGCACATGAGGGGAGAGGGTGATTTGAATAAGGGCTGACTAGGCATGATGCAGCGATATAAGAGTCTGAGAATTTTTGTGATGTCAGTTTTATAGCTATAACTAGGCAGATCAACTTGTGATAGGGGGTTGGCCTCCCAGTTTAGGTTAGCTTATCAGAAGCTAGGTGTGTGTGTGTATGTGGGGGGGGGGGGGGTGGTTAGCTTTGGGTATCTAAACCTAATTTAAATATGACCACTTCCTTTTGTTTCATCGGAAGCCCACCAACCCTCCTTACTTTTCTTTGTCTCAGTTCAATTCCAATTTGGCATTAATTCTTGGATGCATTATTCCATTAGTCACTTTGGCGGGAAGGTACTGTTTGACAAGGACATGGGGCATAAGTGGTCGTTGGGGGGCACCTGCTCTTTCTAAGGACAGCTGGTGAGTTCTGCCCTTGTGGATATCTCTATCCTAGATGTCCACACCATGCAAAAGTAAAGAGTGAGGGGCTTTCTCATCGTAGGTTATGCCTGATGGGGTGTTTAAGTCGCCCCCATTTTACATCACAGTGGGCGTTTCAGTCGCCGCCATTTTTGTTACTTTAGTTATTTACAGCGCCTTTCATGCATCACATACCAACAGGGTCACTCCATCTTAATTAATATTCAGTGACCTTTTAACTTATGCAGTGGTTGTCCGTGCCATTATTTTTAGTTGATAATTTAGTTTAAATTGGTGTTTAAGTTCATCACAATAAAGCAATAGACACCTTAAAAGCTATTTATTCTAGAATGATGACCCCCCCCCCCCCTGTGATGATGCGATCCATCACAGGCGGTTCTTGAACTTGTGATGGATCGCATGCATCCCCTGTTCCCCGCCACCAGGAGGGAGGTCCGAGGTTGGACCTGAATGCCAGTCCAACTTCCAACTCAGGTCCTTTTGCGGGATGGGGGGGGCATCACACTCACCCGATTTGGCCCGATTTCTCGGCCCGTTCCGCCAGGAATAGGGGAAATCGGGCCAAATAAAGGTAGGGGGCCTTTAAAGTAGTGAAGATGAAATAGGACCTTAGTAGGCGGATATGGTTCCGGTTCCTAAATGTCCCCGCAGTTATCAGGAGGATGTCCCTGTACCAACTGTAGGTGTATAGAGGGGGTAGTGTCATGCAGCACATAGTAGCAATCTCCCAATCAGACTTTATTTGACTAGTAGGCCGTACAGGAACTGCAATTGCCCTTTTACAAAGCATAATACTACTCGGGTGTACGCTCGCACACATCTTTTTTTTTCACAACATTTGTGAGTAAAAAATGACATTAATACGCAATGAACACACTGTGCGGCTGTGATTTCCATAACAATTATATGGAGATTTTCCTGCCTATGACTCAGTCTGGGAGAAGAAACTGTACACTAGGTTACAGGGTACAACTCCACTTATTCTGTGTTTACAATACGGCAATGCCCTTTCCATCTGAGCCATATTGTTCCCGGAGATTAACTATACATATTATTTATTTTCAAGGATTTGCTTCTGTATATCAGTATTTACCAGCTGCAACCAAAAGGCGGATCTCTTATAGGCTGCACATAGTTCCAATGCCATGTATGGCCTCCCATCAGCGTACAGGGACACGTGTATTCTTGAAACACATAGCAAGTAAAGATTATTTCGTAAAAGTATGTGTTATACCTAAAATTCTATTAGGTGGGGGTTACTTATCAAAGGGAGGGATAAAGTGTAGAGATATAAAGAACTAACCAATCAGATTTTAACTCTGACAGGCTGGGTTTGAAAAATGACATGAGCTGATTGGTTTGTGCTTTATTTCTCTCCATGCGTTGATAAATACCCCCTAAGTCATAGAGGGAATAGTATATTAAGTATGAATGTTAGCATAAATAAAAATATTGGATGATGGATGACGTCAGCGAACCGGCAATAATGCCGGTGTGCTGAGGGGATGTGAATATCCCAAAATGCAGGGTCGCGCCGGGACTGAACCGTTTCAAAGTCCTGGTGCGAACCGGCATTTTGCGCTGTGAAAGCAGTATAAGCTAGTGATTCCCAAACCTTTTTGAACCACGGCGCCCCCTAGAGTATCAGAACATTTTCAGGGCAAAAGTCTCTTGTTGATGAATTTATAAAAAAATATTAAATGAAGTAAATTGTGTTTATATGTCATCTTTAGGATCAAGTGAGGAACCAGATTGGCTTTTATTTGCCCACATATTTTATGCTTTGCCCATAACAATTATAAATTTGTGCTAGACCACCAATCCAAGGCACCCCTGCAAGTGTCCGGAGGCACCCCAGGGTGCCTAGGAACACAGTTTGAGAACCACAGACTTAAAGGAATGAATATTGCTGTGGTTCCCAAACTTTTCTGAATCCCGGCACCCCAGAGTATCAGAATTGTTTTCACGACACCACTAGGCCAATTGTTTCTTACTGAGAAATTTAGAAAAAGTATATGGAGTAAATTGTAACGATTGCCATCTGTAGTTGATGTCGCGTGTGCTTTCCCTTGAACTTCCTGTCAGTTTTTCTCATGATGCTGTATATCTTAAAGGTATATCTTATCGGACAGTTTACATAAGATGCACTGTATATCTACAGCACACACATTATACTCACGATGTTTATCTTAAGATTCCTTTTACATTCACCAAATGGGCTGAATAGTCAAGTGACAACTTCAGATGTATCTTGGGAGGAAATACATCGCAGGTAGGAAAAATGGGCACCGATTTGAACGTGATTACGATTAATCTATATTGCCGCAGTCACAATCTGTGGATATGACTTACGGCACACAGATCTGAATTTTATCAGCCTGACGCATCTAAAACCGCGTAAAAAAAGGCCTGAAACGCACTATTGTATGGGCACCTTTAGGTTTAATTATGTGGTGAAGGACAAGATTCACTTCCTTTCTTTCCAAATATTTTATGATTGGCAGCGGCCAGCATTGGTTTTGCTTATTACATTGACCTTAAATCATTTGAATTGGTCCTGGACTCTCAACCCAATATACCACTGCAAGTGTCACAGGGCACCTAGTGTGCCACGGAACACAGTTTGGGAACCACTGAAATATTGTATAGACAGTAATGGATTTGAGATGTTTTGCTTGATTGTCTTTATAAACTAAAGCTGGCCATAGACAGCATCTATATCCTGCAGTATATCATAGGCAAATGCAGGGGGGGGGGGGGTGTTCTGGTTACCCAGAATCCCAGCTCCTATTAGCTCAAATTATGACAATTGCAACAATATATAATATGAATCCTGGAGCTGCCACCACAACATAAAGCTTACGGGATAGAGCAGAGCTACTGCACATGCCCAGGGGTAGCAACTTCTTCTACCTGTGCGTGGATCTGAACCTTCAATTAAGGCACTGGACCAGAGAGTATCTGTCAAGAAGAAGATGTAGGCTCCTTACCATGAGGTGGGAGAACTTTGAAAGAGCAGTACTGTCTACTACAGGTTCTACTATGTTTGTGTATTTATGTAGTATGAGATGTTTATTTATTTACAGTTTCTTATATAGTGCAACATATTCCATTGTGCTTTAGATGTTCAACCTTTTCCTGAGCACTTATTTTATTTATATTAAACATGTTTGATAATCTACATATTCAGTGTTTAAAAAGACCAACTTATACAAATATGTCCAGGGTCAGGTTTGTCTATCACTACCCCAGACTCCTGCTCCAATGATTGTGGAATGCATTTGGACCCCCCCCCCCCTCCACTTCTATCCTGTGTTTGACACTGGTATATGGCCAGTCTAACAAACATTGGCAATTGGCAGTCCTGAAAGTCAAGGACTGCAATGGAGCTGTAAGATATGGGTTCTTGGTTTTTGTTTTAGAACGCTCTTCTCCATAAGAGTATTTTAATAATATATATGTGCTTTATGTTAGGGGTGAGCAAATTTGGTTTTTACTGAGATTTACTTGGTTCTTTTTGCCACATTATTGCAATTTCAGATTTGTTTTCCTATTGGTTATCGGCTGTCACATGTTTTGGACAGCCAATAAGATCCTATTTTGAGATCCAAGTAAAAACAAACTCGCTAACACCTACTTTATATATATATTGAATGAAAAAAAATGAAGATTGAAAAACTAACAAAAAATTTTTTTGCAATGTTTCTTACGAATAACCAGAGCAGCTACAACAAAAAAAAGGTAAATTGGGTATAAATGGGTTGCCTACAGAGGGCAACTTGGGCAGTGCCATCCTCCTTGGCCCCCAAGAGTGCTGCTTATCTGAGCAGACAGGTAGTGGGCAGGAAAAAATTGCCTGGTCCCTGTACCCTGGGAAAGTATCGCTGGGGACTGTCTGGCTTTTATGTGTCTCATTGCAGAGTTGTAGGGTGCAAAATCCAAGCCCACTGTGAATGTGTGAACTGGGTCATGCACGTGAAGAGTGGTAAAGCATTACGAGGAGTCACTCAGCTGAATCCCTGTATCACTTAGCTGGCCTGGAGTCTTAATGAATTGGGGCCTAATAGGTGAAAAAACATTGTCATTGAAATATTACTCCATCGTAATATTTAATAGAATCAAGTTATTTCAGGAAATATGGCACCTACACTGCGAGAGAGAGAGAGAGAGAGAGAGAGGGAGAGAGAGTGAGAGAGCGCACCATATCAGCATGGATCATTACAGAGTATTAAACATGTTCTAGAGATGCTAAGTTTAATTTTGTAAGTCATATAGTGACTATGTCAAGCGGTACAAATAGCTGTCATCACCTCCTAAATATCATAGAGACATGTCCCGGCAATAATCCCACAATGACCTCAGGATGAAAAATAGAAAAGATTTGCATAATATACGAAACCTAACTTAAGGTGCATACACACTGTACAATTTTTTTGACCAATTTGGTTGAAAGACATTTCCATTGAACCCAGTGTCCTGGACGAAAGATGTTGACAAAAGATATTGTCAACAAACAAACGATGAATGATGATTCGCATACCCGCCAGTTGTTCATCAAGATTGTTCGTCAACTGTGCATGCAGCTCAATTTGAATATCTTTCAAAAAGAGCCTATAAACTGTAGCTAGATCTTTCTTCTTTCGTCTGTCGTCAATATCTTTAGTCAACATCTTTAGTCCAGGACACTGGGTTTAATGGAAATGTCTTTCAACCAAATTGGTCAAACATTTTTTACAGTGTGTATGCACCCTAAGGGTGCATACACACTGTTCAATTTTTTTGACCAATTTGGTTGAAAGACATTACCATTGAACCCAGTGTCCTGGACTAAAGATGTTGACGAAGGGCCGAAGAGGGGTATTCAATCTCCCACCCACGGCGGGGCCCTATTCAATGCTGTCTTTTCCGACAGCATTGAACAGGGATCTCGGCAGAACGGACCCAACTTTAGAAGCAGTTGGGCCCGCTCTGCCGAGAACGTCCGTGGATTGTCTAGCGTTCGGCCGCAGCCCTTTTTGGCGTTCGGCATGGCGGGACATTGAATCCCACCTGCCAATTTCACATCGAGCCAGCCGAGAATGTAACAGGGTCACGGCTGTCGGGCCAGCCCAACAGTCGTTACCCTGGATTGACTTTCCCCCCAAGTCTTGGGAATTGCAGTGTGAGTTGACCCTTTCACACACAGTGAGAGTCTAAACTGCTCATCAGCCGAAGCCTCACTGCCTAGATTGGAGCACAGAACACAGTACAAGGCTTGCTATTGGTTGGCATAAACAGATATATGCCTGGGGTCTAACAGAAATATCTGTATTGATAAAGTAAATCCTAATGAGGGTCAGAACCGTTCAGGATACTATTGCTAAAAATGTCATTATTATACAGTGTATAAAACTCATACAATAGCATGGTGCAAAGAGCAGTGATATTCTGTAACCCATGGCAACCAAATATTATGTTTTAGCAGCATCTAGAGTGAGACTAATAAAAATTGATTAGGTGCAATGGGTCACATTATGCTATACCTTAAGACCTACAGTATGCAGACAAGGTGCCATCTACACCCCGTGTCGCACAAAGCAAGGAGGAAATGGAATTTGGCTCACAAGCTGTGTACTACAGCTGATGGGCAGAATGTCTGGAAGACACAGCTGCACAGGGATGGGTATAATACACTTTATAGAAGGAACATTCCGAGCAACAGCAAGTATTTCAAGAGATCTATGTAATCTTTCCTCTGAAGGGTTTAGCGGGAGGTTGGTAAAATATTGGGAACATATAATGACAACATGAAGTAGTAGGAGGAGTCGGTTCCCATGAGTAATTCTGGAGTGGGAGGTACCAAAGACAACTTGGAGGGGGGGTGCAATAAATTGAACCAGACAGATGTGACAATGTTCTGTTTTGACGCATTGTACATTGGCCCTTATTCAGATCTGATCGCAGTACAAATTTGGGCAAAACCATGCGCACTGCAGGTGGGGCAGATGTAACATGTGCAGAGAGAGTTAAATTTGGGAGGGGTGTGTTGAAGTTGAAATCTAAATTGCAGTGTAAAAATAATGCAGCCAGTATTTTCCCTGCACAGAAACAAAATAACTCACACAAATCTAACTCTCTCTGCACATGTTACATCTGCCCCACTTGCAGTGCATATGGTTTTGCCCATTTTGAGAACAAATTTGTACTGGATCAGATCTGAATAAGGGTCATTGTCTGGTGAAAGGAATAACTTGGCCCTTAAAGCTTACAAGTATCTGCTGGTGATATCCAGAAAGGGACACCGTCATAGTCAGTATTGTCTTACAGTGTAACACATTCCTTCAATGGGATGTGGCAAGTGGAATTATTCAACTTCTAAGAATGTAAAAGAAAAGAATAGAATTTAAATCCCTTCATTCGAAACTAAATGCTGCATACAGTATATAAGTAACAGGAATGGTGGATATGTATTGTCAGTCACGTTTTTGACACCCAGTTTGCAATTATTATTCATTGAACCTAAACTAAAACATATGTTAGTGATGTCATGAGGTTTATGAACTCATAGTGTTTCATAGGCGAGACGATACATACTCCCAGGTTACATTCTTGTCTGAATAGGTGAATAATATAATCTCTGCTCATGACAACATAACAACAACAATATACAGCCAAAGAAAGTACCACACGTGTAATTTCACTCAACAGCGGCGCTAGATAAAATGATGAAACATGCAATTACACAGCACACTACACAACTGTACAGGAACTGGGGCACCTCTGGAAACTCTACCCACAAAACATTAGGCAGAAGCGGCCCATTTATATACAGGGCCACAAAACATTAGGAGGAAGCGGAACATTTATATACAGGCCCACAAAACATTATGAGGAAGCGGTCCATTTATATACAGGGCCACAAAACATTAGGAGGAAGCGGCACATTTATATACAGGCCCACAAAACATTGGGCCTTAATTTGGTTCATTCTTTCTGACAAAATCCTTCTTAGATGGGCAAAACCATGTGCACTGCAGGTTGGGCAGATGTAACATGTGCAGAGAGAATTAGATTTGGGTGGGGTTTTACTTCAAAGTGAGATCTATATTGCAGTGTAAAAATAAAGCAGCCAGTATTTACCCTGCACAGAAACAAAATAACTCACGCAAATCTAATTCTCTCTGCACATTTTACATCTGCCCCCCCTGCAGTGCACGTGGTTTTGTCCATCTAAGAAGGATTTTGTCAGAAAGAATGAACCAAAATAAGGCCCATTATGAGGTAGCGGCCCATTTATATACAGGCCCACAAAACATTATGAGGAAGCGGCCCATTTATATACAGGGCCACAAAACATTATGAGGAAGCGGCCCATTTATATACAGGGCCACAAAACATTATGAGGAAGCGGCCCATTTATATACAGGGCCACAAAACATTAGGAGGAAGCGGTCCATTTATATACAGGGCCACAAAACATTATGAGGAAGTGGCCCAATTATATACAGGCCCACAAAACATTAGGCGGAAGTGGCCCATTTATATACAGGCCCACAAAACATTAGGAGGAAGCGGCCCATTTATATACAGGCCCAAAAAACATTATGAGGATGCGGTCCATTTATATACAGGCCCACAAAACATTAGGAGGAAGCGGCCCATTTATATACAGGCCCACAAAACATTATGAGGAAGTGGCCCATTTATATACAGGCCCACAAAACATTAGGAGGAAGTGGTCCATTTATATACAGGGCCCACAAAACATTATGAGGATGCGGTCCATTTATATACAGGCCCACAAAACATTATGAGGAAGCGGTCCATTTATATACAGGGCCAGGGGAGGGTTAGGATGGAAAACCAACAAGTAAACTTTCTGGATGCAGCCCTCATGGAGGCGGGACTGTTGAGGGATTGGGTCTGTTGAATGGGCGGGATCTCTCCTCATAGGGCCTGGGTCTGAGTTGGACAGAGTTGCAGCAGTCCTTGTGTCTTTTACTGCAATTGTGTCTGTGACTTTATGCTAATTTCACTACAATGCCCTTCCCTAGTGTCATAGGTGGATTGGGAATTTGGTACTTGTGTAATATCTGGGCGCCCGATTTTTTTTATTGTATTGCATCGCATGCAATATAGTGGCATACAATTCATGCAATGCGATTTTTCCTTGTAAAGACCCAATTTTTAATTGTATAGTCACCCATGGGTGATTTCATACCCACACTATCCAACTACGCATGGAGTTGATTTTATATAGTGTGGCGAGCGCAGTGAGCCACCGAGCCCGAAGCGTGGCGAGCGCAGCAAGCCCCGTGAGGGGACGCAGAACACTATATAAAATCAACTCCATGCGTAGTTGGATAGTGGAGGTATGAAATCACCCATGGGTGACTATACAATTAAAAATCGGGTCTTTACAATGAAAAATCGCATCACATGCCTTAAGTAGTGGCGTGCGATGAAAAAATCGGGCGCCCAGATAATACACAAGTACCGGGAATTTTAAGTGGCCCTGGACAAAATCACCATTTGACACGCCCATATCACCAGACTGCCACCTTCTACCCACTAAAACACCAACACCAGCATGCCACCCTCTACCCCCTAACATACCTACACCAGCATGCCACCCTCTACCCCCTAACACACCCACACCAGCATGCCACCCTCTACCCCCTAACATACCTACACCAGCATGCCACCCTCTACCCCTAACACACCCATTCCACCCTCTACCCCCTAACACACCCACACCAGCATGCCACCCTCTTCCCCCTAACACACCCATACCAGCATGCCACCCTCTACCCCCTAACACACCCACACCAGCATGACACCCTCTTCCCCCTAACACACCCATACCAGTATGCCATCCTTTACCCTCTCCCGGCCACAGTGGTCCCGCAGGCACACTGGCCCACCGGGGATTTTCTCACTGGAAACTATATTGCCAATCCAGCCCTATACAATGGGTGTATTGGCAATACTTGTTCTATGACTTAAGATGTTGAAGCATTTACCTATCGGTCTGCAAATGCCTAATTTTATTACTACATTTATTCCCAATTGTAAAGTGCAATGGAATATTCTGTAACTAAATCAATTAATTTCAATAATTAAAATGAATAATATACCAACGTGTATATATTAGAAAGAACCGGAATACTAAAAGCTCACTTTTATTTTATACTTTCAGAGAAAGAAGATACAGTTACACATTTAGGGGGTTATTCTGCTTGGTACGGTGGGACCGTATACGGGCGGATCTGGTTTTTTTTCCATCTGCGCATGCGTAGCTTTCGCAATGCGCATGTGCGGCGACCTCACACCGCTCACGGACGGGTCTCTCCATGCGAAAAAAACTGTCCGCAAGAGCATGGTCATTGTGGGCGGCATGTGGGCATTTTTATGGGAGCGGCCGGAATAATGAGGAAAACTGGGCGTAAACATGGGCGTACACGGGGGTGTGCACACAAAATGTACGGTGCCACAACCGCCACGATCGGCGAACGCATTGTGCATTTTGGACCAAAAACAGGCGGACGCCAAAGATAGCTCCAGACCACCCCTATAGATACCGTATGAGAGCGGACGCCTGGGTCTGCTAATTAACGCTGATTAATACACCTGAATGTAATAAGCAATGCTGCCGCCTATTAAGTGAAAACCATTATTTCACTACCTGCAAGCCACACAAAGCACTCAAACACATTGGAAGCATATCTTTCTACACTTCTCAACATGTAAAGGTTGGTTTCATTTTAGGTAAGATTCATTCTAAAGGTGCCCATACACGTACCAATTACCCGGTACTTTTTGTGCTAAAATAGCATCGTTGTGCATGCATTGTGCATGCGATGCGATGCTATGTTAGCACAAAAAGTACCGGGTAATTGGTACGTGTATGGGCACCTTAACACCTGCTTATATATGCCAAGGTAGTTATTTTATAACCATCTACACCCATTCAGAAATTGTTTTGTTATACTTTAAAAAGCAGGACACCCAATTCACAATTTCACTGTAACACAAACATAACAGTTTTTTTATATGGAAAAAGACACAAAAGCCACATCTAAGAGCAACAAGGATGTTTTTGGACTCAATTTATACTTGCACTGTGGCGTACGCTCAGATATACAGAAGATGTTGGTGTGAAAACGGACGATACCCATCCGTATACGGTGGCGTACGCTCTGTTGTACGCCAGTTAACGGTGGCTAAGAGGAGATCCGTCCGTGCACGGTGGCGTACGCTCAAGTGTACGCCACTCCCCATTGTCTGTGTTTGTGAACGTCCGTGTGCGGCTGTTCTGTGGGCGGACTTTCGCTCACCTTGAGCGTACGGGAAACGTACAGTGTGACGGGCCGTACGTACGTTTCACCGACCTAACCAGAATAAGGCCCCTATTCTCCATCATATTGGATGACTCACAGAACAGATACTGTAGTTTCAGCAGACTATATAGAGGACGCGTGGATCCGTGGTGGACAACAGACACTTGCCCAGGATCCTCATACAGCCATGTGCCCCATGGTTTACCCAGGCCACCCTTTCCCTGTCTCACACAGGAGCAGACAGCAGCTGGTTTGGTTTGGCAGTTTATCCTGATACATCACCCACATGGTGAAATGTCCATGCGATGATAAACAGAATGAGTAAATCATAAGTTACGGCTCCCTGTTAGTCACACAGATGAGACTACAGATTTTGTAGTAATGCTACTGTACTTCATGCATGCATGCTGCAGAAGATCTGAGTGAGAAAATACACTAATGGGGTGTGGGGTGTGGCTTCGTGTCCACTGGGCTAATCCACCGGGTGTATGGTTTGGGGGTGTGCCCATTTCTCATCGTTCTGGACAGAACCCCAGCATCTCCCTGCACAGTGTGGATGATGCACACATGTCCTGTTCTGCTTAGTCAGAGAGTGCCCCCCTCTCCCTGGTAAAAATGGGGAGGGTTGCTGTATGCACTAAATAAAAAGAAATAGAAGTACATTTTGGTGATTAATGTAGAATCACTATCTCAATGTTTCCTACAGCTGAGCTCCAGACACCGGTACACTGAGGTGCAAGGACAGGCCCAGTAGTCAATGACAACAAACAGTGCTACTTAAAGGGTATGGGTTTTTATTTTTTCATTTAAAAACAAGCATCACTAAAAAATAAAGAAAAACAAAAACAGTAAAACAGAAAATATATATACTGGGGTATCCAAATGGCCCACAGATTAGACAGTCTATAGGTCGAAATTAAGAAAAGGATGGTATACAATAGATTGTCAATGCTGACCTAGTGGATGTTGATCTAGAATGACTGCCTATCTAGATCTGGTCTGTGATCTAATCCACACCGATACAGCGGGAACTAAAGTTAATGGTATGGATCCAATTAACAATGGAACAAGCTGATGAGGAAATATAATACAACAGGATAAATGGGATCCTTATATACTGTAGCACAGAGAGAAAGGTTGAGTTGAGGGTGTGGCACATGGAAGCCGGGACAGCTTTCCAGGCACAGAGGCCATAGCTAATTGGCGTCACTTTCAATGAGGTCACCGGAATCTGCAGAGCAGATGATCTGGGAGAACCAAATAATGAGGGTGGGGGACACAGGAATTTGTACCATCTGTTGACTGAGTGATCAGAATACCATGATTGCATGGGAACATTTGTTTGTGACCCCTCTACTCAAAAGTTCAATTGTGACAATTTCTTTATTTCAGAGACAGCCCATAAACAGCCTGATTCATAGGGACGTTCTACTGATTCAGAGGTACAAACATGGCAGTAATAGACAAATAAAAAAGGTCGACATGAGGTTTTTGGAATTATTTTCCTTTTCTTTTTACTATTTCAAACTTTCCTATCCACATGGACTCTTATTAGGAATGGTAAAGTGTGCCACGTGCTGCGAGGGGATGCAGTGCACTAACTGGGGGTCCACGTGTGCCAAACTACAAATTAAAACAAACATTTTTGAAAATGCCTCTCGACATTTTCAGGTGTCAAACTCACCATTGTTCCAGTCAATCTTTTGATGCCGACATAGACACTGTCTACCTAATATGCCACACCTGTATTTTCTGGTGCACAATGGTATATTTTACCTATTTCATAGAATTATTATTATTATTACTAAAATGTTATTTAGCGACACTTATTGGGGGATATTCAGACCTGACTGGTGGGATGTTAATTCACAGCCTGGGTATAATATCACTCGGCTGTGCAGGCAGGCCTTTCACAGCACAGGGTGGAATTTCAATATGGTGGGGCAGCGGCTATCTGATCAGGGGGCCGACTCTAGTACACATGGAGTGAACTGAATTCAAAGTCGACTGCGAACAGCCTTGGCGACTTACACGGTCTCCGGTCCGAGGGGAGTGAGGGAGGGATGGGGGCGGTGTCACTGGGACATGGAAATGCCCATTGTTTTATGGGCTTCCCCGTGAAAACGCTGGTTGTTCCCATGGGCACGTGGGCAGGCTGATACTGATACATGACATCAGCCACCTGCCGCCGGGGGATTCGCCAGGGCTGCATCACAGGGACTTGGTCAATTAGAATGAACCCCCTCAGCTCTGATAACCCCCATTATGCTGTGATTTAGAATATTTGCGTCAGTTCCTGCCCCATTTTCGTTTTTCTGAATTGTAGGAGGAAACTGGAAAGGTGAGAACAGGAACCCGCATAAACACAGGAGAACATAAAAACTTTACACAGATATAATTCTGGTCAGGAATCCAACTTTATGACCCCGGTGCTGTGAACTGACCCTAGTGCACTATTCTGCTCCCATGATGCACAGCAGAGGTTGGTTCACGAGTGACTGAATAAACGTTATACGTCTACTTATACTTCAGATGGGTTACTGATAATAAACCGTGATGTGAATGATAATTCGAGTCCTGCCTCTCTCAAGGAGAGCTGACAGATACATTCTGATGGATCAGACGTTCGGTACTTACAGAGTGCCAGCACTAAGTAGCGACCCATCAACTGCGCAAATGACCCTAAACCAGATTACTTATGTGACCAGTGAATGAAACCTAAGATTTTAATAATCTTGGCACTATCGCTTGGGGAATCCTAACACCAGCCTGGTGTCTTCTTACAGTTTCTTTTTAAGCAGCTTACGTACATGGTGGCCTTTCTGCAGATATTGGCTTTCATAATGTCATAATGATCTGAAGTGTCCCTATGACCAGGTAAGTGACATTTCCAGCTTTGTTACAGAGAAAACGTTAGGCAGAGGTTTACATTCGACCCGTTACTGTGGCGAATGAGGGCGTAAGTGAGCAGGAGGATGAATCAGAAGGCGTAAGCTCTGTGGCCGAGGTACATGACTGCTTCTGCTGTTCATTTCCTCCGCTGTTAGTGTCAAAAAGGCCAGGCCCTAGGAGCTCATTCAGAACTGATCGCTCGGCCGCTATAGTGTAATCCCGCCCACTGTAGTGAAATGTGTATGCTGTGCAAATTGATGTGTACAGTTACACATCCGTTCTCAGCCAAGATGTTTACACTGGGCACCAGTAATCGCAGGCTCAGAGTTGGCAGATACTTACTCCGCGCTGCGATGAAAAACAGGCATATGCGTTCCGGAGCTGACATCACACACCCTCCACTAACAGTCTTTGGCACGCCTGCGTTTTCTCTGTCACTCCCCGGTGATACGGCCGTTGAAAAGCTTCACATTCATTCGCAACTCACCATTAAATGATTTTCCGACTGTGTGCAGTCTGTATAACCCAGAACCTACTCGGCCACTGCGATACAAACAGGCTGATCGAGGACAGAGCTGACATTACATCCTTTCCCTGAAACCGCCTGGGCACACCTGCGTTTTCCCTGACACTCCCACAAAACGTCCGGTTAACACCCTCCAAACGATGGCTTCCTGTCAATCACCCTGTGTTTGGCTAGCGATAAAAAAAAAACTGCTGGATTTTTTCACAGAATGGCTGTGAATCATACACATACGATAATCGTCCGGACTGCAAATTCACAGCCCATCAATCAAGTCTGAAAACCACATATATTCTCGCAAAAAAAAAAAAAAAAAGTTAACCTTGATTTTAGGGCATGCGGTCATTAGGTCGACATGCAGAAAGGTCGACATATAGGCAAGGTCGACATTCTAAAGGTCGTTTGGGGTTTTTCGCTGTTTTCTGAGCCGACATTTGCCGACAGGCGGGATTTCATGCTGTACCATCCACTAGGGCATGGTGGTAGAATAAAATAGTGTGCCGAAGCATGGCAAGCGCAGCGAGCCACGCGAGGTGATGCGGTGCTACGTTTTAGTGTCCATGACGATGGTGTCGACATTTGGTTAAAAAAACAGGGAAAAACCACATGTGGACCTTTTGACTGTCAACCTTGCCCATGTCGACCCAATGCTTGTGTCGACCTACACCCATGTCTACCTAGAAAAATTGGAAATGTAATTTTCTTCTTAATTATGTACCTTCCTCCTCCTAATATAGCCAGACTCCCTAATATCTCATTGGCCTCCATGTGCCATGAAGCGATGATAACATATATATTCTAAATCCCATTATTAAAATGATAAAAAATACTTTATCGTTGCTATTTAACAAGAATAAGTCGCTGGAAAATCTGAGTGATATGCAGCAGTCCTGAAATACTGACTGACTGCGGTTAAAATATCCAGTGGCGGATTCAGGGGGGAGGGGCATCCGGGCACGTGCCCCCCTGTCATTTCATTTTGTAGCTGAGGACCAGGGCTTTCCAACGAGCCCACCCCCGTGTCTCTAGCCCCCCGGGAACCAGAGATATCGCCTGGCAAAGCTGTAACATTTTTTCCCCATAGGATAATATGGTACCCGTCAATTCCGACCCCCACCCTGTTCCGACGGCTACCAGTTCCCCAACTGGCATCACAGAAGCTTGTGGTTGATCTCATTCAATTCCAAATCGCTGTGCCTTCAATATGATACCATATCAGTCAATCGGTTCCAGAGATATTGCATGTAAACCGATTTTTTTATTTTTGAAATGTAATTTCATGCTGTTCATGTTCTTTGAGGACAGATTACTCTGGAGCCAAACTTTTCAGTTTCACTGGACCAAAATCATTCAAAGCCCACTCAAAAGTTCTTCAATATGAAACTTGTCTCATGTAAATGGGTCAGTTGGTTCCGAATATATAGCCGGTTAATTGCAGGGACTAGGATGGTGTAAAAGGGGCCAACCTGGGAATGCATTTTCTGGTGTGAAAGGGGTATTATTTCAAATAGCTGGGACCTGCAGTGCTCTGAATACAGCCAGGCTCTGCCACTGTCAGTGGCTATCACTTCTGCCTGGCGGCGGCTGTCCCCCATTTACCGCGAGCATGTATTTCCCTTGGCAATGAGCATGTAATCCCACATGGCAACGAGCATGGAACCTCTGGCAATGAGCATGAAACCCTTGGCAATGAGCATGTAGATAAGCAGCACTTATGTAGCATCATTTTTAATAGGCATTATGGTGTTTGACATAATACACAATGGACATAATGGCATGTAATTTAACAGGTAATGGACATTATGGTGTAAATGTTTAATGCGTGCCTTTGGCAGACAATGTCCCTGTTTATGAAGCGTATTGTGAATTTTGGCTTAATCTGTGTGGCATTATGTGAATTCTGGCTCAATCCGTGTGGCATTATGTGAATTTTGGCTCAATCCATGTGGCATTATGGGAATTTTGGCTCAATCCATGTGGCACTATGTGAATTTTGGCTCAATCCGTATGGCATTATATGAATTTGGCTCAATCCATGGGGCATTATGTGAATTTTGACACAATCCATGTGGTATTATGTGAATTTTGGCTCAATCCATTTGGCATTATGTGAATTTTGACACAATCCATGTGTTCTTATGTAAATTTTGGCTCAATCCGTGTGGCATTATGTGAATTTTGGCTCATTCCATTTGGCATCATGTGTAAGGGGAAAGTATAATGGGGTCTAGTATTTTGTTGCATAATGTGTAGAAGTTGTATATGGTGTTGTACACTCAAGGACACGCCCCCTGTTGAGTGGCCACACTCCCTTTTCCGGAGCGCACCTTCGGTGCGCACACAACTACATCCTTCACTTTTGTCGCCATGGTGGGCCTGCATACTTTAAATGCCAGGGCCTATTTTTAATCCCATTCCCACCCTCTCTCTGCCGCTCTCTTAGCATGTACACTGGCACCACTAACACCGCCCCTCCCCCACCTAAACCCTCTTTTATCATGGTGCCCCCCCTGTCATTTTATCCTGGATCCGCCCCTGAAAATACCTATATGCCTAATATTCCTTTCACATTAAACCCGGGTTACCCATTATACAGAGTGCGACCCAGGTTAATCTTATAACCCCGGTAGGTGTGGTGCTTTCACACCGCTCCTGACCTGGGTCCATGTGTCACCAACCTGGCAATAACCCAGGTCCGAGGTGTGATGTTATAGGGGTATTTGCCAGCCAGTATTGTACCCATCTGCACATGTGTGAGCCGGCATGCTTAGAAAGTGGGCAACAGTAAACCCCCCTTAGGTGTGTGCCAGTGACAGATGTTTTACAGATAACCAGACATAAGAGAGTAAATATGAGGATTCAATGAGAGGGCAGTCATTTAGCAAATTACTATTGATTCCACCATAGCTGCTATGTCAGGATAGGCAAACAGATGCAGAGCAGAGGAAAAATGAAAAGTTCTGTTTCATCCATGTTGAGTAAGCAGAGAGATGACATGAAAGAGAAGACAGCTGCACGACTGTGAGGAACACGAGCCAATACAGATGAAAGATCAGGAGCAGACAGACAGAGCTGGGTATCATCAGCGTATAGATTATACTGAAATCCAAAAGCACGAATAAACTCACCAAGGCCATACTGTATGTTTAAAGAGAAAAGAGGATTGGGTCAAGAATGAAGAGCATCGTGATATAACCAGACAGAGAGATGAGGGAATGGGAGGTGCTGTAACTGGTCACATCACACATAATGCATGCCCATCAATGCTGCCAAAGGCCATAGACTTTATCAATTTGGAGTACTGCCATTTGGATTTAGAAGTGAGATATTGCAGGGAGATGCAGGGCAGTAACCAGGTGTGTGGCAGTGGTGCCTTGCCAACAGCGCATTCAATTATACTCATACTTGTTTACTTTCTGGCTGCCCTCTATGGGACGGGGCAGCCAGCTCAGTGAGGCAGGGGGGGCTGCCCCCAGGAGCAGAAAGGTGCGGAACCACAGGAGGGGCTACTTGTTTGGGGGCATGGTCAGAGCGATCACACCTTTTAGCCCTTAACCCCCGGCATGCAATGTCATTATTTCAGGCATTGCGCCATGGTGGGCGGGGCTAATATTTCTCAATTTGCGTCATTTGACCCAGGGACCAGCCCCGAGGGGTCACGGAGCCAAACAGTTCTCCGGGAGGGTTGCCCCCTTTTCAGGAGGCCTGGAGGGGGACCCAATTTCCGGGACTCTCCTGGCCATTCTGGGAGGGTAGGCAACCACATGTTACATCTGCCCCACCTGCAGTGCACTTGGTTTTGCACATTTTGAGAACAAATTTGTACTGCAATCAGAACTGAATAAGGGCCGTACTGTAGCTAAACATTCCTTGTCGCTCCCATAAGGAATGATAATTCTCGGGACTGGCTCCAATTTCTAAATGATTGGGGCATTCTTCTTTATAATCTTATCTCAGCTTTCATTATATCACATGTTTGCACTTTGTAAAAGATTGTTAGTACTGGGGCTGACTACAGTACCTCTTCCTGTAACTGCTGGTACCCCTGGTTTTCGGTTCACATGTGATGAGACGAAGTAGCTAGTCTAGCCAGTCCCATAGGAGACCAGCATTTTAAGAAAAGAAAGAAAACTACGTACAGCAAGACAAGTATGTGCCTATTAAGAAATCAGAGATGACAATAAGAAAGACAATGGGTGTATTAGGAGAGGTCTGAGCCGAGTTATATCAAGATTGGGGAAAATCAGATTTACTCATTCATTCAGTTTCTTGGATGTTCCTTTATATTTGCTGATATCTTTAATTTACGGTACTAAGTTCTTATATCATGCTGGGTGATCTGTCAGGGTACAGTAGTTCTGTTACTTATGTCCACTAATATATCATCGGATTCCGAGCGGAAGAAGGGGATATGGTCATATTGTCTACAGCAACTAGGTCGACAAGCATGAAGGTCGACATGGGTCCAGGTCACCATGGGTTTAGGTCAACAGGTCATTAGGTCAACACAAGCATTAGGTCGACATGGGCAAGGTCGACAGTCAAAAGGTAGACATGGGGGGGACACTAGGGCGCGGTGGGAGAATAAAATAGTGTGCCCGAAGCATTGCGAGCACAGTGTCGACATTCAGGTAAAAAAACCTGTGAAAAATCCATGTCGACCTTTTGACTGTCAACCTTGCCCATGTCGACCTAATGCTTGTGTCGACCTAATGACCCTGTTGACCTAGACCCATGTTGACCTTGTGGTGTCGACCTAATGCTTGTCAACCTAGTTGCTGTAGTCCATGGGTCTTCAACCTGTGGCCCTCCAGATGTTGTGGAACTACATGTCCCAGCATGCCCTGACAGTTTTGGCATGCTCTTATAGGAAAAATGTGGCAATCCATGGTGGAACATGTAGTTTCACAACATCTGGAGGGCCACAGGTTGAAGACACATGCAATATGATGTCTCCCAGCACTGAGGTCATGGGTTCGATTCCCACCATGGCCCTAACTGTGCAGAGTTTGTATATTCTCCCCGTACTTGTGTGGGTTTCCTCAGGGTACTGCGGTTTCCTCCCACAATCCAAAAATATACTGGTAGGTTAATTGGCTCCCAACAAATGAACCCTAGAATGTCTGTGTGTGCGTGTACATGTGGTAGGGAATGTAGATTGTAAGCTCCACTGGGGCAGGGACTGATGTGAATGTTCAAATATCCTCTGTAAAGCGCTGCGGAATATGTGTGCGCTATAGATGAAACTGTTAATAAATAAATAAATAAATATGATCCAAACCCAGAAGAAGAATGTTTGAGAGTCACACGATTGGCTGATAAGTTATAGAGGGCCAGAGGTATGAAGCAGGGATAAGGAGGGAGAAATAAGCCAGAGGAGAAGTGGTACATGGCAACCAATCAGCCCTGAAGTAACATCTAAAATTTGCATACTATAAAATTATACAGAGCAGCTGATTGGTTGCCATGGGACACTTCTCCTCCCTTATCACTGCTTCATACATCTACCCCTAAGTGTAACGACTTGAGAGTTCATTTCTAACAGCACGGTGTAACTTTTGGTGAGATTTAATAGGATGAGAGATTCAGAAAGTGAGAGATTTGGGAAGAAATCTCCTTTTTTTTAAAGTGGCAATCATTTACACTGCAAAGTCAAACTAATGTTGCAGTGTAAATGATTGCCGCTTTAAAAAACCTTCCCAAATCTCTCACTTTCTGAATCTCTCATCCTATTAAATCTCACCCTTTGTGTCTGTACATCCATGGAACTGTATATGACATCCCCAATTTTAATTCCCATATTATAAAGAATAAAGAAACCGTAAGAAAGGGTTTTACTCTGGGAACTCTTTCAGAACTTAAAATTGGCGACTAGAAGAAGCTTAAGATTAACATTTACTCGTAGAGCCTATTTATCATCCAATATGGGCAAGTCACACGTTTCATGTAATGGACATTAAAGCTGTATGACCACAAGCAATTCTGTAATCGACTCAAATCAAAGTCACTTTGGGTGAATCAGGCCCAAAGTGACGGCAGCAGTCCATAAATTTAATGCATAATGGAAGTATGGATGAATCCAGGATAGATATGAGGCAACGGTGGCGATCAGGGGCGGATTGGCCCACCGGGAAACCGGGCCATTTCCCGGTGGGCTGCTTGAGATTTTCACCTGCCGACGGTGCTGCCAGGGCTGGTGCTGGCGTCATCCTATATGCGGTGGCCGCGGCGGCCATATTTATTTTGGGCTATGCTGCCCTTCTATGTGTCCAGGCTGCGACCGTGAGCGGACTTCAGTACGACAATGGAACCTGGTCAGTTACGGTCCCCCCCCATGGGCAGTAGTGTTAACGCCCCCCCGCCGACAGTAGCGCGCATCATCCTATATGCGGTGGCCACCATATTTATTTTGGGCTATGCTGCACTTCTATGTGTCCAGGCTGCGGCCGCGAGCGGATGGAACCTGGCCAGTAATGTCCCCCCTGGGCAGTAGCGTTAACACCCCCCTCCCCCCCTGGCAGTAGCTTGCACACACCCCCCACCCCCCGGGCTCCTTCAAGATTGTTCCCGGGCCGCATCTGGTCACCAATCCACCCCTGGTGGTGATATCCTAAGCCGCTGCTTGGCCAGTTCCTTTCCACTTATTGACAGGATGCCTTATTGTTTTAACAGCAATTTAAAAGTTCTAGAATTGTTTGCGGTCACATAGCTTTAATGCCATTCTAATAACAAGCAAAGTATTCAGGTTAAGAGCATTCATGTTGGACCCACACTGTGCATTGTTGGACATTGTCTGAGTGTCTGAGCTAGCCAGCTAATTGCATTGCTCTGTTTCTTCATTGCCTGAGGAGCTAATATTCTGTGCTGTTTAGCTTTTACAGCCATTAGCGGTAGGCACAATAAGGGAGCGGTATGGCCTGTATGACGTAGGTAGCTGACACATGTCAAAACATAATGCTACAGATGGACAAAACTGCTCAACCTGATCTTACAATATGTACGTCAAGAGAGCAAAATGTAAATCTTTTTTTTAACCCCTTTTGTCCTTTAAGGAAAAAAAAAAAATATCTAATGACCCTGAGCTGATGGTGCCGGAGCAATGAATTTGGTAAAACCAACAGCTTGGTATTAATCACAGTAAATAAGTATCGGCAAACCTATTGCAATGCAAAGTATTTATATTTGACAAGCAAACAAATGATATTTCATCCAGAATTCTTTCTTCCATATAAATTGCATCAATTTTCCTGACAGCAGTAAAGGCTAATAATGTGATATGCCAGGTACAGGGTTGGACTGGCTTACAGGGGCAACACCGGGTGGGCCCCACTGCCTAAGGGCCCACCCCCTCCTCTAGCCATCAGGTTATAGGCTGTGCAATTGAATTATACATATATTATACTGTACGGGACTATGGTGTTTTTTCTACAGTGCAATAAACTGGTAATTTATCATGCATGGAATATCTTCATAAAGGGACCCACACCATCACCTTCTAATGGTTAGAAAAGCCCCCTGTGCTGGTTGGACACACCCCCTCCGGAGGATAGCCACACCCTCAAGTAAGGGTCCCTACCACTGTATTCCCCTGGTGGGCCCTTTATGCCCCAATCCGACACTGGCCAGATTAACCTAGCATTTTTTACAGGTTTGTGCTCAGGCCAAACACTGGGCTCCCACGTTGGCCCAGTTCTCCCAGGAAAGTTCTAGGTTTTACAACTTCAAAGCTTTTACACTTAGAATTCAGTTGGAAACTTCCAAGTTCGCCCCCAGTGCCGATCGTGGGGGTTTGCGCATGTGCGAATATGTGCATGTGTAAACCCTTGGCATGTACACCTTCGATTTTCACACTTGCCGGGGCATACGCTCGATGGTGGGCGGGAAGGGGGTAGGCAGGGGATGGACGCAGGGAACCGCCCAATGTTTTATGGCCATGCCCACAAAATGGTGGGCCCACCCATGGAAACGCCTGCCGTATCCCTGCAAACGCAGGTATGCCCATGCATCCTCGGGGTGGGTGGCTGATGTCGCATGACGTCAGCGCCCACCCTCAATAAGTATAGAATTACTTTTCAGAGCGAAGGCTGCAGAAATCATTAGATGGTCAGTACTATTATGTACACAGCCTACGCTACTGTATACAGTGCTATTATGTACACAGGCTATGCTACTGAATACAGTACTATTATGTACACAGCCTACGCTACTGTATACAGTACTATTATGTACACAGGCTACGCTACTGTATACAGTATTATTATGTATACAGGCTACGCTACTGTATACAGTACTATTATGTACACAGGCTACGCTACTGTATACAGTTTTATTATGTATACAGGCTATGCTACTGTATACAGTGCTATTATGTACACAGGCTATGCTACTGTATACAGTACTATTATGTACACAGCCTACGCTACTGTATACAGTAGTATTATGTACACAGCCTACGCTACTGTATACAGTTTTATTATGTATACAGGCTATGCTACTGTATACAGTACTATTATGTACACAGCCTACGCTACTGTATACAGTACTATTATGTACACAGGCTACGCTACTGTATACAGTATTATTATGTATACAGGCTATGCTACTGTATACAGTGCTATTATGTACACAGGCTATGCTACTGTATACAGTACTATTATGTACACAGGCTATGCTACTGTATACAGTGCTATTATGTACACAGGCTATGCTACTGTATACAGTACTATTATGTATACAGGCTATGCTACTGTATACAGTGCTATTATGTACACAGGCTACGCTACTGTATACAGTATTATTATGTATACAGGCTATGCTACTGTATACAGTGCTATTATGTACACAGCCTACGCTACTGTATACAGTACTATTATGTACAAAGGCTACGCTACTGTATACAGTATTATTATGTATACAGGCTATGCTACTGTATACAGTGCTATTATGTACACAGGCTATGCTACTGTATACAGTACTATTATGTACACAGGCTATGCTACTGTATACAGTGCTATTATGTACACAGCCTACACTACTGTATACAGTACTATTATGTACACAGGCTATGCTACTGTATACAGTACTATTATGTACACAGCCTACGCTACTGTATACAGTACTATTATGTACACAGGCTACGCTACTGTATACAGTATTATTATGTATACAGGCTATGCTACTGTATACAGTGCTATTATGTACACAGGCTATGCTACTGTATACAGTACTATTATGTACACAGGCTATGCTACTGTATACAGTGCTATTATGTACACAGCCTACACTACTGTATACAGTACTATTATGTACACAGCCTACACTACTGTATACAGTACTATTATGTACACAGGCTATGCTACTGTACACAGTACTATTATGTACACAGGCTATGCTACTGTATATAGTACTATTATGTACACAGCCTACGCTACTGTATACAGTGCTATTATGTACACAGGCTATGCTACTGTATACAGTACTATTATGTATACAGTACAGTACTATTACGTATACAGGCTACGCTACTGTATACAGTACTATTATGTACACAGGCTATGCTACTGTATACAGTACTATTATGTATACAATACAGTACTATTATGTATACTGGCTATGCTACGGTATACAGTACTATTATGTATACAGGCTACGCTACTGTATACAGTACTATTATATACACAGGTTATGCTACTGTATACAGTACTATTTGTTTACAGGGTATGCTACTGTATACAGTACTATTATGTATACATGGTATGCTACTGTATACAGAACTATTATGTATAGAGGGTATGCTACTGTATACAGTACTATTATGTATACAGGCTATGCTACTGTATACAGTACTATTATGTATACAGGGTATGCTACTGTATACAGTACTACTACGTACACAGGCTATGCTACTGTATACAGTACTATTATGTGCACAGTCTATGCTACTGTACAGTATACAGTACTATTATGTACACAGGCTATGCTACTGTATACACTACTATTATGTACACAGGCTATGCTACTGTATACAGTACTATTTTGTTTACAGGCTATGCTATGGAGGGTTTATATATTGTTCCATTTTGCCATATATGTGTGACATACACATCAATTTAATACTTCTATTGAAGAGGGCGTGGCTTAAATCCGGGGGTGGTACGTGGGCGTGGTATAATGCCCCAATTCAGCAGGAATCATGTCACTGCTGGGCCATAATTATTCTCTGTAAAGCACTGTGTAATATGTACAGTAGGTGCTATATAAATAACTGTTAATAATGATAGTGCTAGTGTATGTCATTAGTAACACATTTCACTGTAGTGCCACCTGAAGCATTGCAAACACAACACATTCCAAATTTGTGATTATTGTAGTTACGATTTCACTTCAGTGATTAAAAAGTATAAGATGTTAACATGGAATAATTTCTGCGTGTTTCGTCGGCCTGTATACTGCTGTTCCGATGAGCAATACACAACACTTTCCCTCTCATACTCGCTACGTGAGACACAGAGAGACAAACTGACAGGTTCATGGTCGCACTACGCCAACACTGGGATTCAAACAGGGGTATCCAGCGAATCTGTGAGTCACCGCTACATAGTCAGTGCTATTAACTCCTCATCCACTCCTCTCACAGGAATAAAGGTTTGTACAGGTTGTTCCACCGCCTAAGCGGCTCTATAAGCAGTTGCAATAGTGCGCCTGTTGCCTTGTTTGCAGGAATGGATAGTGCTGTGTACACACGGGGGAGATATATTGCTGAGCAATATATGGCTGAGCAATATATTTCTCAGTTTCTCCTGTTTATCAGCGACCAGAGATGGTCGCTGATGAAAAAGAAACTGCCCGGGGGAGCCCGGCAGTGGTAATCAGCTGGTCGCAGGAGCATGTTCCTGCGACCAGCGATCACCACAGGGGCAAAAACGGGAGCGCGCACCCGGCGTTATATCGCCGGTGCACACTCCCATTGCGAGCAATATGGTCGCTCAGCGACCATATTTTCAGCGATTTTGGACAAAATCGCCCCCGTGTGTACGCACCTTAAATGCCACTTTTGTCAAGTCTACAAAAATGTATCTGATATAACCAATAGTTTATTGCGATATTACAGCCACAAAAACCACTACTGTAATAAAGATAAGCTGCTATGAAATGTTACAAGGAAGTATACTTTGAGCTTATAAAGAGCTAGAGATTCTGGAAAGATGCAAGAAGCTTATTTCAAGGAAATCAACCGCTTTAAGGGCCTGATTCAGGGTCAGCTATAGTTTAGTGAGGATTTGCAAAACTACAACTTCAGGTGCTAGACTGGCCCGCACACCGGTTCCAGATCGACGATGTGCCCGCAAAACATTGCGTGCGCATCTCTAAAGCGCAAGCGTTTTGTTACACAGCGAAGCGCACGCACATTACCAGCTGGCCCCTGGCTGTGCAGCCATGTTTCAGTTCGGCAGTGACTGTGTGTGACATAACCCGAGCGGTCCAGACATGACTGCATTGTCTGGAACACTCCGACAAAACAGACGGTCCCCACCTCCATCACATTGTCGCCACCTCCCTACGGCTATGAAACTGCGATTGCCTGTGATTGCAGTTGAATAGCTATTTCCGCACTATTGAGAACAAGTCTGAATAAGGGCCCTTAGCACCAACTAATCAGATCAGATCCCAGTTCAGCTGGATTCTGTTCCATTATTCCTTCTTGCAAATAAAACATGTTGGGCAAATCTAGCTACCATATAGAACAGGCCTTTTCTCTGAGTTACAGGAGCTTACTTACTAAGATGGGAGTTCTAGTTCCGTTCAGTGCTTGCTAAGGGCAACCAATCAGAACCTCCTTCTTATTTATTTAGTGCCTTCTAGTACAGTGGTGGCCAACCCGTGGCTCTTGAGCCTCATGCAGCTCTTCCCCTTGTAAAGTGTGGCTCCTGCTCCCACTGCTGCCCACCGTCTGTCCCAGTCCCCCCTGCTGCCGGTTCCTTGAATCCCTTCTCCTTCTGAGGGGAGGAGAGCGCGCATCGCGCATCTCTCCTACCCCTTACTGTGCATCCTTGTGACTGGGCCGTCTGCCAATCAGAGCTCGTGGGCCAGCAGCCAATCAGGAGCCGGCCAGCAAGCTTTGATTGGTGGACGGCCCAGTCACAGGGAAGTGCGGGGGAAGGAGACGCGCGGTGTGCTGTGCTCTCCTCCCATCAGTGACATGACAGGAGGACTGCAGGGGGACACCAGACTGTCCTCTCCCCGCCTGGCAGCAGCAACAACGGTGAGTGCTGCTGCTGGGTAATTTGCACTGTGGGGGCATAGCAGATTGTGGCACTGTGGGGGCATAGCAGTTGGTGGCACTGTGGGGGCATAGCAGTTGGTGGCACTGTGGGGGCATAGCAGTTGGTGGCACTGTGGGGGCATAGCAGTTGGTGGCACTGTGGGGGCATAGCAGATTGTGGCACCGTAGGGGCATACCCGGCACCGTGTGGTGCATACCTGGCACCGTGGGGGCATATGTGTATCTGGCACTATTGGGGGCATATGTATATATGGCACTGCACTATTGGAGGCATATTTGTATCACACCCACCCAAGGGGTCAAAATAGACTACGCCCCTTTTTTGGGCGCATGCATGATGTCGGCTCTTTAGCTTGACTACCGATATTTTTCGACTTTTTACCTCTGACCGGTTGGCCACACCTGTTCTAGTAGATAATAGAATCTGATTGGTTGCCCAGAGCAACATCCCATCTTAAATAGAACTCCCAACTTCCGAAATACACCCCCCCAGTCTCAGTTCTAGCATTTATGTGTGGAGTGTGCAGAACACATTTGCATATTTTATTCTTAGCACATAGATGTTCATTACATTCCGGCCCCTGTATTGGTCAATTTGTATTTCACTATGAATATAGGTACAGAAGGAGAATGATGCTCAATTCATTCTATTGTGTTGGGGGCTGGGGTAGGACTGGGGACCTGAAAAAGGTAATATTTCTGCCAAATAAAGATGAGTTATTCCAGGGAACAATATTGAACATTCTGCTAATCTCCATGATAAATAACACTGAATGACACGTTCCATGATAAATAAAGGCTGGAAACCATTAATCTGTGTTGTTCTGGACAAGTGATGTCATATTGCCGAGATGCAGGAGAGACATGGAAATAATAAATACAATTATGACAACCATACCGAATATTACTAGGATATTTTATCAGTAAAGCTTAATGCATTTAAGTGGCATGCTTTCACACAGTGTGACCCCCACAGGGAGATGGCACTAACTGCCCTCCACCGCTATGTATCACATTCCCAGCCTTATACCTTTAAACTTCCATGCTTGGGATTTGGGCATACTGGAAATTTGCAGAGTGTATGTGTGTATGTGAGTGCCCTTCCTTTTGAGAGTGTATGTGAGTGCCCTTCCTGGTGAGGTTGTATGTGAGTGCCCTTCCTGGTGAGGGTTTATGTGAGTGGCCTTCCTGGTGAGGGTGTATGTGAGTGCCATTCCTGGTGTGAGTGCCCTTCCTGGTGAGGGTGTATGTGAGTGCCCTTCCTTTTGAGAGTGTATGTGAGTGCCCTTCCTGGTGAGGTTGTATGTGAGTGCCCTTCCTGGTGAGGGTGTATGTGAGTGGCCTTCCTGGTGAGAGTGTATGTGAGTGGCCTTCCTGGTGAGAGTGTATGTGAATGCCCTTCCTGGTGGAGGTGTATGTGAGTGCCCTTCCTGGTTAGAGTGTATGTGAGTGCCCTTCCTGGTGAGGGTTTATGTAAGTGCCCTTCCTGGTGAGGGTGTATGTGAGTGCACTTCCTGGTGAGGGTGTATGCGAGTGCCCTTCCTGTTGAGAGTGTATGTGAGTGCCCTTCCTGTTGAGAGTGGCAGAGTGAGATCTTAGCTGCAGATGATACAATGAAACAGTGGCACATTATGAGCAAAATATAATTTATTTTGCCTCGCATGCAATAAAATGAGCCATGGCGATCAATTGTAATTCCTCCTGAAATGCGCAGCTGTGACTGCTTATTGTTAACTTCATTGCCCCCAAAGTATGAATTCTTCCTCAGATAGCATACCACAACGTCACCGACGGCAGAACTTCCACTTTCTGTGATTCACACCCAGAAAAATAATTTTTTAAATTTTTTTATTAAGCATTCCAGTTTACAGTGCTTGAAAAATACACTTGCTTTCTGTTGTTAATACAAAAAAAAAAAGGATGTCATAGCGGTATCAGGTTGGTATCAAATTATAGGTACTCTTTACCTAGAACGGCGCCCACGATTTTGATCTTAGGCATCGCAAGGAACAATGTTAAATGGCCCACAGACCACAAATAGCCACCCTGAAGTGTGAAATGGCCCCCCCAATTGTTAACGCCACCCCACGATCAACGTCAACCCGAAGCGTGGAGGGCGCAGCGAGGGGCGGCGGTACGCGTCCTCCGACCTTTTCATACCCCCACTATCCACGTCGGCGTGGAGTTGACAATAGAAAGTGTGGCGAGCGCAGCGAACCACCGAGCCCGAAGCGTGGCGAGCGCAGCGAGCCCCTCGAGGGGACGCGCATACCTGTGAAGCCCGCGAGGGGACGCGGATACCTGTGAAGATATCCGCGTCCCCTCGCCCCGCTTCGGGCTCGGCGGCTCGCTGCGCTCGCCACACTTTCTATTCTCAACTCCACGCCGACGTGGATAGTGGGGGTATGAAAAGGTCGGAGAACGCGTACCGCCGCCCCTCGCGGGCTCGCTGCGCTCGCCGCGCTTTGGGTTGACGTTGATCGTGGGGTGGCGTTAACAATTGGGGGGGCCATTTCACACTTCAGGGTGGCTATTTGGGGTCTGTGGGCCATTTAACATTGTTCCCTATGTAAAATCGGGTCAATTGGGCCATTTAACATTGTTTCCTATGTAAAATCGCGGTAATCGCGTCGGTCGCATGCGATGCGACCGATGCGATTTACATTTTAACATGCATTTCTATGTAAAATCGCGGGCATCGCATCGCATACCATTATAATGGCATGCGATGCCCGCGATGGGCGCCGTTCTAGGTAAAGAGTACCAAATTATACAACTGTTAACGAACACAATGTAGATCAAAAGTGTTAATTACTTATCGTTTTTCCAACATATCGTGAGAGTTGTATTCTCACCTGCAGACACTTGCTATCATACCAAATGACATGTCTTACAAGCGGCAGAATAGTGGCGGAGAGGGCAAAGGTAATTGTTTTCACAGTTATCTCACAATTACTAATCCTTCTAAACTGTGTGAAGTCACTCATGCGATAGAAGTTTCACTGATACGCTTTATCCTGAAGGAACGCTACCACGGAACATGTTTATGAGAGTTTACAGAATAGATTGGAATTTAGGTCATCATTGATAGTGCTTAATCTACAGAAACTGTGAATGTACAACATACACAGAGGATAAAGGTAAGGACATTCTTGCTTTACATTACGTTATTGATTACAACAAGCGCTTTAGGAGGTTGTCGTAAAAAAAAGTCAAAATAGCATTGTCATATTTACTGTGGACTGCGGGATGTGATGTATCATTCCTGCAAAGTGTAAAATGTTTGGTGAGCAGAACCCCCCCCCCCCCCCCCCCAACAAAAAAAAGTGACAGCATTCCCTAGTGTTCATTCTAGCACCCACCATCTTTGAAATCCCATGCAGTTCTTCCCTGCCTGGGGTGTCGCTGTCTGCTGTAGTGCAGCACTGATTTGCAAACCAGTTCTGTGCTAGAAACACCACAACAGACAGTGACACCCCAGGCAGGGAAGAGGAACTGCATGGGTTTTCAAAGATGGCGGGTGCTAGAATGAACACTAATCCCTGTTTCTCCTTTTAACAAAGTAATTCTTCCAGAAACTATTATACCCCTTAGACTCCTAAAAATCTGGACTGTTACGGGTAAAAGGTGACTAAAATAATGTAACATTTAGAAAAATGCGATGTGGTTCATTCTCTGGCATTAACCCTTTGAGTGCCAAGAGAATTTGTCAAATTAGGTGTGAAAATGATCAAGCAAACATTTTTATTCATCATAATGACCTGAAATTTTACCTTACATAGGAAATACTGTATAACATTTTTTTTACAGTATTTTTATTTTAATTTATATATGTGAGCTACAGTGGCATTTTTAGTGGATATTTTGCCCATCTCTCACAGAGATGCCAGCACTTAAAGGGTGTTTTTGCGAGCTATGTAGGCGAGCAGTGCTGATAGCTCGCCGTCATTGCTCACGGGTCAGTATTCACTCCCCATTTTCACCACCTTTTTTTTTTTAAAGCGAGGGGAAAATGGCAAGTGCGGCCGTCAAAACAGCGAGGCTCGCTGCTATATATATGCAGCGGGCTATGCGGCGAACCTCGCCATTACGGGGAGTCCTTGCCGTCCTCTGACGACGAGGATTTCCCCGGAACATAGAATAGAGCGAGCCTGTACCATGGCTGTTTGGAGCTGATTGTTTTTTTTTTTATAATTCTCCATTTTATCACTTTATGCAGCTTGATACATCTGGCCTATATGATCTTACGGTTTAGCTCACGGGTGTCAAACACAAGGCCCGCGGGCCAAATCCGGCCCGCCAGACCTCGTCATGTGGCCCGCGCGAGGAGATAGCACACAGGGGCAGTGTGTCTAAAACAGGAGTGCTGCGGGCCGCGTCCACGTCCGCGGCCGCCTTAACTGTTCCTCCACTGTCGGCGGCCATGTTCCTGTAGCCGCATATGTATGCGGCTACAGAAACATGGCCGCCGGCCTCCACGGCTACGTGGAGGAGGGCCCGGCCGCCTGTTCCCTCTGATGCCCGGCAGTGACAGACACTGGGTGGGGACGTCATGACGATGACGCCGCCCGCCCATGCTTCTGTAGAGAAGTAGGAGCAGACAGGGAAGCTGGACCGGGAGTCGGGGACAGTGTGGCCGCAGCAAACAGTGAAGTAAAGCTGGAAGCCGCAGCAGCTGCAGGACAGACGGAGAAACAGTAAGTGAGGATGAGGATCACACTCACAATAAAAAATATATATATATCTGCTGTTTCCTGAGGTGTCCCCGTGTATAATAATAATAATGCCATGACACCACAGGCTGCTCCTCCTGTATAATCATTTATGTGTCATGGCATTACATTTATTATATTATACAGGGGGAGCAGTCTGTGGTGTCATGGCATTATTATTATACAGGGGGAGCAGCCTGTGGTGTCATGGCATTCATTTTATATTATACAGGGGGAGCAGCCTGTGGTGTCATGGCATTATTTGAGGGTGACCAAACTACTGATGCAGCCCCTGATGAATTTGAGTTTGACACCCCTGGTTTAGCTGGTTTGCATTAGCTGTAACGCTGGCTATAGGTACAGCCTTGTTGGTCACAAGTCCTTTGGGAATACTTTTAACCATGAGGTCTAGGATAAAGAGGCAAACCTTTTTGTGTTTATAGATTTCTTTTAGGGCACTGGGAGTGACGGAGAGCGCGTACCACAGGGCGTACCACAGGGCGTACCACAGGGCGTACCACAGCACGTACCACAGGCAAGAATAATATAAGAAGAAAACACAACAAGACCTACCAACCTCCGGTACACAGATTCCCATTAGGACTTGCTTATTGCTTCTCAAACACTGTTATGCATGAGGGTAACATCGGATGACACATTTTCAATTGTTTCTGAAAACGAGTATATTCTGGGCATCGGCTGCATCAGATTACAGCACAGTTCTGCTCCGGTTTTGGCATGTTTACAATATAGCCGCTGTTGTAAACAGCAGACAGCATGTAGTATGTGGATGGTCTGGGAGCACGTACTACACCATATTGCTCCCTTCTTCTGACAGAGAATAGGAAATACACGTCAAGAGAGCAGCGCGGCCTGTAAACAAAGGCACGTCTGATATATTACAGAAACAGGATTTAAGGAGGAAGTATAAACCATCTGCGTGCGTACCGCAAACATGGCCTCACTGATGCCTCCCTTCCATCACAGCTCACAGCCAGAGTACAATGCAACTAGATGTCACATAACCAACATTCCTGCCTGATCGCATCTCCGATAGGATATAAGGTATGAAATACTGTAACCCACCACCGACAGGCAATAACTCCACCAGAACGGCCATCAGGCCTGGAAATGAGCTGTCATTTATTAAATATAACATACTACATGGGTACTATAAATGAAGTTCAACCAGACCAAAAATAATATTGCTACAGATTTAGCCATCCTTATCTAGCCCTCTCTCTGGATAGCCACGGTGAGCCATGGCTATCCAAGGCCTATTGGGGCAGCTGTATTAAGCCTTAACGAGAGATAAATTCAAGTGTGATAAGGAGAGATAAACATTCAGCCAATCAGCTCCTTACTGACTTTTTTCAAACACCGCCTGTAACATGGCAGTTAGGATGTGATTGGCTGGGCGTTTATCTCTCCTTATCACCCTTGCATTTATCTCTTGTTAAGGCTTAATACATCTGCCCCATTGTTTTCAGCTGCAATACAATACATAGAACAATACAGTAGGGGATTAGCAGAGCAATCCCATTACTCACTTAATCCTATTAAAGGGCTGGATGAGGATGGCTCCATCTCAGTGGCGTAAATTTATCCCAGTTGCCCGGAGGCAAAATAAATATCGGTGCCCCCCCTTCCCCACAAACGCACACATACCACCTTATATTAATATATTTTTGCATGTGTCTATGTATGTTATTTGTATTATGTTTAAAATAAAGAGAACGTAACCTCTATGGTCCTGCTACGAGGGGGAATCAGCCACAGAAGCAATATCAATGGATTTGAATTAATTGTTTTAAAGGAGAGGTGCCCCCTTGAGAGCATGAGCCCGGTGGCAGATGACTCCATTGCCTCCCAGAGTTCTGGCCCTGCTCCATCTGTATGTGTGCTGCACAGATTCCCTTTTCCCATAGATTTGACTTTGATTACATTGAAGAGGTTTCGCGCATGCACAAACAGGGATTTTTTTCCCAATGCGCCAAAAATATAATTTTTTCTCTAAATCAAACTGTTTCAATCCAACAGTCAGTTATCATCGGAACGAAAGATTAGATGGATGCCCAGCCATCATTTGATGGTGGGCTTTAAATGTCCATCCCTATTGCAGTGTCCCTGGCTTTGCTGGACACCATAGCTAATAGTAGCCATTGCTGCTCGATAGGTTAACCCTTTATTAACTTGAATAAAGTCTTACATAGCCATTCTCCATGAGATAATGTTTTCTCCAGAGTCTAGGCTAATGGAAGGATATTATAAAGACCTCTTATTTAACTTAGAGACTTACAACTGTTTTATGGAACATTTCCTATGTTGGACTGCCAATCCGCTGGTCCCAATGACCAGAATTTGGGAGCAAGAGTGTGGCGGCTTCAGCTGCCATGGAATGTACAACGAGCACTGGAACCAGAGAGTCCCAGTAGGCCAAAAACCACAGTTGATCTGGCTCGGACTGCTAACAAAAACGGAACAGTAATGGCTTAGGAGCTCATGTTAACTTACATTCATTTGGAATTCTTGCATTCTCCGAAACAGCTATTAAATAAGAGCCACATCAGATGGGGAAGGGGGGGTGTGTTACAGATCACACACTTTTTTTCTTCTGTAGCTTTATTTAAAATTGAAAAGTAACACTGCACAATGTTCTGTTCTTGTTACGTTATCCAACACCATTTAAATCCCTTTGTTACAAGTAAAAATTAGTTAAATTGTAATTTTTTTGTCTTCTGAGTCTGCATTTTAATAAAAATTGCATGAATTACGCCCCCTCCTGCACTATTCCATGTCTGATTTTGGCAATAGCTTCATATTTTATTTTTGCCTTCCACTTTCAATTACTTTACTTGCACCTAGATGACATGCAGACAAGGTAGGAACATACAAATGGCACACATATATGGCTCTGCTATGAAGCAGCAGTGCTGACCACTGTGGCATTGTGCTGATACTCCAAGCCATGCTTCCGGCAATGATATTCTCAGGTCACCAGTCAGTGCCACCCAGAGCCTACTGGAGCAGAATGAATGAAAAATAAATGGGCAGCCCTGCACATGATCCTAGGCATGTACTGTGCTGTATTTGAATTGTTAATGTCACATTCCTCTGGGTTTCAGGCTATAACAGAAGTGAGAAAGGTCTGTGTAGTTTATTTTGCATTGTGCAGATGTTGGTAAAGAATGTGAAGCGCTGAGAATAGGGACAATGGGCGAGACAAAATTCAGGTGAATCCTCATACCACCTAGGGCCTTGATGGCTAACCTTGACACTCCAGCTGTTGTTGAATTACACATCCCAGCATGCTCTGCATCAGATTTAGCATGGCCAAATAGCAAAACTGAAGCAGAGCATGCTGGAGTGTCAAGGTTAGCCATCAAAGATCTAGGGCATGGGTGGCCAAACTTGTCCTTAAGATCTACCAACAGTTCATGCTTTCAGGCAACCTGTGGATCTATAGTAGGAATGAATGCAGCCTGTTTGAAAATGTGACAGTTAGTAATGACTACAGCTGTGCACCAGCTAGGGGATCTGGGGAATGTGACAGTTAGTAATTTATTTATTTACAGTTTCTTATATAGCGCAGCATATTCCGTTGCGCTTAACAATAGTAGACAGTGATAAAACAAACTGGGTAACAACAGACAACTTGGGGGTTAGAGGGCCCTGCTGCAAGCTTACAATCTGCAGGGATATAGAAGGGAAACACAAGGACAGGCACCAGTAATAGCATAGCAGTCCCACCAAGTTGCAGGTCCAGAAGGGAAGCTATATAATACATATACATATACAGAGGGTTATGCGTGTAGAACTTAAATACGATAGGCTTGCTTGAAGAGGTGAGTTTTCAGGGAACGCTTGAAAGTTTGGAGGCTAGCGGAGAGTCTTATTGTGCGTGGATATAGTAATCACTACAGCTGTGCACCAGCTAGGGGGATCTGGAAAATGTGGACCGTTGGTAGATCTCAAGGACCAGTTTGGCCACCCCTGCTCTAGGGTCATGGCCCTTTAACCCCTTTTGACACCCATTTTCCCACCTGTGGAACAAATAAGGTGCAATCAGGGCAGGGGTCAGAGCCCTGAAATCGGGAGCGTCCAAACTACAAACAGTTCTGATTCCATACTGTCTACTTTTGCCAAATACTAACATAAATGACTTCACAAAATGGGGGATGAGACATGACATCTTTCTCTTTCAGAACACAACAACCTGTATTACTGTATACATGCAATCTACAATTACGTACAATGCCCACAACAATTTAAATGGCAACTGTTCCAAATCTGTAATTTGTTATAAAAACACTTCCTACAAACGGAGGTCAATGCTTATAGTACTTTTGTAGATTTCCTTTTGCAATCCAAAGGGGATTTAGGTTTCCTACAATGTCTATTAAACGCTACTTTGGGAAGTAGTTAAAATGAATAGTCAGGCAAATCTTACACGTTTCTTCTAATGCAGGCTTAAGTGGTGCACATGCTTATTCACACCACTGACCATGTCCCTACAACAAGCCTCTTGTGTGCAGTTCCATGGTGCTGGCATACAGCTAGAGTTTACTTAAGATGCACTTAACATCACACAGTCCACACCTTCACTATCCGTCCACATATCAGCCACAAGCAAGAGTTTTGTATTGTAGAGGCTAAATCATACGCAGGGCCCAAAGGCATGAGCTGGGCTCAGATACAGGCAATCGTGTGGTGATATGCCTCTGGGGCGACCTTTGGCCATGTAAGGCTATGCATCCCTGGCACTCAGAGAAGGCCTTCAGAGCTCCCTCCACCAAATAATACCTGTATATGTTTCTGAGGGACACCTTACATACATGAACAATAATGCTGAAGAGGACCATCATGGGATTATTTTGTCCTTTGTAAGTAAAGCATTATGGTGGCACTGGCAATGCTTGTACATACAGACTGCAATCTGCCATCTTTACAGTTTGTTTATTGCAATCAGATCTTATTATTCTAGTTCTACTACGTGAAATAGAATGTGTGTTAGGACTTTTGCACTGTTTTGCTACTAAATAGACTCTGTTCAAAAAAAAAATATTCTTCAGAAAAGAAGCAACAAGCGTATTTCTTGTTATACACATGTGTATTTAATTGCTTTTATTTAAGACATTACACATATAGGGCGCTGAAGACACTATTGTTGTATCTTTTGTGTGGGTTCTTGCTAGTAGGGAACCAAGTGTCAACAGCGACCGCCTACTTTTAATAGCGCAACTTCAGAGATTGTACCTTATATATATAGCGTGCGTTTGGTCCCGGCACTCCGGTGTCCCCGCGGACTGGCTGGCTCCGGTGCCCTCCAATGGGATATGAAAATATCCTGGATATACAGCGTGTAGCAGGCGGCACTCGGAGACTGTCTTAAATGCGTGAAAAAACTTTAATGGGTGGCATCTATGTTTCGGGGCTCTAGTCCCCTTCGTCAGGATGATGATATATATATATATATATATATATATATATATGTGTATATATATATATACTTCCCAAATGGTGGTATAGCGCCTAGATTAAATGTCCATGTGTCACATCAATGTTCATAAAACCAAAAGACGTTGGATTTCCAAGAGGTTCTTTATTCAACTCTTAAGTGGTTCAAACAATGTCCCAACGCGTTTCGTCTATTATAGACTTCATCAGGGGAAATAGTTCAAATTCTACAAATACAGACAATACTTTAATATACATATGATGAAAACATGGATTATCCTAATAGTATTATTAAAATAGATATTATGATAAAATTGGAAAGGACCGAAGAAAAAAAGTGGGTGGAGGTGAGAATGGTGAAGGAATAAATTAACTTAAGTGACTTTTGACACTACTTATTTGTTAATATATTTGATTGATAGTACACTAAAGTGCATTTTAATTCCATACTATCATTTTAGTGATAAAGTGATTTTTAGTGAAGGAGTATAGGACTAATACCTTCCAATAGATATTCAGACGTGTTATACCTCGTCCTTATAAGGTTAAAGTAAATCTTCCTATAATTTCCAATATTTAGAATTAATTATGTGGTATTAGACTTTTATTTAAATTCTATTTCATTATTGTTTTATAGTGATAGGGTGATTAGTGAAAGTGCACCAACCTGGAACTGGATCTGCTAACCGCCCTAAATCTTTAAGGGGATCCCGAGGTAGCTTTCCTCAGTGGGGATTAGAGTAGTAATGTATTAGCCTATAATTAAAAAAGGCTACTATTACCATCCCTGGAAACTGTACCAGTGGTATTCTTCTAGAAATTATGAATTACATACCTATTCTCTGATAAAGATACAAATATCCTATGCATTCAATGCTGGACCTAAAATTGGTGAATATGATTCATTAAGGTTATTTAATTTATTAGTGAACAATAAGTGAGGATTGATAATAATATAGCACATACCAATTCTTTTAGTGTAGACTTATAGTGGATAATTATCCCAAACAGATAGCACCAGATGAGTCCTAAAAACAATTCATATAGGGACATATTTCCATAGTATAATAATTGATAGACTGATTAAAAAAATCTTAATAATAATAAAAAAAAAATTCATATATAATACATGTATAATTAACATAAAATTAAATGAGTAATACTTTCGACTATATACCATACTTCATATTGATAAAATATTTACTATTAACTTATTTCTAACGAACAGTTGCAAATTAATGGACCAAGTACTGACAATTGGATAGGGTTTACATAGGTTTATATATTAAAGTAGTGAAGTACAGTTTTAATGATTACAAAAATTGACAATTGATAAAATCAAAAGTATTGCACATGTAGTAAAAAAATTGCGGAGTGGTCCCAAATGGCTGAACTCCAAATATTACCGGTGCGGTTAGAACTGACAGGTCAGTTCTAATTGCGTGTGTGATTGGTCTGGGGCAGAAACACCAGCCAAGAAAAAAGTTGAATCACCACCAGGTGATAAAGGCGCTAGAGAGATGGGGTGGTTTGTTGTTAGGCAGCTCACACGTAGGGGGGTTCAATCCCCTGGGGTGGGTACAGGAAAAGGCAAACAGAAGGTTTGTGTAGAGCGCCAAGGTGTAATTAAAACACTGAATATTTTAAAAAAATAATAATAAGTAAATTTGATCAATTGGGTATCACAAAGTAAAAAAAAAACATTTAATTATCACAACAAATTAGAAATTAAAAACACATACAATACAATGTACGTTAATTTTACACCTAAAAGACTGATGATTAAGCTTTTGATAAAAATAAGGCATACAGTAAACCACTTGTCAGATATGAAATATAAGGATACTTAAGTGAGTCCCGCTTGTTCCAAAATCTTGCTACTTGATGGTTTGGGTTTATTGAAGTCCCAATGTGGAAAGGGTACGGTGGGGTGGGGGAAGGTGGAAGTCCGGATTGACTTGTACTTGTGGGGATCCAGTTGGTCCTGCTGGAGGCCTTTGGACTCTGATTCCACTGGTGGGCAAGATGTTAATACCTCACTGCAGGGATGATAAGGCTCCAGAAGTTAGCAGGTGGGAGTTCCCAATTTGTACATCCAGTTTGGAAATGTCAGCATGGAATTGCAGGGTCCGTGAATACAGGCTGGTAGCTGGTTCAAGGGGTAATGGTGGGTATCCAGATGGTGGTCAAAAGGCAGACAAGGGTTAACCTGACGCGTTTCGTTGCGCTCTGGCAACTTTCTCAAAGGTATGCCACTGTTAGCATGCGCATCCCGGGTTCCCCATTGCTCCTGACCAACAATGATCAGCTCTCCCGCACTGGCAGCTCCAAACCTCCTTCCATGCTGACATTTCCAAACTGGATGTACAAATTGGGAACTCCCACCTGCTAACTTCTGGAGCCGTATCATCCCTGCAGTGAGGTATTAACATCTTGCCCACCAGTGGAATCACAGTCCAAAGGCCTCCAGCAGGACCAACTGGATCCCCACAAGTACAAGTCAATCCGGACTTCCACCTTCCCCCACCCCACCGTACCCTTTCCACATTGGGATTTCAATAAACCCAAACCATCAAGTAGCAAGATTTTGGAACAAGCGGGACTCACTTAAGTACCCTTATATTTCATATCTGACAAGTGGTTTACTGTATGCCTTATTTTTATCAAAAGCTTAATCATCAGTCTTTTAGGTGTAAAATTAACGTACATTGTATTGTATGTGTTTTTAATTTCGAATTTGTTGTGATAATTAAATGTTTTTTTTTTACTTTGTGATACCCAATTGATCAAATTTACTTATTATTATTTTTTTAAAATATTCAGTGTTTTAATTACACCTTGGCACTCTACACAAACCTTCTGTTTGCCTTTTCCAGAAACACCAGCCAACCTACTAACTCGGGCAATATTCTGGTCCCTCGTCTCTGGGGTCTGACACTCAGTCCGACACGTTTATCCCTTATGATTGTCCATATAAATTGTTAAGGAGAAAGGAAACAATAGGATTTGAACTAAGAAGCGCCTGTGCAAGATATGTACTAAACTTTGTTCTTTATTCCACCACAGGAAACTTGTATGTGATTTTCTGCTCCATACCACCGCAGGAAGCAGGTCTGTGATTCTCTGCTCCATACCACCGCAGGAAGCAGGTCCGTGATTCTCTGCTCCATACCACCGCAGGAAGCAGGTCTGTGATTCTCTGCTCCATACCACCGCAGGAAGCAGGTCCGTGATTCTCTGCTCCATACAACCGCAGGAAGCAGGTCCATGATTCTCTGCTCCATACCACCGCAGGAAGCAGGTCCGTGATTCTCTGCTCCATACCACCGCAGGAAGCAGGTCCGTGATTCTCTGCTCCATACCACCGCAGGAAGCAGGTCCGTGATTCTCTGCTCCATACCACCGCAGGAAGCTGGTCCGTGATTCTCTGCTCCATACCACCGCAGGAAGCAGATCCGTGATTCTCTGCTCCATACCACCGCAGGAAGCAAGTCCATGATTCTCTGCACCATCCCCCGCACACACACAGAAAGACGTCCCCCTTTGGGATTTCCAGAAGGGGGATTGAGAAATTTCAGCACCGATAACGCCACCACATTCAACTTTAGCCCCAGTAATTGCATTGCCATCTAGAATGTTATGTAGTTGCTGAATGTTGCAGAAGCTCCTGTACTGCACAATCCCTGCAGAGCTTCCATAAAACAATACAAGTGACCTCAGCCTGATCGCTGTAACCAGGATTTATACCTCACTTATCCCATGGCCCCAAGATGCACTTAGTGACAAACATCTACAAGCATTAATGCATCACATCATGATAGCAGTAGCCACCTAAACAATGTCCGTTAATATTTCATCCCAAATTAAACCCACTCCAGATAATGATGGCAGATGTTCAGCATATGATACTGTTATAATAAATAGTTTCCAGTGCTTCGCTTCAGTTTCATCTGCCAAAAATATATTCTTCTTTCTTTTTTGTTGTACTTTTACATTTTCAGCAGAAGAATGTCAGTGTGGAAAAACACTTTCCTGGCTTGTTATATGTCAGCTTCAGAGGACAGAGATCAGTTGTCCAGCTGTTATTAAGCTACTGTACTGATGCGTGGCTTCACCTGGGCCAAACAGCACATCTCGGCGCCCCAGGTCCTGGACTGTTTGGCGCGAAAAACTTCTATTTCGCTCAGAATCTGCAATAGATACTCAAACAATGGAGCAACTGAACATTGCTCCAGTGCGGAGACATATCAGCTGCTTTGGTAACAGTGAAACTTACAATTGCTGTGGCATTACTAGTGTGCATACGTGGTCTGGGGTTCCAGCAGAGGGAGCTATACATGACAGAACCTGACCTCCTTTCTGTAGTGGGGAGCAGGGATCTAGGAACCACCTCATGATGGCCAAGGCTCCCAATGTCAAGGTCCAAAATGCAAAAAATGTAGTTGTTTTGTTTGAAACTTGATGAATTGTGGTCCCCATCAGTGGAGGTTTTTACCTATGGGCTGCGGGGCTGCAGCCCCCCCAGGAAAAATCCACCACTGTGAGAAGCCAGATGCAGTCTGTGAGACTGCACTGACATTACTGTGTCTGTTAGTGACATCCTATTGGAAGTTCGACCTGTTAGTAGCCCAAGGCAGTCCCATTGGGGGTGTTTCCTCCCTCCAGGATGCCTCCATGGACTGCTGTGGGGGCAGCCCATAAAAATGGGTTCTGCGCATGCGCAGTACCAAAGATGATACTGCGAATGCGCTGAGCCCGGGACCGTGAATCTTCTACTATGTACTGCTACCGAAGCAGCCCATCGAGGCTGGGGTAAAAACTCAGTTTTTTTGCCAGACCTAGAGCTGAAGTCCAGGCCCCCTGGATAGTATTTTACTGCAGTGGCAGAAGTTGTAATGAATGCCGGGGGAGTGTCTGGCCAGAAATGGTGGCAATCATAGGCTAAATTCTGCAACATGGCATGATAGTTATTACACATCTTCACTACATGGTAACCTATACTGCACATAGGTAATGGACATATAGGGGTATATTCAATTGCAGTCGAAACTGCCGTCTTGTTGGAAAGACGTCAGTTTCCAACTTGAATAGGTCGGAATCCCTTCTGACCTATTCAATAAGGAAAAACATACAAAAATGGGCTGGGCAAGAAACATTGACAATACAATAGACGTCCAACATATACACACTACATAAAAAATACCCCACTATTTGTACAAACATCACTTATGTTTTATAAGGAGTCCCCTGAGTCTTAGTACTGATCATTATAGGTAATGTGTGTTCTATAGTTATTAGGAGGAATTATTGGGACTGTCCTCCTTAATAATTAGTATGGGTTAGTGCATACAGTCCTCCAATGAGAGATTACTGTAGTGTCTGGCCAGACATCATTGCAATACCGCAACCTATTCAATAAGAGCTGTTTTTGACCACATGGATTAGCAGAATAGCCGCAGATCCATGTGCTTTTGTCGGAAACGCGGCAAATACCACTTTTTTACATTTCAAATTGAGGCAGGAAGGACGGCGCCGTCCTCCGGTCCGCCTCCTCCTATTGCTCACTGCCGCTGGGCCATGTCAGAAGCTGCAGCAACCATATACGACAGTCGGATTTGGCTGCTGATTAAATAGGGCATGTTGGATCCATTCTGACAAATGAATGTTGGAATGGGTCCGACTTTAATTGCATATACCCCATAATAGTAATGGCACCCACAACAGAAAACTATTCCTAGAACTACCCATAACTCACTGCATAACTCACAAGAGACCCAATTATGGACAGGGTCACAATTTGTGTCTTAATAGAATGGGGCCTGGTTTCAGCAACATGGGGTCCTAATTGGGTAAACATGGGAAGTCATGGAGTAGATAGGGCTCTGACAGCTGGTAACGGGGACACCTCATCTTGCTGTAACTCTTTAGCACAAAGGGTCCCGTGCAACCAGTGTGGTCAAAGCAAGTCCCATGTCTGTAACTCCATTCCTCCTACAAGAACAGCTCATCCTTGTTATAAACTTTAGGTAAAATCATCAGATTAAGGAACCATGGACCGGTGTAATTCCTTTGTGATGTAGTAGGGCAGAATAACCCCCCCCCCCCATTACCACCTCATGTTTGATTAACTACATTTACATTCACCTCCTTCCCTCCTCTTCACCATACCTCATGTTAGCATTTACAAGAAACTATTCAAGTACTGTGTTTAAGTGTCTCTTACACAAAGCTCTGATTCTGTGTAATCCCCAGCTTCATCAATCACCATACTTTCCACTGCCTTGTTCTTCCTTAGTTAGCTATGGGATAAGACGTCTATCCTATTAAAGGTAAGAATTTTATATTCGGGAATATTAATTATTATGCAATCAGGCATGGTTTAATATATATATAGAATATTCCAATTTAATCAGGAGTATTGCTATAATGCTATACAATAGTAAGAAATTACATTCACAATAACAATGTAGTATGGGATGTACTGTAATCAGCATCCCGGCTGCAGGAGGGGAGGATTAGGGGGAGAGTTAGTGGGATGCCACTCTCTGCGTTTTGGCCGTCAGCATCCTGACGATAGGGATCCCGTGAGGATTCTTGGTTCAGAGAGTCCTCCTTTCCTTCACTGTCATCTATTTAATTCATTCCAATTCTTCATCCCATTTTATTGTATTGCCAGTTTAAATCTACCCACCGTACAATGTTTATTGTAGCCGGCATGGCACCTCTGTGTTGGTAACGGGTAACCAATATGGAGCTGGCCTTCAGTATATAATAGTCTGTGACACCCATCCGAACAGCAAAAGAAAAAGAAACGTTGGTAGCATCACAGGAAGAGTATTGTAGGTGTGATGTGTGGGTGATGCCATCGAGGGAATGTCGTTTATGCAAACTCTGTAACTGGGAAGCCAGTGAAGGGATTGGCAGGTTGCTGTGAACGGACTGATGCAGTGATAGATGGACAGGTACAGGAGGAGGCTGCAGTAGCTGATGTGAGAGATACCGAGAGAATGGATAGAGCTGAAAATGTCCCTCCAAAATTATCCCCCGCCTTGGAGGAGACAGATGCTTGAGGTCCAACTGGACAGATTGATATAAGATAGAGGTCCTACTAGTGTACATCGCTACATGGAAGTTATAGATTCTGGGTAGCAATATTACATATTGCCCCTAGAATAAGCCCCTGGCAATGGTCATGTAACTTCCTGCAAACGAGCATGTAACCCCCTGGTAACAAGCAAAGTAACACTGTGAATGAATAAGAAACCCTTGGAAATGAGCATGAAACCCCTGGCTACAGGCATGTAACCCCTAGCAACAAGCATGTTACCCCTGGCAAAGAGCATGAAACCCCTGGCAATGAGCATGAAACCCCTAGCAATGAGCATGAAACCCCTAGCAACGAGCATAAAACCCCAGGCAATTTATGAGCATTTAGGTAAGAAAATAAAAATAAATGCACGGAATGTATTTAGCTGGGGGCTCAAAGTTTCTAGTTATGCCACTGGCTCCTGGAATATAATCACCTGGATAAAACAGGTTAAACTGCAGTGATGGCTAACCTTGACACTCCAGCTGTTGTTGAACTACACATCCCATCATGCCCTGCATCAGTTTTAGCATGGCCAGATAGTAAAACTGTAGTGGGGCATGCTGGGATGTGTAGTTCAACAACAGCTGATGGTTAGCCATCACTGTTATACTGTAATACTTGTAAAGATCCCCTTTGTCTTGTATAACACTAAGCACCTACTCAGGATCCTTTCCAGAGCTAAGAATGTTTTCCAGATCATTTCATTATGTGTCTTTATTGTAAGCCAGTATTTGCTGGATGTGTTCCTTCAGGGAACATACGCGGATCCTACACTCAGGGAAAGTTTCCATGCATAATGATCCCTACGCGGTAATACTTGTGTCTGTTCATACTAGCATATGGGGCAATGATCCAAGCTTATACATAGTAACATTGTGCAAACATATGTACTGCAGAGTTAGTTTACCAACAGGTTAGTATGAACAGGCACAAACATACTGGACAGCTATTAGTGTTCCTTGTGTATGCTGAATTTCCTCTGATAATACACTTACTGCTAATTCAATTAAAATTTCTAGATGACTAAGAAAAAAGGGCAGGACCCTCCTCCCTCTATATCGATCTGGTAGCCGTATTTTGAATGGTAGAGTGGCGCTAGTACAATTAAGGTTCGCCTATCTTAAGTGTTCAGAGATCTGACCCTTGGTTCTCAAGTTTAATTTTTAAAGGTTTACAAGATGATATTTAAAATTTCGGGGCGTGTGACAATCGCTATACCATATGGGAGAAAAAAAAGGAAAGTTCGGCAAGAAGGTGTGTCACCGGAATAAAGAAAATCGATGCAATAAGGGGAGTATTTTTTCCTATTCTAATTTGTCCAAATATGTCCATAAAGGGAGCGCCGAAATTTTAAGTATCATCTTGTAAACCTTTATATCGATCTGTTACTACCCAGTTTGTTTTTTTTTTACAAAATATTTTTATTTAGGATTGAGCATTACAATATTACAGTGAACAAAATGCAGTTGTATGAATCACAATAATACAGTGTAAAATCAGTGTACATTTGAGTAGTAATATTTCTTATCCTGCTTTGCCGAGCAGACGAATGACAAAGATACCGGCGAACACGGCCGGAGGGCCCTTAACACGTGAGACAACTATGTTGCTGGAAGGTCTATCGGGGCATCCCCTAAGAGATTCCTAGTCTCGTACCATTGTGTGGCTCTAAAACATTTGTAAATCTGTACTTTAAGATCATCTGATAAAGAGTCAATAAAGCCCTCCCATATTTGGAAAAGTTTTTCTGTGCGTTCCTCCTTTTGTAAGGATGTCTCCACCCACTCCATATGAAAGACATGGAAAAGTTTCGCCCTAAACAGTTGTACGGTTGGAGGGTCCGCATGAATCCACTGATGTAAGATGCATTTGCGGGCCACTGCCGAGATTATAAGCATTACTACCCAGTTTGTTTGACCACTGTTGTTTCCAATTGTCAAGTGCAACGGAATATAAGAAACTGTAAATACATAAATAAATGAAAGGTGTTGCACCGACAGGCCCTGACCGAAAACGGGACATGGTCTCATGCATACACTGGATCACAAAGGCATGAGGAAAGAAATCCTCCTCACCTGGTCCCCGGCAACGACCCCGGCATCTTCAGCCCCAGACGCGCTGCTCCCGGCTGGTACCCGCTCACGGACTGGAGAGATGCAGAGATTTTCATCTTCCGCGCCTCTCCTCAGACTGATTCTATTGGCCGCCTAGCGGCCAATCAGGAGCCGAGAAAGTCGGCTCCTGATTGGCTGCTAGGCAGCCAATAGAATCATCCGGAGGAGAGGCGCGGAAGATGAAAATCTCTGCGTCTCTCCAGTCCATGAGCGGGTACCAGCCGGGAGCAGCGCGTCTGGAGCTGAAGATGCCAGGGTTGTCGCCGGGGACCAGGTGAGTAGGATTTCCTTCCTCAGGTACCCCTTTGGATTACTACAGATCCAGGACCCCGGAATCTTCAGCCCAGGAGCCCCGGACCAGCCCCGGAACCAGGACCAAGGCCCCGAAATAGGACTCTTCAGCCCTGGAGCCAGGACCCCGGATCCAGGGACCGACCCAAGGGCTCAAGGTAGGTAAGTATCAGTATGTGTGGGCTGTGGATGTATTAAACGTTTATTTTTCTGGGTGTCAGTGTGTGTTTTATTTAACTATTTCTTGTACTGTGGAACTACAAGTGCCAGCGGGCCCTTTAATGCCCCGCATGCTGGGACTTGTGGTTCTCCAAGTCCCAGCATGCGGGGTAGGCTTGCTGGGACTCATAGTTCTACAGTATAAGACAATAGTTTTTATTCTTTTTTTTTACACTTTTCATCAGCCCGATGCCCACCGCCCAGGGGCATCGGGGACAGCCCCGGACTTTCAGCATGGGCTGGTAAGTCCTGGAGGGGGGGACCCCTTCTTTGGGGGGGTCCCCACTTCCCCAGGACCCCTGCCCATGCTGACCAGCAAGGGGGACAATGCTTTGGCTGCGGGACCTTATATAATAAGTGTCCCCCAGCTGTGGCATTACCCTGCTGGCTGGTTGGGTCTGGTGCTGGTTCTTGAAATGCGGGAGACCCCTAGTCATTTTGTCCCCCGTATTTTGGGAACCAGCACCGGATCTTGAGCCTGGTGCTGGTTTCATTAAATCAAGGGGACCCCTATTTGTCAGGGAACGTGATTTTATCTCAATGAGCCCAGGGCTGGTTATGCTCTGGCGGGGGACCTCGCGCAGTTGTTGTTTTTTTTTTTAAATTGCGATTTCCTGCAAATGTGCGATTTTCAGACCTGAAAATCGCACATTTTCAGGACTAAAGAAATCGCACCTAGTCGCACTATTTGGGCCGTTTTTCGCATCTCATTAAATATGCGAAAAACGGCCCAATCTTGCGATGATCAAAAGTGCGATTAGGTGCGGTAAAAATCATGCGTTTTTTACCGCTACACATAGAATGTCACCCCTAGCTGGTAAGGATCTCCGACCCATAGCTTCAGTAGCTTATATCTACAACTGGACTGTATATATAATTCCCATATTTTCTGTTTCTGTGAATTTACCACTGTGTGTCCTGCCGCACATTCTCTTCTCTGCATTCCACAGTGACCGTAAGAACGCTGAAGACAGCAGCTATGATGCTTTCATTTTACATTGTGGTCTACACAATATTGCACTTATACCACAAATTACACACTGCGCTACTCTGTAGATTACATTCAAAAATTGTAAACAATAAGCGGAATATATTTTGGTCTCTTGCCCAACATATGTTTTCTCTATTACTCTGGGTAAAACCGCATATTTTTCTCTATTGCATTGAGTAGCAAGATATATTTTCTCTAGAACATTGGATAGGTCCACACTTAGGGCCTTATTCTAGTTCACTCTTTCTGACAAAATCCTTTTTAGATGGACAAAACCATGTGCACTGCAGGTGGGGCAGATGTAACATGTGCAGAGAGAATTAGATTTAGGTGGGGGTTTTCTTCAAAGTGAGATCTATATTGCAGTGTAAAAACAAAGCAGTCAGTATTTTCCCTGCACAGAAACAAAATAACTCACCAAATCTAATTCTCTCTGCACATTTGACATCTGCCCCCCTGCAGTGAACATGGTTTTGTCCAGCTAAGAAGGAATTTGCCTCTAAGAGTGAACTAGAATAAGGCCCTTAGTTACTGAAAAAAAAAATGTGCCTAAAATTGCTGACACAGCAGGTAACGCCTATGTATCATTTGTGTCACTTCTTTGCATTTTGAACAAGATCTGAAGATCATGGCCCTTATTCTGGTTCACTTGCAAAGGCAAATTCCTTCTCAAATGGACAAAACCATGTGCACTGCAGGGGGGTGGGGGTGCAGATGGCAGATGTATCATATGCAGAGAGATTTAGATTTAGGTTTTTTTAGGTGCACATGTTACATCTGCCCTCCCCCCCTGCAGTGCACATGGTTTTGTCCATTTAAAAAGGAATTTGCCTTTGCGAGTGAACCAGAATAAGGGCCCATATCCACTGTGGAGCAGCCAGTAGGTGCTTGGCCATCACCCGGTTCTGTCAGATCCTGAAGATACAGTTATCTTCTGCCGCCACCTGAGATGGCATGGCCTCAGCACTGAATGGCAATGCCAATGCATTTAGTAAGGCACTGTATGAAACCCTTTGGTATTAATAAAGTTTAAATAAATATATACAAAAAAAAAGTATTTTGATAATAAGGCTAAATTAACTAGAACTGCAGAAAAACTCTGTTTACATGAATAGAGGCAGAATGCTGGACTGTGAGGTTGTTTTACTTTTTCTGACTTTAAAAGCAATATACTGATAATCATTAGAATAAGCTCTGTAATAGGACCAGAATTCACACATACTGTATGTGATATTCAGAACTCCCTTAACTTTAAATCAAGATATGTCTTCCAGTGAGAGTAATCAGAAATGGACTACCCTGTTATGCTGTCACTGTATACCCTAACTAGATACAATCAATACACAGATGGGCATAGCTATATTGGGTGCAGGGGTGCTATAGAGCTCAGAAGCACTTCTGGGACCTGACCCAACTGCACCCAGGTTATCTCTACATCATAACGATGTTTAACCCCTTCCCGACATTTGACGTACATTTACGTCATGGCCGGGAGGTACTTCCCGACACATGGCATAAATGTACGTCATGAGTTTAAACTGTCACTGCGTCTCGAGACGCAGTGACAGAGGGACGATGTCTGCTGTCCCTGACAGCAGACATGTCCCTGCATGCCCAGGGGGGGCTGCGATGTCGCCCCCCCGTCGGCGATCGCTGTGATTGGCTGTTCAGTGTGAACAGCCATTCACAGCGTTTTCCTGTGTTACCAGCGAATCGGACGCTCGGTAACACAGGTGTCAATCACCGCCGGGCGTCAGGGGGCATGAGGGGGTCATCGGTGACGATGACACCTCACCCCACCCTCACCCCACCTGCCCCCAAGGCTGTGATTGGTCCGTGGGACCCACGGACCAATCACAGCCAAGGCGCGACATTTAAACTGACGGTGACTGCGCTGCAGACGCCATTCCGGTCTGGAATAGCGTGCAGAACGGTCACCGTGCCTGCCTGCCGTGAATACCGACCTGATCCTTGCTAATACTTACCTGATCCTTGCAAATACCTTACCTGATCACCTTATCACTGCTTGTAGCGTGCTGGACGCTTCCTGGATCTGACTTCCTGAGACTTCCTGCTGCTGCTGCAGTGTGATAGAGAGATAGAGAGATAGAGAGAGAGATAGAGAGAGATAGAGAGAGATAGAGAGATAGTGACAGAGAGAGCTATATTTTGTGTCTGCTACCCCCCCTTTTTGGGGGTGCAGGGGTTTTCTATATATAAATAACTGTCAGTGCTGCTGCTGCAGTGTCATACAGTGATAGATAGTGATAGATAGTGATAGATAGTGAGAGGTAGAGAGATAGAGAGATTTGTGTCTGCTACCCCCCCTTTTTGGGGGTGCAGGGGTTTTATTTTATATATATAACTGTCAGTGCTGCTGCTGCAGTGTCATAGAGTGATAGATAGTGATAGATAGTGAGAGATAGAGAGATAGAGAGAGATAGTGACAGAGAGTGATAGAGAGTGTATATTTTGTGTCTGCTACCCCCCCTTTTTGGGGGTGCAGTTTTTTTTTATACATATAACTGTCAGTGCTGCTGCTGCAGTGTCCTAGAGTGATAGATAGTGAGAGATAGTGAGAGATAGAGAGATAGAGAGAGATAGTGACAGAGAGTGATAGAGAGTGTATATTTTGTGTCTGCTACCCCCCCTTTTGTGCTGATCAGTATATCTGTGCTGATCAGCAACTTTTTGGGGGCGCAGAGGTTTTTTTTTTATATATATACCTGTCAGTTGCTGCCAGTTGCACTGTCAGTTGCACCAAAGGTTGTGCACCTGCTGTCCCTCACTGGTAATCAGTGTCGCATCACTGATCACCTTTTTTTTTTTTTTGTGAGTGCTGTGGGGTCTTTTTTTAATTTTTTTTTTACACACACTGATTTTGTGGGTGTCCTGTGGCCACTGTGCGCCGATCAGTGACGTACATCACTGATCAGCTTTTTCGGCACAGGGTTGATCAATTTTTTTTTTTTTTTTTGATCAGATTCCTGTTGCCTTTGAGCGCTGTTCAGTGACAGACGTTACTGACCAACATCTGTGCTCAATTTTTGGCGCAGGACCTTTTTTTTTTTTTTTAACCCCTTCAATTTTTTATTTTTAACCCCTTCATTTTTTTTTTTTTTTATTGGTATAAAGTATTTTTTTTTTTCTGCACCACATACACACTACACACTACATACCCCCCGGATTGAAATAAAGTTTGTACCCCCCCCTACACTATACACGTGTTGAAACATTTCACTACCAGTAACACAAAAATAAAAATGGCATCCCAAATGTCCTCCCAAATGTCCTCCCAAATGTCCTCCCAGTCATCCAGGAGAATGTATTCAGTGGAGGAGGCATATGCCATGCTTGCCTCTGACTCTGACACAGGCAGTGATGCAAGTGGGGAATTTGAAGGATTCGTCTTAAGCTCCTCTTCCTCCTCTGGTGATGAGGGACCCCCTCAAAGACGCCCCCGTAGATCAGCTGAGATTCCCCCCCCAATAATTGATCTAGTATGGACCCCACCACCAGACAATTTTGAGCCCCAGGTTCCTGAGTTTTTGGCCATGCCAGGAATCCAATTTGATTCCACAGGTCTCAGAGAAATTGACTTTTTCAAATTATTTTTCTCTGATGATTTTATAAATTTAATGGTGGACCAAACTAATTTATATGCCCAGCAGTTTATTGCTCAAAACCCCACGTCATCATTTGCTAGGTGGACCCCTGTAGATGCAGTAGAGATGATGACGTTTTGGGGTCTGGTGTTTCATATGGGCATAGTAAAAAAGCCAGAAATTAGGCAATATTGGAGTACAGATGTTCTGTACAGTACTCCATTTTACCGTATGGCCATGCCCCGGACTCGATTTGAGACAATTCTTAAATTTATACATTACACCGATAATGCACAGTGCCCACCCAGAGATGATCCCACCTTTGACCGGCTATTCAAAGTCAGGCCGGTCATTGATCATTTCAGTGCCAAATTTGAAGAGGTGTACATCCCTGAAAAATTTATTTGTATCGACGAGTCCCTTATACATTTTAAAGGAAGGGTTAAATTCCGCCAGTACCTTCCCAGTAAGAGGGCAAGGTATGGCATAAAAATGTATAAACTGTGTGAAAGCACCTCAGGGTACACCCACAGGTTTAGGGTTTATGAAGGGAAGGATTCAAGAATTCAACCGCCAGAATGCCCCCCCTCCCTCGTAGGTGTTAGTGGGAAAATTGTCTGGGATTTAGTGCACCCCTTCCTGGATAAAGGTTATCACCTCTATGTGGATAACTTTTACACCAGCATCCCCCTGTTTAAGGCCCTTGGTTCAAGAGGTACAGCAGCTTGCGGTACTGTGCGCAAGAACCAAAGAGGCCTCCCAAAAACGCACATTGCCCAAGTAATGAGAAGGGGTGAAAGCAGGGGAATATGCAACGAAAATATGTTGTTGGTCAAATATAAGGACAAGAGGGATGTCCTTATACTGACAACAATTCACGGAGACAGTACCACCTCCGTCCCTGTACGAGGTACCAGTACCCACACCTCAAAACCTAATTGTATCCTGGATTACAATAGGTACATGGGCGGAGTGGATCTTTCAGATCAGGTACTGAAGCCGTACAGTGCCCTGCGGAAAACAAAAATCTGGTACAAGAAGGTGGCCGTGTATATCATCCAGATGGCACTGTATAACGCTTACGTGCTATTCCGTTCTACCGGCCAGAGGGGGACATTTATGCACTTTCAAGAGGAAGTCATAAAGGGCCTAATATTTGGGAACCAGCAGGCAGAGGGCCCCAGTACTTCTAGTACTGGCCCCCGTATTGTACCAGGGCAGCATTTTCCTGATGAAATCCCCTCCACTGGAAAAAAGGGCAGGACACAAAAAAGGTGCAAAGTTTGCTATAAAAAGGGAATAAGAAAGCAAACTATTTTCCAGTGTGACACTTGCCCCGACAAACCCGGCCTATGTATAAAGGAGTGTTTTAAAATATACCACACATCTATGGAATATTAGGTTCATAATTTCACCGTGCTTCGGGGGTCTTGCTAATGCCACATAGCACCCACCATTCATTCCACCAGAATCTGAGCCGCAAAATCCAAAAATCACTCCTTCCCTTCTGAGTCCTGCCATGCACCCAACTGGTATTTTTTGGTCACATGTGAGGCATTGCCGTACTCGGGAGAAATTGGGGCACAGATTTTGGGGTGCTTTGTCTCCTTCATTCCTTGTGAAAATGAAAAATTTTGAGCCAGAACTGCATTTTTGTGCAAAAAAATGTAATTTTTCATGTTCACTGCCCACTTGTATCAAAATTGGTGAAACCCCTGGGGGTTTGAAATGTACACTATACCCCTAGATGAATTCCCTGAGGGGTGTAGTTTGCAAAATGGGGTCACTTGTGGGGGGGTTCCACTGTATTGGTGCTTTGGGGGTCTTGCTAATGCGACATAGCACCCACCATCATTCCACCAGAATTTGTGCTGCAAAATCCAAATATCACTCCTTCCCTTCTGAGTCCTGCCACTTTTTGGTCACACATGAGGCATTGCCGTACTCGGGAGAAATTGGGGCACAGATTTTGGGGTGCTTTGTCTCCTTCATTCCTTCTGAAAATGAAAAATTTTGAGCCAGAACTGCATTTTTGTTTAAAAAAATGTAATTTTTCATTTTCACTGCCCACTTGTATCAAAATTGGTGAAACCCCTGGGGGTTTGAAATGTACACTATACCCCTAGATGAATTCCCTGAGGGGTGTAGTTTGCAAAATGGGGTGACTTGTGGGGGGGTTCCACTGTATTGGTGCAACATAGCACCCACCATTCATTCCACCAGAATCTGTGCTGCAAAATCCAAAAATCACTCCTTCCCTTCTGAGTCCTGCCATGCACCCAACTGGTATTTTTTGGTCACATGTGAGGCATTGCCGTACTCGGGAGAAATTGGGGCACAGATTTTGGGGTGCTTTTTCTCCTTCATACCTTCTGAAAATGAAAAATTTTGAGCCAGAACTGCATTTTTGTGTAAAAAATGTAATTTTTCTTTTTCACTGCCCACTTGTATCAAAATTGGTGAAACCCCTGGGGGTTTGAAATGTACACTATACCCCTAGATGAATTCCCTGAGGGGTGTAGTTTGCAAAATGGGGTCACTTGTGGGGGGGTTCCACTGTATTGGTGCTTGGGGGGTCTTGCTAATGCGACATAGCACCCACCAAAATTCCACCAGAATCTGAGCTGCAAAATCCAAAAATCACTCCTTCCCTTCTGAGTCCTGCCATGCACCCAACTGGTATTTTTTGGTCACATGTGAGGCATTGCCGTACTCGGGAGAAATTGGGGCACAGATTTTGGGGTGCTTTTTCTCCTTCATACCTTCTGAAAATGAAAAATTTTGAGCCAGAACTGCATTTTTGTGTAAAAAATGTAATTTTTCATGTTCACTGCCCACTTGTATCAAAATTGGTGAAACCCCTGGGGGTTTGAAATGTACACTATACCCCTAGATGAATTCCCTGAGGGGTGTAGTTTGCAAAATGGGGTCACTTGTGGGGGGGTTCCACTGTATTGGTGCTTGGGGGGTCTTGCTAATGCAACATAGCACCCACCAAAATTCCACCAGAATCTGAGCTGCAAAATCCAAAAATCACTCCTTCCCTTCTGAGTCCTGCCATGCACCCAACTGGTATTTTTTGGTCACATGTGAGGCATTGCCGTACTCGGGAGAAATTGGGGCACAGATTTTGGGGTGCTTTGTCTCCTTCATACCTTCTGAAAATGAAAAATTTTGAGCCAGAACTGCATTTTTGTGTAAAAAAATTTAATTTTTCATTTTCACTGCCCACTTGTATCAAAATTGGTGAAACCCCTGGGGGTTTGAAATGTACACTACACCCCTAGATGAATTCCCTGAGGGGTGTACTTTGCAAAATGGGGTGACTTGTGGGGGGGTTCCACTGTATTGGTGCAACATAGCACCCACCATTCATTCCACCAAAATCTGTGCTGCAAAATCCAAAAATCACTCCTTCCGTTCTGAGTCCTGCCATGCACCCAACTGGTATTTTTTGGTCACATGTGAGGCATTGCCGTACTCGGGAGAAATTGGGGCACAGATTTTGGGGTGCTTTTTCTCCTTCATACCTTCTGAAAATGAAAAATTTTGAGCCAGAACTGCATTTTTGTGTAAAAAAATGTAATTTTTCATTTTCACTGCCCACTTGTATCAAAATTGGTGAAACCCCTGGGGGTTTGAAATGTACACTATACCCCTAGATGAATTCCCTGAGGGGTGTAGTTTTCAAAATGGGGTGACTTGTGGGGGGGTTCCACTGTATTGGTGCTTGGGGGGTCTTGCTAATGCGACATAGCACCCACCAAAATTCCACCAGAATCTGAGCTGCAAAATCCAAAAATCACTCCTTCCGTTCTGAGTCCTGCCATGCACCCAACTGGTATTTTTTGGTCACATGTGAGGCATTGCCGTACTCGGGAGAAATTGGGGCACAGATTTTGGGGTGCTTTTTCTCCTTCATACCTTCTGAAAATGAAAAATTTCGAGCCAGAACTGCATTTTTGTGTAAAAAATGTAATTTTTCATTTTCACTGCCCACTTGTATCAAAATTGGTGAAACCCCTGGGGGTTTGAAATGTACACTATACCCCTAGATGAATTCCCTGAGGGGTGTAGTTTTCAAAATGGGGTGACTTGTGGGGGGGTTCCACTGTATTGGTGCTTGGGGGGTCTTGCTAATGCGACATAGCACCCACCAAAATTCCACCAGAATCTGAGCCGCAAAATCCAAAAATCACTCCTTCCGTTCTGAGTCCTGCCATGCACCCAACTGGTATTTTTTGGTCACATGTGAGGCATTTCCGTACTCGGGAGAAATTGGGGCACATATTTTGGGGTGCTTTTTCTCCTTCATACCTTCTGAAAATGAAAAATTTTGAGCCAGAACTGCATTTTTGTGTAAAAAAATGTAATTTTTCATTTTCACTGCCCACTTGTATCAAAATTGGTGAAACCCCTGGGGGTTTGAAATGTACACTATACCCCTAGATGAATTCCCTGAGGGGTGTACTTTGCAAAATGGGGTGACTTGTGGGGGGGTTCCACTGTATTGGTGCAACATAGCACCCACCATTCATTCCACCAGAATCTGTGCTGCAAAATCCAAAAATCACTCCTTCCCTTCTGAGTCCTGCCATGCACCCAACTGGTATTTTTTGGTCACATGTGAGGCATTTCCGTACTCGGGAGAAATTGGGGCACATATTTTGGGGTGCTTTTTCTCCTTCATACCTTCTGAAAATGAAAAATTTTGAGCCAGAACTGCATTTTTGTGTAAAAAAATGTAATTTTTCATTTTCACTGCCCACTTGTATCAAAATTGGTGAAACCCCTGGGGGTTTGAAATGTACACTATACCCCTAGATGAATTCCCTGAGGGGTGTACTTTGCAAAATGGGGTGACTTGTGGGGGGGTTCCACTGTATTGGTGCTTGGGGGGTCTTGCTAATGCGACATAGCACCCACCAAAATTCCACCAGAATCTGAGCTGCAAAATCCAAAAATCACTCCTTCCCTTCTGAGTCCTGCCATGCACCCAACTGGTATTTTTTGGTCACATGTGAGGCATTGCCGTACTCGGGAGAAATTGGGGCACAGATTTTGGGGTGCTTTGTCTCCTTCATACCTTCTGAAAATGACAAATTTGGAGCCAGAACTGCATTTTTGTGTAAAAAAAATAATTTTTCATTTTCACTGCCCAGTTGTACCACAATTGGTGAAACCCCTGGGGGTTTGAAATGTACACTATACCCCTAGATGAATTGCCTGAGGGGTGTAGTTTGCAAAATGGGGTCACTTGTGGGGGGGTTCCTAACTTTTAGCATCTTATGGTGCCTTGAAACCTACATGGTGCCTAAAAAATAATCTCATAAAAAGGAGGCTCCAAAATCAAGTAGGTGCTCCTTCTATTATGAAGCCTGTGGTTTGGTCACCGTGCACACTAGGGCCACATATAGGATATTTATGAAAACAAAAGAATTGGGGGAATCAATTTTTAGTCACATTTCTCTAGTAAAATGTACTGTGTTCCTTATAAAAATGTATTAAAATTGCAAATCTGCAAAAAAAAAGAAATTTTGAAATTTCACCTACACTTTGTTTTAATTCCTGTGAAACACCTAAAGGGTTAACAAACTTCCAAAATGCTGTTTTGAATACTGTGAGGGGTGCAGTTTTTGAAATGGCATCATTTATGGGGGTGTCTCACATACAAGTCCCTCAAAGTCACATCAGAACTGAACTGGTCCCTAAAAAAATCAGTGTTTGAAATTTTCTTGAAAATTTGAGAATTTGCTATTCATATTGTAAGCCTCCTAGTGTCCCAAAAAATTAAAAGGAAGTTGAAATAATGATGTCAACATAAAGTAGACATATGGTCTATGTTAGTTATTCACTATTTTGAGTGGTAAGATTATTTGTCTCACAAGCAGAAAATTTAACATTTTGCAAATCGCTAAATTTTCCATTTTTTCACGATATTTTGGTATTTTTCACAAAAAAACACAGACTGTATCGACCCAAATTTACCACTAATTTGAAGTACAATGTGTCACGAAAAAACAATCTCAAAACCACTGGGATAAGTAAAAGCAAAAAAAAGTTATCCCCACTTAAGTGAGACATGTCAGATTTGAAAAAAAGGGCTCTGTCAGGAACGCAAAAACTGGCTCTGTCAGGAAGGGGTTAATAGGTTCCCAGCATTGCCAGCTAAGCACATTGTGGCATAATGTTAACTGGGGGCAATTTGTGGCATATACTGGCAGCAGAACAATAGGGCATATTGTTACCTTGGAATACTATAATATGGCATATATACGAACCGGGTGCACTGTATGGCATACTGAGAACTAGGGCACCACTAAGGTGCATAACATGAAGGCGCTGATGTGAAGAGAGGTGTCTCGCTAGAAGGTGTTGGGACAGATTCAAAATGTGGGCATGGGCCCAAGATCTGGCTGCGCCCCTGAATGCACGTGTATCTTAATTATTTTATTTTCCATAGTAATGAGAATACATATATTGCTACACTGTGTAATTAACCATTTCCTTGGGAATGGATGATAAACATTCTAGTTTTTTTTTTTTTCTGAGGATGCTGAAATATCATCTGACAAAAATGTACTAGGGTCCCCCCAGATAAGCTTTGCCTTGTACCAATGTTCCCTAAAAAATAAAAACTTTACTGGAAGAACAGTAAAAAGATTAGCAGTAAAATAATGGACTCATATGTTACACAAAAAGCAGTATGCTGGTGTCAAAAGAATGTCATTATAGGTTTTAGCCAATCCCAGGTTTCTCAGTAACAATCAAGTATACAGAAATATAGGGGACGATTTATCAAATATTGTAAAGAAAAAGTTCCGACCAATCAGCTCCTATCATATTTCAGACTCTGGGGTAGATGTATGAAGCAGTGAAAAGAGTATAGAAGTGAGACCCTGGCAACCAATCAGCTTCTACCTATAATTTTAAAGAACACACACGATAAATGCTACCTCACAGCTGATTGGTTGCCATGGGCCAATTCTCCACTGTATCTCCTGTTTTATATTAGCTGTGACTGCAAACCACTGATAGGGATTCTCTTGCTAGGATATAAGTACATTACTGGCACTGTCATCGCTGGTGTTCAGCATTCCACATAACTAACCAGGTTTGCGATTATACAGTATCTAAGGAAATGTGATTTATAAAAAAAAAATCGATAAAAAAAAAATGGCTGCATTGAAGCCTTGAGTTCCCGAGTAAAGTGTTGCGATGGTTATTTGTCCTGTCTTTCCTTGCCCATGGGTAAGAGGATATGGTGTCTCTGCTGCAACTAGGAGCTGGATGAACTTTTAAAAACCAAAATAGCTCCTCCAGTGACCTTAGGTGTTTTTGCATGACTGGCAAATTAGGTTAGTGTTCCATGAAGTTCAGAGGATGCAGACTTTCCAAGCCTTATTTGCTGTCTAGGCTTGGCACACCTCCGTATATTCCTCTCATTCTTCAGCTACTCTGGGTAGATGACTAGGCTGGGATTACTAATGCGCCAGACATAGTCGAGTTGCAGATTTCAGCCTTTGAGTACAACAAGATGAACCTATTCATCAAATAAGTTTAGACTGTGTATATATTAACGCACGCTATATTTGGCTATTACTTTCACTGGCTTTCTTGTCATCTTTATTTATAAATACCAGTAGAATCAGCATTCAGCAAGAGTAGTCTATAGTACAATGTCTTCATTGACGAACTCCATCGTTGCCATCCGGGTTATTCAAGGTGGTGCTGGGTTTATAAATATAGTTCCCATTAACCCAACTAGCAGGTAGGACCCGACAACATAACTTCTTAATTCTCCAAAGTACTGTATAGAAGGTTTAATCAGGTTCTGCATTTATTGTGGTAATAAATGTAGGAATATAACATCATCTACAGGCTAAAGGCCTAGAAGATTATGTTTACACTAGGCATTCACACTAGAAGATATTGGCATCAATCTCATTCAGAAAGGGGCTTCTGAACGATACTGATGGCAATATCTTCCAGTGTGTATGCCTAATATCTTTAACAATGCGACCCCCCACCACCACTCATTGTTATATTTGGTAATATCCATGTACAGCTTTGCTGAAGACTACCACATCTGCATTGGCTAACACAAAGATTTATCTCACACTGGGTGGTACTGCTGTATGCACTCCTAATACTACGGTGCTGAGGCAAATTAGATTGTATTGTATCTCTGGGGCAGCACAGACAGTGTAATGGTTAGCATTACTGCCTCACAGCACCGGGTCATGGGTTCGATTCCCACCATGGCACTAACTGTGCGGAGTTTGTATATTCTCCCCGTACTTGTGTGGGTTTCCTCCGGGTACTCCGGCTTCCTCCCACAATCCAAAAATGTACTTGTAGGTTATTTGGCTCCTAACAAAATTAACCCTAGAATGTCTGTGTGCGCGTGTACATGTGGTAGGGAATATAGACTGTAAGCTCCACTGGGGCAGGGACTGATGTGAATGTTCAAATATTCTCTGTAAAGCGATGCGGAATATGTGTGCGCTATATAAGAAACTGCTAATAAAATAATAAATAATAATAAATAAATATCTGAGTCTGACCAATAAAAGAAAGCACTGCCAGCAGGACAAACACTAGGGCAACACATGGGAAGAGGCTGTAATGTAAATGATTACCCAAACAAGAAGTACAGTAAAGGTTGGTAATGTGTTACGGCATTAGATGGGCCAAGTGGTTCTTATCTGTTGTCAAATTGTATGTTTCTCTGTTTCTATAATAGAGATAAAACAGGAGAAAAATAACAAAGACAATGTAAAGGCCATGCTTAAATCTGTATCTTGGTTAATCAGTGCAACCAATAGGTACAATGATGCAAGATACAATATTCTGATATTTTCAAGGTCATGGTTCAGGGCCCGGGTGTTATTTACTAACATGCAAATATATTTCTGTTCTGACAAATAGGATTACTGCTTGCATTGTACAGAAGATACAGTGATGATTTAGGTCAGGGGTGTCAAACACAAGGCCTGAGGGCCAAATCCGGCCCGCCAGACCTCTTCATGTGGCCCGCGCAGCCGCCGCCAGCCTTCACCTTTTATTCTCGATTTTTTTTTTAAACAAGAAAGCCGCCTCTTCAGCGCATGCGCGGCAGCCTACAAGCCAGAGAACGTCTGCCCTCTAGCGCAGTGCCGCCGGTCGTCAACCCCTCCTCCGCTCCCACCTGCTGTATAGGAGCCAGAGAGAGGAAAGAGCAGGTCCGTCGTGGTGAATGGTGCTGCTGCTGCTGTGCGCTCCAGGTCACTTACTGCTGAGTGTGCACTGCACAGTGACCGGCAGCACGCTGCCCCCCACTCCTGTATAGATAGTGCGAGGAGCGCTACTCACAGGAGGGAGGGGGAAATGCGCCTGTGTGAGAGCGCAGCTGTGTCCTTGGTGGTGGAGCAGCTCAGACTGGAGTGGACGCATCAGAGCGGGTAAGTGTCAAACTCTCTGCCTATGTGTGTGTGTGTGCACTGGCACATTGCAGCCCATCATTAATTGCTGTGTCCCATGATAATAAGCAGGACATATGCCCTAAGACTGAGTGCTGCCCCCCTGTGCAGGCAGCGTGTGCCCTAATGCACTGCAGTTCACAGCAATAGCAGGAGGGAAATGCTACTGCTGAGTATACAATAATTGAATGCAGTGACAATAGTTTATGATAATGAAGAGTGGACACATAGTCCTACAGATACAACCGGCCCTTTGAGGGTGACCAAACTGCTGATGCGGCCCCCGATGAATTTGAGTTTGACACCCCTGATTTAGGTGCATCATCATCATCATCAACAGCATCAAATTACTTATGATATCAGTAAAAGTGCCGGTATGTGGGGAGAGAAAAATCCCCCATTAATCTCGGCTATAATCCAATAATGGTCCCCTCCCTACCAGGAGACTTGGTTATGGTATCAGTGTCTAGAACAACCATGTTACGGTCGACCACACTTAAGGAGCCCATACACGGTCCGTTGTGGTCCGGCTCCGTTCTGTACTATGCGATGCGCGCTCCTGCGCATCACATAGTACGGTACAAAAAGTATGTGCTGCACATACTTTTTGTACTAGGTACACATCGGATCGGATGTGTGCTGTTTAAGTCCCAAACGGATCCGTTAAACGGACCGTGTATGGGCAGCTCAAGTCGTACGTGTCGTTAGACACCTATAGAATAGTTGACTGCGTCTTGATCAACAGTAACAATAGTTAGATGCAAACGTTAGATTGACAGGAGCGTGATCGACAGTTATTAGGCCAACATGAGTTTTTCATGTTTTTTTCTTTCATTTTCGTCAAATTCCTGAGATTTTTAGCTACATGCTAGGGGACCCTAGCACTATTGGGGACCCTAGCACTATTGGGGACCCTAGCACTATTGGGGACCCTAGCACTATTGGTTGCTTTGGGCAACATCTCCTCTTTTTTAGAAGCTTTAGTAAATGTACTCCTAAGTGAGGGAAGAAAAAGCAAAAGAGGGAAGAGGGCCCTGCTCGTGAGAGCCTATAATCTATCACTGCAGAGATATTGATGTCTTATCTAAAGACCCATACACACCGGGCGATTTTGAGCTGAAAGCCACTCAAACTACGTGTTTTGAGCGGCTTTCAGGTCAAAGCAGCCCAGTGTGTATGGCCCGGCAATGAGCGCTGCTGCGTGCTCCGGCATCATCGCCGGTAAAGCCGCTCATCTGCTGGTATTACGGGTATTACCAGCAGATGAGCGGCTTTGTGGACAGCTTTGCATAGCGCTGCGCTATGCAAATCCCCCGTGCCCTGCTGACAGCGCCGGGCAGGGGGAAAGCGGCTCAGTGTGTATGCACTGAGCGGCTATGCCCCCCCAACGATGACAGCGATGTTCGCTGTCCATACACCATGCTGGGCAAAATAGCCCAGTGTATATGGACCTTAGGAACAAGTTCCTCATTTCCAGAAAGTGTCTCTGTACTAATGCAGCAATACTTATATATCAGATAAAATAAAAAAAAATACTTAACAAAACACCTAAAAAATGCAATACAACAAAAATATTGTTATTTTCGTATACTTTGTCATTTATTGCTGCATGTTTTGGTTCACAACAAAAGCTTGATTTGTGTGTGTGCGTATATATTAATCGCTGAATACTTCATTGAATGTATTTTATAATAGCCATCCCATATGTTTGCTTGTAATTAAACGTTGCTTTCTGGGACTGGTCTTTGTTCTTTCATTTCCCTTATAGTACAGAAATGAAATGTGCAGGAGACACACAGATGAAAAGAGAGAGAGAGTTCAGCTGCAGCCAGTGTTCTCAGTTCCCCTCCCCAAGCCAAGCTTTTTATTTTCCAAAGCAATGCAATTGCTTGGTGTGGTTTTAAGAGCAGGAGTGCCATTCTCACAAATGATGACTCTGCTGACGTCAATGGCATTCTTATCATGCTTAGTGCGACATCAGAAACCAGCCCTTAGAGGCTACTCTTGTTCACAGTAGCAGGGCTGACACTAAGCTGCGGACTGGAGCTTTCCTTCAGGAATTCAGCGGTAGCTGAAATGCTGCAATAACATGATATCTCAAGCACAAACCAACACTGCTCAAGTCACAATGAATAGATAATTAAATGAATACACAAACACACACACACACACACACACACACACAGACTAACAACTTGCTTTCAGACCTCATCCCTGTATTCTCCTTCGGTTCTGTGCAGTATACTCAGTGTTAAAAACCTCTTCAAAACATTAATGTGATAGAGTAGAAACACCTCTGGCTTTGTATGTGTATTGTATTGAACAAACAACATATCTGAGCTCTGGTACAATAGATAACAAACTCTGCCGAGATATTTCTAATATGGCATATTTTTGCCGTATTCGTCCTTCCATTTTGGGGGGTGTTCTGGTTCCCTAAGACCCCCATCTACAATATGCCGCTTCATAAGAGGGAGCTGCAAACTACAATACAGTATTATGATAAATCTGCCGGCCCATTGTGATCGGATTTATAAAACTCTGGGCTTTATAATCCTATATAAAATGTGTCGTGTGTGAAAAGTCAGGCAGAACGCTCGGTCAGTAAACACAAATCCTGCAGAATCTCGCCAATTCAAGGAAGAAGAAAAAAAATGTCTTGGAAGACAGAAGCAGACCGTCACAAATTCCGTTATATCACAGCAAATGATTTTTCTTTTCTTTTTTTTTTTTTTCCCGAATGTGTGTTTCTGTTTAAGAAATTATAACAGAACCACGGTTGTAAAATAAACCATAGTTGCAAGAATGTTATAAAATATGTAAACGCTGGAACATATCTGAGTTGATTTGAAAGTTGCTTTCGCAAGCATTAGCAATTTACTAAAAAAAGAAAAGGAAATTTCCCGTCATTGTTATTAATGATCGGACAAAAAGGCTGCATGTGGCTGCCAAAAAACATGAGCGTTGTCTAAGCACTGCCCATACATTTTCCAGGTGTGTATAGAGAATGATCTTCTGTTCGGATGACAGAGAACTAACTATGTAATCCTGCATTCCAAGTTTTTTTGCATTTATCAAGGGCTCACAAACGCACCCAGTCGATGTTGTTTCTCCACTCTTTATGAGGCAAAAAGATTGTTAGATGCGAAAATGTTTTATTTCATGTTATTAAATTATACATAGAACTCAAACACAAAAACAAACCAAGGAGCATAACCACACACACATAAACATACAATACAACATAAGGGGTACTACAGTTGTTGTCGATAACCGCAACGTCACTTATTTTCCTGCGCACCTCTATAGGGTTCCGGTGCTGTTCCAATGGAATGAACCACAGACTGTTGCAGCAAAAAAGGCAACTATGCAATTGCAAAATGTAGAAAGTTTAATAAAAATGTATACAAGTATAGGTCATACGTTAGTAGGCGAGGAAGCGGCGTTACAGAAAGCAGATGATAATGATGGCATGGTGAGTAATATACGCATCGAACATGGTGCTTTAGTAAATCGCAATAATGCGATTAAGTGAACAAGGTGCAGAATAACAAAAGCAATGCGCTGCACACACACCAGCCAACCCAATACATAACTAACGGAACACAATGCAAAACAGCAGCACAAGTGCGGTCAGAACGCGGGAGGGGAGAGAAAAGAATTAATCCCTCTCAGGAAGGAAACGTCTCGAGAAAAGGATTATTCCTGGAGTTTCTTCAATTCAATCATCTCCGTGACAGGAGAGGACTTTTTGAAATGATTGAGGGGCGCTAATGTTTTTTTCTTTACCCGCCATACAGTACTGTACATCGGAACCCCTCCATGGTTACTGACTGAGGGTGCACCAACATACAGGAGGACGTGGCTGGGCCCCCGCAGAGCTTGTCTGTGATCGCTATTGTGTTATTTAACTCAGCCTTGTTTCATATTATTGAACTCATCCTGCTAAAGTATAATTAAGGGGACGTCCAGCCTTAAAGAGAGTGCATCGCAAACCTCAGGGGTCCCAAGTGTAACAATTTGGAGGGATAGGGGCAGATTTATAATTGTAATGTACACTGGCAGAACACCACAGATCTACTAATAGAATTGATGTCATCTATTATTCCTGCTAATTATTTTAATTGACAAAGGTAACATCCCCTTAATAATAATTGATGTGCAATAATATGGAGTGATTTACATAACAAATTACGCGATTTTTATAGACGCACTAACAAAAAAAGGTGGTAAAACATGAGACAACAGTGGTAATATTATTATTATGTTTTAATATAGTAGTATTACATTAAACATATTGTGCACCGCTATGACATCACTGCTTCCAAGTATGATGCAATAGCCTGCTTTCTGCTGAATATGAGGATGGTCTGCATCCCCTGCATGCTTTAATGTACTAATACATTTCTCATTTGCATTATGCAGCACGGCTATCTGGAATGTTTATCTCATATATTATTAATAATTCCCATCAAATACAAAAAGGAGGCAGTACATTGTCTGTTGCATGTGATGTAATCTTGGTGCAGCTAATGCCAAACAGAAATCCATTGTATTGTTTGTTTCTAGGTTCTCTTCCTTCTGACATTCTGAAGATCAGCTACAGATTTAACTTCGGAGAGCATCATGGACCAGCCACAGCATTTCTAACAAAGGCTGGCTGCTAAGCGAAAGGGACAAGGGAGCCCCCAGCTTGTCAGTCATAAGCAGCACAGGAGGCCCAGGATTGGTTGTTGCTACTATGCTTCCCTGTGAGGTCACTAAATCATGTGACTCCCTACATAACAGCGTACAGGAGAAGGACAAGGGCTGCAAAATTGCAGAATGTCGTGTTACTCTGTTCTATGCACGAGATTACACATATGATTTCTAAAGAATCCCTACAGTTATTGCCTTTGTGCTCTTTTTTTTCTTCTTAAATAATGTGTAAAGAAGAAAACCGGGTACTCTTTACCTAGTAGGGCGCCCACGATTTTGATCTTGGGCATCGTAAGGTAAAAAAATTGCGTCGGTCGCATCGCATGCGACCAAAAAATCGCATGCGATGCGACCAACGCGATTACCGCGATTTCCCATAGGGAACAATGTTAAATGTCCCAATTGACCCGATTTTCCATAGGGAACAATGTTAAATGGCCCACAGAGGCCAAATAGGCACCCTGAAGTGTGAAATGGCCCCCCCAATTGTTAACGCCACCCCACGATCAACGTCAACCCGAAGTGTGGCAAGCGCAGCGAGCCCGCGAGGGGCGGCGGTATGCATCCTACCACCTTTTCATACCCCCACTATCCACGTCGGCGTGGAGTTGAGAATAGAAAGTGTGGCGAGCGCAGCGAGCCACCGAGCCCGAAGCGTGGCGAGCGCAGCGCGCCCCGCGAGGGGATGCGGACACCTTCACAGGTATACGCGTCCCCTCGCGGGCTTCACAGGTGTCCGCGTCCCCTCGCGGTGCTCGCTACGCTCGCCACGCTTCGCGCTCGGTGGCTCGCTGCGCTTGCCACACTTTCTATTCTCAACTCCACGCCGACGTGGATAGTGGGGGTATGAAAATGTCGTAGGACGCGTACTGCCGCGCTCCGGGTTGACGTTGATCGTGGGGTGGCGTTAACAATTGGGGGGGCCATTTCACACATCAGGGTGGCTATTTGGCCTCTGTGGGCCTTTTAACATTGTTCCCTATGGAAAATCAGGTCAATTTGGACATTTAACATTGTTCCCTATGGTAAATCGCGTCGGTCGCATCGCATGCGATTTTTTGGTACATGCGATGCCCGCGATGGGCGCCCTTCTAGGTAAAGAGTACCGAAAACCGCTTTGTGATGGAAGGCTAAAGAATATGCTGTTTTGTTATTTCGGCTTTAAAGGACACTATGGGGCCCATTTGTTAATGGGACAATGGTCCGCTGTGCCATGTGCGAGCACAGGTTCCGAACGCCTGTGTTTCCATGCCACCGGCTGTTTGACTGACAGCAGGTAGGCATTTGGAGGTGTGCTGCCGGTGTTTTCCGGGAGCGTCGGGAGGGACGCTGAGGTCTTCAGCGGCCTCCTTCTCCGCACAGCCTACACAACGCAGACTGAGTCCTGGCTCACTCAGCGCTGCAAGCAGGGCAAAAATCATTCAGGGGGGGTGGGGCGGCCGTTCGTCAGGGCGGCAGCTAACTGCTTTCTGGGAAAATGGCCTGATGGTCAGTGTCTCACTATTCAATCCGATATTAACGCCCGAAAAGGGCCCACAATTGTGTGATAATACATGGGATACGGGATAATTTCCGAGTCACATGCAGCCTTCCTGTTGTGCCATCATATTTGTTTGTTATAGATTTGAATGTATTTAACTTATTACGGAGAATACGGCCAATATGCAGCCCTTTTGAAGGTTTCAGGGGCCCAAAGTGGTCCCAAGGTGAATCAGGTTGCCAATCAGTGTTCTAGTGGTATCCATTGTAGTCTTAAAGTGGAAGGAGATAACTCACCAGCCAAGCAGCTGTGTTTGAAATATGACAGTTGGTAGTTGATTGGCTGGTGCGTTATCTCCTTCCACTTTATCTCCAGTGTATCTCTTCTCCAGGCTTAATACATCTCCTGTAATTTTTTAAACACAGCGTGTAACATGTAAGGTAGGAGTTGATTGGCTGGTACTTTTATCTCTCTTGAAGGCGAAGTATATGTCCCCTTATATTAGCCATACCTTTACACTATTTCTTGCTGGAATTTCAGAGGCTGCAGCTGCACCCCTGACCCATACAAGCGCGCTCATTACCTGAGATATCACACACTTTTTTGTCTGTCTACACTTATAACTTTGAGGACAGGCGGCAGTTGGATTACTGTTGCTCCACCTACGCCGGCTATGGTGCACCTGGCATGTAAACTTTTCAGAGGATGGTTGGTAGCTCAATCGATAGTTAAGCAATCGATGTCCATCTCTTGTCACGCCTGAGGTTTGTGTTTGCCTCTGATCAGTTAAAAACTATACCGAGGAGGTTTCATAAAAATTTTCCACATATACAGTATGCATAACTAAGAGCTAAGAGTTCCGTAATACAGTCACTTGGTGAGTAGCAGGATGGTCTAGGACCGATGGTGAGTAGCAGGATGGGCTAGGACCGATGGTGAGTAGCAGGATCGTCTGGGACCGATGGAGCAGGATGGGCTGGGACCAATGGAGCAGGCATTCTGAAGACCTGCTACAGATTTAATTTCGGAGAGCACCGTGGAATAGGAACGGCATTTCTAACAAAGACTGGCTGCTAAGCTAATGGGACAGTATTGGTTGTTGCTACTATGTTTCAACAGCATGATGCAAACAGGCCTGCAGCCTATGCCAACAATGGAGAAGCTGCTATAGGGGAGCGGTGCAGGGGACATCTGTCTGGGAGAGCGGAGCATGCTGTGTCACTACAGTGGGGTGACAGAGGAGAAGTCTGATCAAGCACTGATGAGCGCAAACCGCACACCGAATCCAGACAGCATCTGTCTGGAGAGACATCTGAATGGTAAGAAAGCGTTCTTTATTACCCGGATCGTGACATCTCTACTCCCAAGGCCCCTGGCTCTGGTCTGAACAATACATAGCTCAGGTGCCACAGTGGTGAATTCAGAAGGCATAACAGACACCTTCTGCATCAGTGATTTTCAACCTTTTTACCTTGCAGCACACTAAACAAGATTTTAAAATCGCCAAGGCACACCATAGGTCAAAACACATTGGCCCCCACAGGAAAAAAACAATCACACTGGTCCCCACAGGTAACAACAATAAAATACATTGTCCCTTTACTTGAAAAGATGAGACCAGTAAATAACAGTTGAACTGGTGGTGGCTGTAAACTGGTTTGGGCATCTCTAGATCTGGGGGCACACTTGAGAACAGCTCAAGGCACACTAGTGTGACACGGCACGGTGGTTGAAAAACACTGTTCTACATAGTCACTTCGTCCCTCCCTCTCCTCACAATGCCTCACTGTTCACCATGGCTAAGTTCACAGCTGGCTCCATCTCCTCCACCAATGATAGTCTGGCAGGGTATGCAGTGAGTGAGGTGGTGGGACAGGCTGACAGCTTGGCACTACGGTAGGCAGAAGTAGCTGGGAGAAGGTGTATGTGTTATGCAGGGCGATCACTCTCATCACCCACCCTGGTTCCACCACGGAGATGCACATGTTCAAAAAAGGGACCTTTCTGCTCTTCCCAGAGGAGGTTTTAGGGCCCTACTTAGATTTTCCAGTGGCCCTGCGATCCACTGTGCATCTAAGTTCTAAGTATATTCAGTCATCACTTTATTATAACTGCGTAAGAAACAAGTGAGCAGCAAGGCCAGTCAGCGATGGCCTTATCTGGGACATCTGATTAGTCCTCCTGCTACAGAGTCACACATTCCTGGTTCTAGCCGGGGATTTGAGAAGAACCCTGGATAAAATGCTTGCATGAAGCCACCCACTCCAGGCTCACAGAGTAGCTAATTAGCTCCATGTGGTAACGTACATTTAATGAACTATGGTTCTCTTTCTCTTCTCTGCAGCAGGCTGCCTAGTCTGCAGGAGATATAACTAAGCGGGCAGAGTTTGAGTGACAGCTTTGTAAACCTGCTTTGTAGAAATGCACGTGTGGGCTGGGGGATTCATACAGAACATAGGGGGTGATTCAGGTTAGTAAATAAAGCAGAAAAGCAACAAACTAAGGGAGTTATTGTGACCTCATCCTATGGCTGCGAATTCGCTGTTCGGGCAATAATTGATCGACTGTGCATGCATACAGGGTGAGATTTCACTCTGGTTGGGCGCCGATTACCTGATCGTAAGGATCTATATATCAGGTCTGAATAACCCCTTAACCCCTTCGGTGGTATGACCGGAAGTTTTCCGGGCTGAGCGGCACTGCTGCAGCGGGCTGTCCCGGAAAATTTCCTGGCATACCACGATATGTAGGTGCACGCCAGTGGTGCCTCCAGCAGTGCACCACTGGCGCACCACCTTGTAGTAGCAATCCACTGCTATTTTTTTTTCTGTGCAGGGTAAATGCTGGCGCTGCCAGCATCCCACAAATGTTAGACAGCTATATTTTTACACTTTAATTTAGATTTCAGTTGTAACACACCCCACTCAAATCTGAATTTCCCTGCACGAGTTACATCTGCCCCACTTGCAGGATACCTTTTTCATATTTAAAACCAGGACCGGCCTGAGAAGGGGCAGAGCTACCAGCCATGTGGGTGTGGTCTCTAAAAAGAAGGGACGTGGCCTATTGCCTCAACCCCCGCCAGCACTCCCCGAGCAGCCCCTGGTGCCCTCCCTGCTTTGAGCAGACCAGTGATGATCTCCGGCTCCCTCAACAACCCCGCCCCATCCGCAGGATACAGGCCTAAATCATAGCACATAAACCATGTACAGCTTTCCCAGTGTCTCTCTCACAGTATTGCTGCTTTCCCACTGCAGGTCTAAAACGGTAAATTGACGAATTTTCAGCGCAATTTACCATTTAAGGCTGCAGTGTGAAAGCGCCAGAGTTGAAATACCGGTTAAAGTTAACCGGTATTTCAACCCGTTTCAAAAGCAGAGTCCTACACGGTAAAATACCGTTTTTGAGGCGGTGGGAATGCCTCTTAAACGGTATTTAACATCCCACACTACTTCCCCCTCCCCTGGTACCTGTCCTGGAGGAGGGGGAACTAGTGTGGGAGGAGGAAGCAGAGGAAGGTCCATTAGGAGATTGTCATTTCATCAGCGGGGGTCCCTGCCGCAAATGGGAAATAGCTGAGCCGTTCATTAAATATGCGCATATCTAATGAACGGCTCATTAAATATGCGCGTATTAAATGAGTGGCTCCGCTATTTCCCATTCATGACAGGGACCTTCCTCCTTCTGAGCATGGACCTGCCTGGATCCCCAGTGGGGGACATGCCGACTCGCTGCCTACTGCACTGCCCCGGAGCAAGGTACCAGGGCAGGGGGGGAGTACGGGGGGAGCAAGGTACCAGGGCAGGGGGGGAGGGGGGTACGGGGGGAGCAAGGTACCAGGGCAGGGGGGGAGGGGGTACGGGGGGAGCAAGGTACCAGGGCAGGGGGGGAGGGGGGTATGGGGGAGCAAGGTACCAGGGCAGGGGGGGAGGGGGTACGGGGGGAGCAAGGTACCAGGGCAGGGGGGAGGGGGGTACGGGGGAGCAAGGTACCAGGGCATGGGGGGAGGGGGGTACCAGGGAGGGGGGGAGCGAGGGTACCAGCTGGCAGGTAAGGGGGGAGTGGGGTCAGGACAGGTACAAGGGGACACAAGGGGATTCAAAACGTTTTACCTGCAATGGGAATGGTACTTAAACGGTATTTAAAACGGTAATCTGCTGCAGCGGGAATGCTAATACCGTTTTAAATACCGTTTAAAAATACCAGTACTTAAAACGGGTCTGCAGTGGGAAAGCAGGATATGGGACCTGTTTTTAAATGGACAAGTTATATACAAACAATACATCAGTGAATGAAAACCCAGGTGTGAAATGAACATCCTTATCTTGTACTGTACAAAAAAAAAAAAACTTTGACAATAAATAACAGCACTGGAAAATTCCTTTTGACCCTATGGCTCCCGAGCAGTAGTTCTAAAAACTCAAGTGATCATAACTTCTAACATATAAAACTTGGCTTAACAGGTCTGTTGTGCTGGAATGACCTCAGCCTCAGCACGTGCCAGACGCCTCTGTAACAGCTTCTCCTTCCTGCCCCCCACAGGTTTACCACATGCCACAGCACATTACATAAGCACTGGCTCATCTTACTACCACAGGCTCCTTCACAATACAGGGACAATGCAACTAGAGGTATAAATTCCTTTAGCCCATGAGCACTCACTACACTGCCACCCCCCCCCCCCCCCTCCTTATGTAACCCTTTACCATAGCTAAAAACTGTCCCCAGTAGACTCAGATATTGAAATTTGTCCCTTCAAATGTTTGTGGCTGGAAATGTCCCAAACTCACAAAAACTGTCTAGCTATATAATGGCTGTATATCTGCCCATAATACGTGGGTCCATCTATTCTCAGGCTTACTTACAAATTAGTTCTTATTTGAAAGATAAGTACAGGTTGAGTATCCCTTATCCAAAATGCTCGGGACCAAAAGAATTTTGGAAAACAGATTATTCCATTATTTTTTATATTTCAATGAGGTATCTTGCATTTATACACATCAAACACATGAAATACACACAAATATCGTTTATTTGTGCATGAAGCAAGGTTTCAAAACATGAAACAAAGTTTATGTACAATCTCAGATACTGAATTTGAATGCCAAGCAATCTTTTTTGCACATATTTAGTGCCAGTTACATGTTATTTCCCCAGTAGTGCCAGTTACGTATCATGTCCCCAGTAGTGCCAGTTACATATCATATCCCCAGTAGTGCCAGTTACGTATCATATCCCCAGTAGTGCCAGTTACGTATCATGTCCCCAGTAGTGCCAATTACATATCATGTCCCCAGTAGTGCCAATTACATATCATATCCCCAGTAGTGCCAGTTACATAGCATATCTCCAGTAGTGCCAGTTACATATCATGTCCCCAGTAGTGCCAGTTACATATCATGTCCCCAGTAGTGCCAGTTACATATCATGTCCCCAGTAGTGCCAATTACATATCATATCCCCAGTAGTGCCAATTACATATCATATCCCCAGTAGTGCCAGTTACATATCATGTCCCCAGTAGTGCCAGTTACATATCATGTCCCCCAGTAGTGCCAATTACATATGTTCCAGTAGGTTTTAAGTGGGACAAAATATATATTCTGGAAACTATGGATAAGGGATATTTTTATGCTGCAAAAAAAAAAAAAAATGAAATAGCAAATGACATTATCGAGTGACCAGTAGCAGGTAATGCACCAAAGTCCACCTAGACTGCGCTGTGCATGGTATCTGTGCCTGCAGCAGCCTGGGGGTCCCAGGAAGTGATTATCACACACTGTACACAACTGTGAGCTACCGCCAAACTCTGCCACATGCCCTCACTAATCACACCCACAGAACACATTGGTTCTCCTCAATAAAATACAACAAGTCTTATGCACTGGATGTGTTTGGTGATGTACAGGTGTAACCACGCTCATCTATACCGCGACAATCACCACAGGTGACTCCCGTGATGATTGGCGCAATCCCGTCACCATGCGCATGCGTGTAATTCACTCCTGTGACTCATAGAAACATATTGAGCGGCGATATCACAGCCTAACGTTTCCCAGTCACAGGTGTGAATATGATGCGACAATCGTGAGCGAGCCATGGCGATCAGGGATAGATGAACGCAAATACATTTCCCAAGATAAAGATTTTACAATCATCGCACCAATTCTTACTCTAATACATAGTTCAATATAGATGTAATACTCAGAACTACAAAAACATACTTTTTAAAAAAAAATAACTAATTCACTTATTTACAGGCATAGACAGAGCTCTATAGGACCCATATTAAAACAAAATTCTGAACTATAGTGGTGCTTTAATCTTATTTCCCATAATAGTGTCCTACTTCGCGTTGTCACATGGTAGGGCTGCCAGTACACATTATGCAACAAACTACCCCCTATTCACATTATGCCATACAGTGTTCCTTGTTCATAGAATTCCACATTTCAGTGCCTCCAGCTTGTAGAATGCCATATTTCAGTGCCCTTCAGTTCAAATTATGCCACAGTACAGTGCCCCAGTTCACATTATGTATTTTATAGTATAGTTCTACATTACAATGAACAGATCAGATTATGCCACATTACAGTGCCCCATTCAGATTATGACACTTACCATCCTAACATCCACTACACACACCTCTCACTGCAAATGGAATATGATGCCCAGTGTTCGGGCAACAAGACCATGCCCCTCACATGAAGCCATACCCCCTAAAATGGGACCACACCCTCTGGATCTTTCACGGCGAAACAATTTGTTAGCAGGTAGCCAATTGCTTAGTAGGTAAATTTGGGAAATTGGTATGGAACTATATAACCTGGGTACGAGCCTCCAGAGGTTCCAGGAGGTTCCTTCGCTATGGGCCCCACTGCCCATAGCGAAGGAACCTCCTGCACGCACTGTACAGATGTGTCTTCATACAACTTGCCTCAATATGCCACGCAGTGAGAGATGCCTGGCGTGAGTGAGCCGACAGGTCCCGAGCAACCCCATTAGTGTTGGGCGCCTGTTTTCGCATCTTTATGTGAATAAGACGCACAAGAAAACTGATTCAACTGATATGTGGCCTGCTTATATTCTGTGTGGGGCTGAGCAGATCTACTCAGACAGGATTTTATGCCGGGACCAGCCCAGCATTTTCCAGAAGTGCTGTCTAGCCCTGATAATAGCCAAAGGAAAGACACCTTCACCAAACACCATTTAAAATGATCAAGACCAGGAGTTCCTAGGACCAATCAGCTTATGCTTGTGATTGGCCAGCCACCCAACTCAATTCATATACAAAACAATCCAATATTATCATATTCCCTAATAATGTGCGAAAATGATTACAGTCAGCCACGCGCACACCCCGACACAAACCCAGTACACACATTTCCCAATATCCTTGTAAACAGGCATGTGTCATACAAGTCAGAAAATGCTCTACTAATAAAGCAGTTCTGCTCCCAGTTCTAAGCTCTCTTATGAGTCAGAACCACTAGAGGAGATCGTAGCTACTTGATTCATTTCCTTCGTCTCCCTGACTCTGCCTCTCTGTCTCTTGCTGTGGTTAGTGAGACAGCACTGACAGGCATCTCATCAACTCCACACTATACCAGGTCTCCCTATTCCTGACACCATTAGAAGCCATTAGATGTAAGATTCATAGCAATATTCACATTTTTAGCAGAGGGACAGATTATGTTAGTTATAGCCGAAACAGTATTGAGGGAGTTTAAATAAATAAATATATACTGTATATATATATATATATAATCTCATATATATATATATATATATATATATATATATATTTATATATATATATGTCTAGAGTCTGTGAGTCTCCGAAACACTGCCATCTGCTGGCAGGGAGTGAAACTACATCTCTTTCTCACACATGCACAGACAGTAGCAGACTAGCTTTCAAAGCTTTTGCTCTGAGCAGGCTTACTAGTGTGTGTGTAGATATATATATATTGTGTACGGTTTGTAGTGCGGCACTCCAAAGTAACTCCAGTCAGATAGTAAGCTTCATCAGTTTATTAGAAGCTTCAGCAACGTTTCAATGCCGCGGCGGGCATTGTCATCAGGCTAAAAACCGCGGCATTGAAACGCTGCTGAAGCTTCTAATAAACTGATGAAGCTTACTATCTGACTGGAGTTACTTTGGAGTGCCGCACTACAAAACCGTACACTGTAATATTTCTAAGTGGAGGCATCCAAACAGCTATTCACTTAGGAGGTTGTGCCGGGCCAGACTGTTGCTAGATATATATATATATATATATATATATATATATATATATATATATATATATACCTGTACATTATTTTTTTTTTCCCGAACTGAACACAGCAGCAGACACCACAGGGCAATACAGCGTACTACAGCAATGAATCCGTTTTCAGGCCTACATTAGAGGCAGCCAGTGATATGGTGAATAATAAATGAGGCCGCAGGCCATTACTGAGGCGCTATGTGGTCATGGTGGGAGCGCATAATATCACTGCTTGCAGCAGTTATTTATCCCTCTTGTATTCTAGTTTTCCATTACAATTACATTTCAATATGCTAAAATAAAATCTTATTATAATTATTCTGACCACCTGAAAATGAACTAGAGCTGGAGCCTGAGCACATTTAACCCCACGGACTAATCACAGGTAAGTACCCCATACTGAGCATGTGTGTGACCCCATGGACTAATCACAGGTAGGTATCCCATACTGAGCATGTGTGTGACCCCATGGACTAATCACAGGTAGGTACCCCATACTGAGCATGTGTGCAGCCCCATGGACTAAGCACAGGTAGGTATCCCATAATGAGCATGTGTGTGACCCCATGGACTAATCACAGGTAGGTATCCCATAATGAGCATGTGTGTGACCCCATGGACTAATCACAGGTAGGTATCCCATAATGAGCATGTGTGTGACCCCATGGACTAATCACAGGTAGGTATCCCATAATGAGCATGTGTGTGACCCCATGGACTAATCACAGGTAGGTACCCCATACTGAGCATGTTTGCGACCCCATGGACTAATCACAGGTAGGTACCCCATACTGAGCATGTGTGTGACCCCATGGACTAATCACAGGTAGGTATCCCATACTGAGCATGTTTGCGACCCCATGGACTAATCACAGGTAGGTACCCCATACTGAGCGTGTGTGACCCCATGGACTAATCACAGGTAGGTATCCCATACTGAGCATGTTTGCGACCCCATGGACTAATCACAGGTAGGTATCCCATACTGAGCATGTGTGTGACCCCATGGACTAATCATAGGTAGGTACCCCATACTGAGCATGTGTGCAGCCCCATGGACTAAGCACAGGTAGGTATCCCATACTGAGCATGTTTGCGACCCCATGGACTAATCACAGGTAGGTACCCCATACTGAGCATGTGTGCAGCCCCATGGACTAAGCACAGGTAGGTACCCCATACTGAGCATGTGTGCAGCCCCATGGACTAAGCACAGGTAGGTACCCCATACTGAGCATGTGTGTGACCTCATGGACTAATCACAGGTAGGTACCCCATACTGAGCATGTGTGCAGCCCCATGGACTAAGCACAGTTAGGTACCCCATACTGAGCATGTGTGTGACCTCATGGACTAATCACAGGTAGGTACCCCATACTGAGCATGTGTGCAGCCCCATGGACTAAGCACAGGTAGGTACCCCATACTGAGCATGTGTGCAGCCCCATGGACTTAGCACAGGTAAGTACCACTTTAGGAGCATGAGTAGAACACCACGGGACTGATAACAGTAAGTTACCTTATGTAGTGTAGACTATAAATTCTCTGAATGAGTTAACCACCAAAGTATCAGGATGATGAGACTGAAGCATGCTAAAGAGAAGCCGGGTGACTCATAGCCCTGTGTAACTGATTACTTTTAATTTAATGATAATCATACAAGTTCACTGGGGAAAAGATGTATTGATTGGAACTCAAACACACTTTTAATTTTAATTATGTATTCATGAAGGAGATGCCTGCAAAGCTAAAGTGTAAAAAACACATATCCATACCCATATTCTATCTATCTATCTATCTATCTATCTATCTATCTATCTATCTATCTATTTACATAATTTTATATGTGTGTGTGCAAATATAGATAGGGTTCGGCGACTTCTGTTGCTATATATAGGGACAGTAAAAATGTTTTATTTAAACACTGAATAAAAAGAGGGGGGTGTTTTCTATAAAAATGACAGTCCAATATACAAAAAATACACTTACTAGCTTAAAACATGAGCATAAAAACCGTCAGATGTAAGTATAGAAATAAGGTAGCTTAACTTTTCAGGAGGTAGATAAGGCAGCACCCAACGCGTTTCGTCCTGTAGACTTCATCAAGGGGTCCCCTTGAATTATATTAAAAATATAGAATTTTATATATATATATATATATATATATATATAACAATATTGACAGTGCGCTAGATTGTCTCTCACAAATCCTCTGTTATGGAACTACAAGTCCCAAGTTTTGACAGTTCCAAATGAGGAGACGGTCTTTCCTTTCTCCTACGTATTGCACTCAGTGACTTTATCACTGGCAGCTCTGATTCCTTCACCCGCAGGTGATACTCATCCCACAGGAATTTGAATCTAGAGAAAGTAGGCGCTCCATATGACAGAATGTCCGTTGAATCAAAAAATACATTTATTGCTAAAAAGTGACACAAAGGTCACGGTTCCAATCACTGCAGTTACAGTAGATGGCATGGATGGCTGTATACAAACACTTATTTGTTGGAGCCGGTTACACTCAACCTGTCCCTGAGTGCCGCCATCACCATCGGATATATATACTGTATATATAGTATTCCTGAAGATGGTTTGAAATCAATAAACCGAAAAGTTGAAACAAAGCACTTGCATTAGTGTATTCTTGCAATATTGGACCCAGGAGTGCCGCTCCACATTCTACATATTCATCTACGCCAGAGAAGGCACCGGGCAAAGCTATCAATTTACTACATTGTGAGTGCCAGACCATCGACATATTTTTATTAGTAGCTGTAGATCACTGTTAGGAATCACAAGGCGGCACCCTACGGGTTTTTATGAAGTTATATTAAATCACAGCATATTAGAAGAAGGTCATTAAAATCGTCAGTTTCGGGATATACACCACTTCATCAGGACGAACTATAAGGGTATAAAGTGCTATGTGCAACAAAACGGTTTTTTATGTCAGCTGCCTGCCCCCTGAAGGCTGACAGCCGCCCCTTCGCTTAGGGATGCCCAGCGTTTTCCTGGCTGCACCCAATGTTTTCCTGGGTACGCCTAGGAAATGCAGGGTGTTTACATGCGAATGCCCTCTACTTGCCTCCAGCACGCCCACCCCCACTGCGAGCTCCAGAGACTATACAAGTCTCCAAGGGCACCTGCAGTCAAGACCTTCACATGCGCCTAGTAGATTATACGCATCAGGAAAACATCGGACACCGTTGCGAATTCGACCAGACCGCAATGAGGACCTTAATTCAAAAGTTCAGAACATGGGATGTCCTGTGTTAGGGTATGCGGTCGCTGGGTAGACAATGTATAGGTCGACATGCCCAAGGTCGAGTGACAAAATGTCAACACAACATGAGTTTTTCAAGTTTTTTATTTCTTCAAAAAAAGGTGGTTTTTCATACTTTACTATCCCAGTGGGCATACAGTGGGAATAATATAGTGTGCCAAGCGCAGATGAGGCACCACTCCCAAATCATGGTTAGCGCAGGGAGCCATGTGAGGTGACGCGGTACACTTATAGTGTCCATGTCGACATAGACAAAATTGTGAAAAACTCAAGTCATCCTTATTCATCAGTAAGTTGACCACCATTTCAAAATGTTGTCATGAAAACGGTCAACATGAGTTTTTCATGTTTTTGCTGTCTATGTTGCCATTGGTCGATATGGACACCGTATAAGTGAACCGCGTCCCCTTGCACGTCTCGCTGCGCTCGCCATGCGTTGTACACGGTGTCTCGCTGCGCTCAGCACACTATTCCCCCTCCGTGTCCAGTGGGATAGTAAAGTACGAAAAAGTCCTTTTTATAGAAAAAAAAATTGTAAAAAACTCATGTTGACCTTTTTCAATGTCTACATTTTGACCACGTCGATCTAATGCATGTCGATCTTGTTCTTGTGTCGACCAATAGTGGTGGACATTTTGACTGTCAACCTAGAGACACTGTCGTCCTAATGACCGCATCACTCCCTGGGGACCCATGTTCTGAATTTGAGCCCAAACGTTCTGAAGAGGACAAGCGAAGAAGTGTCCCATGTTGATCAATCTCCATTTTAACTGTGGTTCTGTGAGGAGCTCTGGAAACCATGCATTGTTGGGGGTCCTTGAGGAACGAGTTTGGGAACCATTGATCTAGTACTGTATAGTCTATGAAATGATGGCTAGTATCTGATTAGATGCTTTGGGCAATGTCCACTTTAGAAGGTTTTAGTGCATCCCACAAAATAAAATATCCGTAGATGTTGGTGAGGCGTTACAACATAAGAGGGCACTGTGGCGTTCAGGACTTTGGTGGCAACATCATCTGGGTTCCTTCTTCCAGAATTGGCTCCATTAGCATTATGATTGCTGCACCTGTGTGACCAGGAAGACACCGGACAGTACAAGGTACTCTGATAAGTCAGGTTCCTATAATCTCACATGTGACAATGGGTATGAATTGCTGGCGGCTGCTCACTAATGACCACCTAGTGATAAAGTGCCAATGGAAAATTTACAATTTGTCACACTGTACAATATATAATGATGGGAAACGTGGAATGACTTACTGGTTTTAGAGGCAATAAAGTCACCTCTTCTCTTTGCAGCAGGATTGTGCAGTACGGGGAGGCAGGGGAGGCATTGCCTCACCTGTGAAAAATGATTATAAAAAAAAATACAAAGATGATATTTATAACACATATAGGGGTATTTAATCCCGGGTCACAACTGTCGGGCTGGCCCAACAGCCGTGACCCTGTCCCGCTCTCGGCTGGCTTGACTGTGAATCGGCAGACGGGATTCAATGTCCCGCCTTCCGAATGCCGAAAAGGGGGCGTGGCCACGAGATATGGCCGTGGATCGTCGAGCTGCGTCCGGAAAAGTTTCGGGCCCGTTTTGCCGAGATCCCTGTTCAATGCTGTGGGGAATAGCGCCGGAAGACTGAATACCCCATACTGTGTAATAAATAAAAAGCGTGTCCCCTGGCTATGTCATTACACCCCCTGCTAGTGGAGCCCAGTGCTGGTTCTTAAAATACGGGGGACTACTACCCATATTGTCCCGCCGATTTTGGGAACCATGGCTGCCTCACCAGCCACTGACCTCACTGCATGCCACTGCTTTGCAGTACTGCTTCCGACTGTAAGTGTCCCGGGTGTCCGGTCATAAAACAACCACCTGTGACATAAAAAAATGGGGATGTGGAGAAAGACACAGCCGCAGTTCATGCATCCAAACCAGTGAGCAGGCACATGGCAAATAGTAACGCGGCATTGTCTGTGAGGAGCATGCTGACATTAGGAGATATGATCTGCCTGGCTATGGATGTGATCACAGCCTGCTAATATAAAACAGCGTGCTAGTCGCTGGCATCCACATTAAGGTCACCACATAAAGGATGCCTTGTTACGTAACATGGATTAATGCTGGCTAAATCGCATTCTCATTTCTTAAGTATCCTGGTTTTCTAACTTATTAGTGACAGCTGTAACAGTTCTTATTGGCTTTCCTTAAGCAGCCACCAGCATTGGCCCTAATTACTTTATATCCTACAACGTCTAAGTTACGTCGGACTGACGTGTGCATTATTTAGAGACAGTGCACAAAGGTCTAGTAGAGCTATTCTAATAACAACCTATGGGGAGTGTAATATTCTAGTAAAGAGCTCCTGACAGCACCAGCCAACGTTCATCCTCTGACAATAGTATTTGTATATTATTGCAAAAAATATCATAGTGTCCTCTAATACAAGAATACAGGCATATTTGCCTATCCTCCTGAAATTGCCCGGGAGTTACAAAAATGGGGTGGCACTCCTAGCACCCAGAAAGGTAGGCAAGTCTCTTGCATCCCCCTGGACCCTCACAGCTGCCCTCGGCCACCCACATACAGCACACAAGTAGGCAGGCCAAGGTTGACCAATGTACTTCGTACTGAAATGCGTCATCATAGCCCTGATCCCCAATATATAGTTGCTGTCTTTATGGCGCTTCATAGTGCAAGGCGGAGCCATAATGATTGTGCGACCACGCCCCCTAGATCAGCCCACCTTTCCATCAGCCACGCCCCTATACACTGAGCAGGCTGCCCACTCCCACAGAACACTGGAAGAAAGGTCGGAAAGCATGAAAAAGCACAACAGTTAAGATACAAGTACGCACAAAAGGCCCCCATACACTGTGTCCGACTTGGACAAGTCGGATCAGTTTGCCCGGAAGCTCCCCAGGAGGCTGCTTACGATTTGGCATTTGATGTGCCAAATTATACATGCAATAAATCGCATGCTGTATATCCCTGGGGAGCTTGCGGGGGCGGGGCAGCATGGTCCGTGGGGCGGGCAGCGGGCTGCCTTTCCGATGTATGGTGGGCAGCGGGGTCCCTCTGTGGCGCTGGTCGGCTGGTCCGGCGGATTGTAACTGAGTGAGTAGCGCTATTCACCGGGCGGTGGCGCAGGAAGCAATGCTGAATTTGAAAACACTGGCCGGACGCTGATTGGCTGTGATTCAACCAATCAGCGTCTCGCCAGTGTTTTCAAATTCAGTAGCGCTTCCCACACTGCTGCCTGCTGAATAGCGCAATTTACTCAGTTCCCATCCGCCGGACCCTCTGACAAGCACCACAGGGAGTCAGATGCAGTCCGCCCCACGCCGCTTCCCTGCCACCGCTGCCCGCCCCCACCACCCAACGAGCTGTCCGGATTCCGCAGACCGCCCCTTGCTGCACACGTCAGAGGTCCCAGGACGGGTGGTCGGACCCCCAGCAGGTCCGACCACCTGCTTGGGTCCGATGCGCACGGGACAGCGCATCGGACTTGAGGGGACATCAAACTGAACCGATTTGGGCCGATTTTATGGCCCGATTGGCTGCAATCGGCCCAAATCGGCTTGGTGTATGGGCTCCTTAAGAGTAGGCATCACACCCAGTGAAACACAGACACCTTTTACACTACCTTACAGTTATCACTGAGAAAACGGGAAACGGTCATCTGTCAGACCACACTTAGGTCGACAGTCATTAGGTCGACCCCGGAAGGTCGACAGGGTTAAAGGTCGATAGGGTTAAAGGTTGACATGGGTCAAGGTCGGCATGGGTCAAGGTCGACATGGGCCAAAGTCGACATGGTTCTAAGTCATCAGGTTGACATGAGTTTTTCACTGTTTTTTTGAGCCGACATGTGTCGACAGGCGGTATTTCATGCCCTACCATCCACTAGGGTGTGGTGGGAGAATAAAATAGTGTGCTGAGTGTAGCGAGGCAACGTGCCTGAAGCATTGCGAGCGAAGTGAGGGGCTGCGGTTCAACTCCAACTGTGTCCATGTGGACTGTGTCCATGTCTACCTAATGACTGTCGACCTTGGCCCATGTCGACCTTAAGTCATGTCGACCTTTAACCCTGTCTACCTTGGGGCCAGTCGACCTTCCGGGGTCGACCTAATGACTGTAGACCTAAGTCTGGTCTGACAGATGTACTGATTCCGAGAAAACATAGAGAGAGGCAGATATACTAAGCCTTGGAGAGTTATAAATGGAGTGAGGAAAAATGACCAACCAAGCAGGTGCTAGCATTTCTCAAACACAACCTGTAACATGGCAGTTAGAGGATAATGAGCTGGTACTTTATCTCTGATAACTCTCATTAAGCTTAATACTGTACCTCTCCCCTGGAGGGAAACATTCACGATGGACACAGCACCTATAGAATTCTGTCAGATAATGATTATGCTGCTCTTGGGTAATGTGTCACAGAGATTATCCATCATTGTTGGTGTTGGTAAGTTTGCTATCAGAAGGAGGCTCCAACATGGTGCAAAATTCAAATAGTGAAGCCGCACCAACTGCCATACGAAACTGACTCCCTGGCATTTGGTGTGTCTCCCCTATTTGAATTTTGAATTGTGCTGCAGCCCCTCCTCTGTTAATCAGTAGATTTTGCAGAAGCCCCACAAACCCATGGGGCTGAGTGGCCATTATTTAATACCAGAAGAGCCCCATATGAGACTGCCATCCTGCTTTTTCAACTCTCATAACGAAACTTTAGAGTTTAATTCACCTTAACTAACCTTAGTACCAGACGGCCATAAATCACTAATTAACACACCTGAGTATTCATCATACACAGGTACAGAGCAACATGATCATTTATGGCTTACAGGTATAATATAATGCAGGCACATCGATGCCATTTTAGTCTTGCATTATCACAAATGTCAATCAAAGAACATTATGATAGTGATGGGGCTGATTCCGGGGGAACACAAACTGCAGTACCGGGCAAACTGCCCAAATTCCAGATTCCCTCAGCCAAGTGCTCCCTCTCCCTCATTTGTCACAGGCTTTCTGCCTTAGGGGCCTATCTACAGTAAGTATAATTGAATGATGGCCCCATTTAAAAAGGGGGCGTGGTCAGTGGCAGGGGTGTGGTCAATGGGAGGGGCATGGTCACACCCTTGTAAAAAAGAATTGCAGGGGGAGCAGGCTGTGTAACTCAGCACATGTCAATGAGCAGCATGTGCTGGGGGGGGAGAGGCTGCGCTGCGTGGGACCCTCCAACAGACCCGGGAGCTGGTAAAAAAGACACCCTCTCGACAGCACTGAATACAACACAATAAACAGATTGCCTTAAGTGTATGCTTAATCCCTTTAGTGGTGGGTTATCCTGGGGCAGGTTTGTCCTGCCGCAGAAATACTCTCCACAGAAGGGGTAGCCACTGCCTTCTGCAGCAGCCTCTGCTACCCTGGGGCTGCTGCTGTCTTTGGCTGGTTGTGGCTGATTGGGGGTGCTCGGGGCCGCTTGTGGGGACTCGGGGATACTCAGTACACAATGTAAAGCGCCATACACACTGGGCGATCAAAAGAGCGATATCGCAAATTTTAGCCCTTGAGCGATATTGTTGGCAGCGTACATCACGCAGTGTGTACAGGCTTTAACTCCAGTAGATCAAGGAATGATACAAATGACATATACATAATAGATCAAATCTGATTGGTTGCTATTGACAACATCCCATCTTCAGTAGAACTCCCATCTTAGTAAATGTGTCCCTTAGCCTTCGGGCCAGATGTACTAAGCTTGAAAAGTGATAAAATGCAGAGTGGTAAACAGCCAGCCAATCAGCTCCTGCCTGCCATGTCACAGACTGTGTTTTAATTGATTTGGTGGCAACCCTCCAGGAGATTTTCCAGTCTCCCGAAATCTGGGTGACTGGAAAAGTTTGGACAGCCTCCAACTGCGGTGCTACAGCTGCCCGGCCTGCTGGGTGCTGGCTGCGGGGAAGCTCCAGCGGGTGCCAAGGGGTGTCATTGTTGTGAGCGAGGGGGGAGTCATTGAGGTTCAATATCACTGCCTCTGCGGAGCTACAGACACTCTCGCGAGATGACAATGTCATCATCTTGCGAGTCTGTCTTCAGGCTGCGCTGATGATTGGGTGTGGTGACTGTCTGACTCATCGTGAATGGACAGATGGTGGGCCCGGAGCAGGCGGTCTGCTGAGAGTGTGGTGTCACCTGTCAGGACCTGCAATGATGCCCCCATCACAACAGGAGTAATTAGTAAGCATACTGTATCTCATGTCATTGTTAGTACCTGCTGGCCCCCGGTGCTGCCCCAGCCGCCCCCTGTGCCCCCCCCTATAGGCACACACTGGGACATGCTGAATGTGACACTGCTGTCACTGGTGTCCTGTTAATATTATACAGGGGGAGCAGCCTATGGTGTTCGTCTATTTTTAATATAACTATACAGGGGGAGCAGTGATCGTAGCTCTGCCCTCTTACTGAATTAGGCCCCGTCCACTTTTACTGGGGGGGGGGGGGGGTCTCCAGGAATCGATGATGCCTGAGGTGGCAACCCTACTCATACCTAACAGATTCCCCATTATTGGGGCCCCGCTCAGCTTTCTGTGGCCCTGACTACGCTCGGTTGCCATCCATTTACAGCAATTGAAATGCACGTAGAGATGCAGTTGAGATGCACATGCATTTGTGTTTAGCTCTGAATCCGGCGGTCTCACCAGGCCTTATAAGCATGTCACCTTATGAGGGTGTTGGAATATCTATCGCCCTGGGCATATGGTGGCTGAAGTTTCAGAAGTTTGTCTCCCTGCTTTTACAATGCTATAATATGGAAGGGCCTATGTAAGTGTTGCCTGACCGATGCCATGCCATTACTGATGCAGTGTTCCCTGTGAATGCAATGAGAAAGTCCTAAAGTCGTCACACGTTTGAGGTAAATGTCTCTCTTAGAACGACTGCTTTCTTACAACACACACACGTCACCCGTTCTGCCTCATGGTGAATATACTTGGAATGGTGAATTACAGTAAGCAATTACACACGCTGTGTCTCATACGCTGTGGGAATGATAAATAAATAGATGCGTCATTTTAATTATTCTTGATGTGATCTCAGGATTTATGATCAAAAACAAGCTCCTGCGCGGATGAGGTGTCCTATCGCTGAGCAGTCTGATATTTCCTGGCCAATAGCATTGTTATCAATTGACTTCTGCTGAGTAACCTTCTAGTTCTAAAAACCGGGTTGATAATCACATTTAAAAAAAAAATCTAAAACAACCCCACATGAAATGGATTTATGTGTGTAGGAAGAGATCTTTGCTCAGGGTACAATGGTGACAGTAAGCTTCAATACTCTATGGCCCTTATTCAGATCTGATTGCAGTACAAATTTGTTCTCAAAATGGGCAGAACTATGTGCACTGCAGGTGGGGTAGATGTAACGTGTAACGTGCAGAGAGAGTTAGATTTGGGTGGGGTGTGTTGAAACTGAAATCTAAATTGCAGCCTAAAAATAATGGAGACAGTATTTACCCTGCACAGAAACAAAAAAACTCACACAAATCTAATTCTATCTGCACGTTACATCTGCCCCCCCTGCAGTGCACATGGTTTTGCCCATTTTGAGAACAAATTTGTACTGCAATCAGATCTGAATAAGGGCCTATATTACATACCTTCTGGTAAACTACAAGTCCCAGCATAAACAGATAACTTGTGATCAAAGTTCCAGATGATGAACCATGTACGTGTATTTTATTATATATGCATACGATCACTTTCTTCCCCTACATCAGGCATGTCCAAACTATGGCCCTCCAGCTGTTGTGAAACTACACGTCCCATCATGCCTTGCCACAGTTTTGCTATTAGGGAATGGTAAAACTATGACAAGGCATGCTGGGATGTGTAGTTTCACAACAGCTGGAGGGCCACAGTTTGGACATGCCTGCCCTAGGCGGGGCTAAATGATGTGATTTGCATATTTAGCCCTGCCCCCCGCAAAGCAGCGAAACGCAGTAATTTACCACTGTGGCCAGGGATATTCGAGGGGTGCTGCCGGAATCCGGGAGGGTTGCCCACCTTTCTGGGGGTCTGGGAGGTGGACCCGATTTTCGGGAGCCTCCCGGTAGGCAACCCTGACATAAATTCACACCTATATTTCTCTGTACAGCACTGCAAAAGTGTAGGCTGATCTGTACCTAGGTCCTAATAACAATAAAATGTTACACAATACACTTTCATGTGTGAAGCTGGGTACACATTACACCACACCGCAAACAATGTGATGTAGTCAAAGATTTCCCTTGAACTGCTTGGAAGACCCTGACAAGCCACATAGCGCATTCGCACTAAACGATTTTACAAACGACATAGTTTACCGGCCGCGTCCAGGAGTATATCTGTCGCTGACCACATAGTCAGGATGGAGCATGTACAGACCACAAATGAGATAACAACTCTGAGGAGTGCGCATCGTTAATGATATGTTGTATACGCTAGATGATAGGCATGAAAATATCATTATTGATGGTCGTTATTGTGCATATCGTATCAAATATTATCTTATGTGTACCCAGTTCAACGGCATAGCCTCCCACTAAGCTCCCGAAAAATCACTGGACCTGATGGGGAGGCTGCGGCACACTGTACAATGGCCACTACCCAGGAGGTTGGTCTACTACTCTGGGGTTCTTGTCAATGGACAGACTGTGTCTAGTTAGACAGTCAATAGTAATAGACAGTAATATTATTTCCATGTTGACCTTTTGACCTCTTCTTCTGTATATGTTTTCCATGTCAACCTTTTGTATCCATCGACCTATTGCATGTGGAACATATGGGGTCCGGCTATTGACTGTTGCGACCTTCGCAGCGCTGCGTGTCAACCAGAATAAGGTCCATTGTAATGGCTTGTATATTACCATGTGGCATATGTGGATGGTGTATCATCATACCGTTAGCTCTCGCTATTATGTTATGTGTGGGACTCTCTTCTGTAGTGGCATTTTATCATGAGGTTACCTGAAGCTTATGGGAGCTCTACCATCTCTTATACTAATATATGGACACATGTGAACAAGACTACAGCACTGACGCACCATCACGATGGCGCCTGTGGTATATTATTATGTGAAAGGGGAATGCTGTGGGGGCACACCCGGATTACTGCTTCTAGTGACAATATGGGGAGAGAGAGATGGGAGGAACAGGATGAGAGAGGTAGAGATGGCAGTGAGAAGGGAAGATGGAGATAGAGGCAAGAGGAAGAGAGGAAGCAAGATGGATATGAGAGGTAGCGAGAGATGGGAGGAAGGAGAATGATATGAGGGAAAGATGAGAGGATGAGTTGGACGTAGAGAAAGAGATGGAAGAAAGTTCTGAAGAGAAAGAGATTGGAGGAATAGGGAGAGAGAGATGGGAGGAAGAGGGCATACAGTAAGGAGAGACATGAGACGAAGGGAGAGAGAGAGGGGGAGAGATGGGAGGAAGGAGAACGATATGAGGGAAAGATTAGAGGATGAGTTGGACGTAGAGAAAGAGATGGAAGAAAGTTCTGAAGAGAAAAAGATTGGAGGAATAGGGAGAGAGAGATGGGAGGAAGAGGGCATACAGTAAGGAGAGACATGAGAAGAAGGGAGAGAGAGAGAGATGGAAGAAAGAGGGGGAGAGAGGGGGAGAGATGGGAGGAAGAGAGGGAGAGGAAGATGGGAAGACAAGGGGCAGGATGCACTACCACCGCAGCCCCTTAACGCCCCCCTCCGCCGGCCACCGCAGCAATACTAATTGCATATGCTTTAACATATGCGATTAGTATCGCAAAGGACGGCTCTTGTGATAAGAGCGGTCCTTTGCAAAGCAGCCAGCGGCGGGTGAGCGGGTCCCTGGAGGCTCCCCCCCCTCCTCTTGCCCGACTGCTGCTGCAGCAGGGCCCCGCCTCCTCCTCCCTGCACCTGGAAGTGGAAGTAGGGGCTAGGGAGGAGGTGGTCATTGGTCCGGGCAGCCCAGTAAGAGGCTGCCCAGACACAGGTGAGGGGGGGTCCGTGCAGGGTGGCGGGGATCCGTATGGGGCGGTGTAGGATGCGTTATGAAGGTCATAGGCTTCTATGGGGTATTGCCAGCTTTTGCTGGTGATACCGCCCACAGTGAAAAACCCAGTGTGCAGGTTTTCCTGCATATCAAAATGTGGTAAAAATCCTGATAATGGGGTTTTACCACATTTTTCTTTTAGTGCATCGCGTCCAAGGAGAGGTGCGAGGAAGATATGGAGAGAGACAGATGGCAGGATGTGAATGCGTTGCGATGCGATCCAGCCCATAACGCATCGCAACGCATGCTGCTGTCGCAGCGTGTATGGGGGCCTTTAGATAGATGGGAAGGTGAGGGAAGAGAAAGCAAAAAGAACCTGCTACAACAATGTCAATAACTAGTGACCCAACTAAAGACGGGTTCAAATATTAATATACAGTATTCTAAACACATACTGTACGGAATATTTAAACCAAGTCTACATACTATGTACAGTATGCTGCATGAGGCAATATACAATTATCAGTGCTGGCAGCAAATAACAAGCCTATGTACTGTAACAATGTCTGTAAGTCACTGTGTACATGGCTATTTGGTAGATCTCTTCTCACTGCTGCCCCCTGGGTGTAAGTGGTTTTTCTCAGAGTTCTGCTTGGGATGGCTCTGATGTCACAAGCTAAATGTTGCTAGGTGATAGGGAGGGAACCTGGTCTGCGTGCTTATATATTGTCACAATCATGCACAACAGATATAGCAGGAATACAGTGATGTTAAATTCATAGAGAATTCACTGTGATGCTGCAGGAGGATACAGCAAACACCGCTGACAAGATTATAATTGTACAAGCACAGGGAGACTGGGGTTTTGGACAGTGTATGGTGTTATTATGAGGAGTAATATGTAGCCAATTTTTTGTAATTATTCATCATTTGGAATATACTATATAGTTAGATAGATAGATAGATGATAGATAGATAGATAGATAGAGGAAGTAGGGAGTTTGTTCTACCTGTCACTGTGACCTGAGGACCTCGCTGTATTGGGGGGATCACACATTTTTGACACTGATAGTGTAGAGGGTGGTTAATCGTTCCTGAGTTACCGGAGGAAGCTCACACTCGGTCTACCCTCTCACCCTCAGTAACCACCTGTTGCTGACTGTTTTCACTGCATGGTGGGTGGGTATACTGCTGACACCACTAGCACCTGGAATTCTACACTGGCTTCCACCACTGGCACCCATCTGTGCCTACTACTGGGTATACAGTATACAGACTCGCTGCTGAGTAGCTGGCAAAGGGTTTCAGCTCGGATACACTGGGCTCCTCTGGTAGTTACTGAACAAGCAGATGAAGGTTACGGCAAGCTGTTTATTGCTCATAAGTCTTGTCCTTTGCTAAAGGTGCATGGGAGAATCATAGTGCACAGATATTCTTCAGAAGTACAATCCTCTCTGGATGGTGGGAGTAAACACTCTCCACAGAGTCACATAAGCGATTTATATAGTAAGAGGACAAGATACAGCTTAAGCCCAGTACATAAATCAACTGCCTCTAACAACATTGGTCAGTTCTATTCCCCTTTTGACCCAAACCGTTTAGTCTTAAACAGAAAAACAGCACAAGGAAAGAGCACATAACTGTCTTCCAACACTGGTGTCTCATGGAACATGGAATGGAACCTCAGCAATAGGGGGCAGAGCTTCAGGACACCCAAGTTCCCGTCACTGTAGGGGTGTCCAGCACTCTCCGAGAGGCTGAGTTACCCGCAGGCTCTCTTGGTTTTGTGAAAAGATCCCAGGCGCATTCAGACAGTCCTAGAAAAACGAGACTGTCCGGCTGAATGTTTGACAGGTGAGGGGCATGCTTGTTCCCAGCTCAGATAACTTCAGGTACAAAACAGGAATACCTTATGTCACAAAAACAAGCTGATTTCCCAAAATCATTCCTTATGAAATAATATGCAATCGAAAAAAACCGAACAGTCCATATATTAAACATGTGTCTCTACAAATATAGAAATGTGCACAGCACTTTAAATGTGACATGTTAAAGTGCAGTAAAACATTTCTCAACGTTCGGAATTAGTTTCAAGACAAGGTTTGTCTGGTGTCAGCGACCGGCTCTGAGAATGTTCTCCCATGGTGCTACAGCCACCAGGCTGCTCAAGGAACACAGCCAGATGCAACAGTTATTAAAAATGTGCATGCTATGTGATTACATATATAGTCCGCATCAAGGGCCTGATTCAGAATGGATCAAAAATGCTAAATCTATCTCAAATGGGCAAAACTATGTGCACTGCAGGATGGGCAAACATGTGCCGAGAGTATAGCCCCATACACACAGGGAGATTTCTGCTAGCATGCATGCTGAGCGATACAGGTAAGGGAAATCGCCCTTGTGCTTCCAGCAGCTAGGCAGCCATACGCAACGTATTGATGTGTGTATGGGCGATCTGTGTTAACCAGCGTTCCCTGGTAAGAACACTGGCGATCTGACTATATCTTGACTACATGTACTCCAGATCTAGTCAGGCGATGGTGACACATGGGACTGCACATCGTCGTCCCATACACAAGGAGCGATCTGTGCTTAATTTCTAAGCAATCTAGACAGATCACTTCGAAATAGGGCTAAAATCGCACCATGTGTATGTCCCCTTAGATTTGGGTGGGGTGTGTTCAAACTGAAATCTAAATTGCAGTGTAAAAATAAAGCAGCCAGTATTTACTCTGCACAGAAACAAAATAACCCACTCAAATCTAACTCTATGTACGTTACGTTTGCCACACCTGTAGTGCACATGGTTTTGCCCATTTGAGAAAGATTTAGCATATACTGTATATCTATTTCTAAAGTGGCCCAAATGCCTCCACTGGGCATTTATATAATACTAACCCATTACATATTATGTAGATATAGGGCAGTACACCCCAACAGAACCTGACTGCTGGGCATTGATATAATATAATACAAATCTATCACACTTTATGCAGATAAAGGGCACTACACCAAATCATGACCTGACTGCTGGGCATGGATATAATATATTACTAATCTATTACACTCTATATAGACATAGGATACTACACCCCAACATGACCTGACCACTGGGCATGGATAGAATCTATTACACTCTATATAGACATAGGACACTACACACCAACATGACCTGACCACTGGGCATGGATATAATGCAAACCTATTACACTCTGTATAGACACAGGAAAGCGCTACTATGTGGCTCTCCTTGATTGGCTGATGGGTCTCCAAGTAACAGAAATCACGCCGAGGCCCTCCATTTGAGGGAAAATAATCTATGTGTATAAATGGATTCTCTTCAGTTTCCTTGGTTTGGGACTGAAGAGGACCAATCTACACTGGATTAGGTGAGTATGGAATATTATTTTACAGGTACCCTGTGGATAACTACTGGAGAAGTGGACCAGGGCTGCGGGGGATGTAGGTAAGTATGTGTAATTATGTATACAAGTGTGTAATAAACCTTTACTTTCACAGCACGTGTATTGTGTTTATTGTAATATTTGTTTTACATTTGGAATTACAGGTACCACCTGGCCCTTTAATGCCCGCATGCTGGTACTTCTGGTTCTCCAAGTACCAGCATACGGAGGAGGCTTGCTGGGAACTGTAGTTACACAGGTAAAACACAATATTAAGTATTTTTTTATTTACATGTAATGGCAATGAACTTAGCCCCACCGGCGTAGCATTTGGTTCAGCCTTGGCCCTTGACTGCCTTGGAGGGGGGACCCCTTTATTGGGGAGGGCCCCACTCCCCCAGGGATCCCAGCTAATGCTGACTAGTTGGAGGGTTAATGGCAAGGTATCCCCTGCTGTGGAATTACCTTATTGACTAAGTTGAGCCCGGTGGTGGTTTACAAAATACAGGGGACCCCTACATATTTTCCCCCACATTTTAAGATCTAAGTACTGCACACAGCTCAGTACATTTCAGCCACCTCATTCTGTAAGTAGAATTTTTTTTTAAATATGTGCATTAAGTTTATTCCACTCTTTACAATAAATAAACATACAGAATATAACACATAGAATATCATTAAAGATAGGGCATTGAAGTCAACACGGTTTTTAGGAGCCTCATTCTGGAAAAGTAGGCAAGTATTGGTTGGATTAATATATAACATCAAAGCAATTGGGGATAGATGATCCACCCAGGCATAACAGGACAGTAGAATTTATTGATTAATCCTAAAGTCATATTTTCCCTTTTTGCAGTAAGTGTCTCTGATACTTATTAGTTGCAATATTACCTCATTTCTAATTATGCTAATTAATAATCCTGAAACCTGAAAATATAATATATATTTTTTTTAAGGATTCCAAACTCTGTATACCGAGTCTTGTTCTATAGGAGTTAAGTAAAGTCATGTATCTAAAATTTCAAAATTACAATTTGATAAAGTTCAGCTAATATATCATGGTGGGTTTACCGTACACCAAGGTCCATCGTCAGTAATTTTCTTATATTGGAAATGATAAACAGCAAACAGGGTCTTGTATTCATTGTAAAATGTTCCCACTCTGCAAATAATGCTGGGTACACACCAGGACGACTAGGGCCCGATCCCCACAATCTAGATCCAATTCCGATCAATTGGATGTAGATTGTGTGCTGATTGGGCCCTTTTCTGACCTGGTGTGGACCGATACCGATCCGATGCGCGGTCCCGCGGGTCGGTCGGTCGTTATTGAGATCCTACCTGCTGCAGGTAGGATCTCAATGACGACCATACAGCCGGGTGCGGGTCGCCATCGGATCGGACCCGCTCACGGTGCACATCGTGAGCGGGTCGTGCCCCCCCGCGTCATCGTGAGCGGGTCGGACGAGACACTGACGACCCGCTCACGATGTGCATCGTGAGCGGGTCGTCCTGGTGTGTACCCCGCATAAGGATTGTACCCCAGTTATCCTTAGGGGGGGTACACACCAGAACGATTAGGGCTCAATTCCATCAATCTGGATCCAATTCCGACCGATTGGATGCAGATTGTATGTAGATTGGGCATGTTTTTGCATGTTTAGGTCCAATTCCGATCCGATTCCAATCCGATGCGCGTCCCCGCTGTCGTTTGGTCGTTTTACAGATCCTACCTGCTGCAGGTAGCATCTGTAAAAGATCCATTCAACTGGATACAGACTCAGATCGGATTGGGATCAGATTGGATGCAGATCGTTAGCAGATTGTTAGCAGATTGTGTGCTCCAACAGTTCGTGTGACCATCACACAATCTGCTAACGATCTACTAACAATCAGGATCGTTCTGGTGTGTACCAGGCCTTAGTGCCTGTTTCCCGTGTGTCCAACTCTAGTGGCTGGTGTAGCGTGTACTGTACAATAGTAACCCTAAATACAGGAATATTTGCACACCAGGTACGGTAGATCTACACTAGCATTCAGTGTGTAATCCTGAAATGAAAATATTTAAGCCAATATATTTTTCTAAAGAACAATTAACTGTAAATACGGCAATGCTGATATGTAATTACTGTGAATAACATAACGTCATGGCGGCCTACTTGTAGGACCTTAATCCATTTCCGCTGCATATCTCTGCAGTCTGCTTTAATTAGGGAAGGTAAAGCTTGTTAAGTAATACGTTGTTATATAACTCTAAGCAGAGAGAAGCCCTACAGCATCTCATTTATCCAGAGTACATTCTGATGCCAACATTTAGCAAATAATTAGTTAAAGCAGACCGTATTCATCAAACGTATTGCAAAATAATAATATTGAAGATGACATACAGTATTCGGGTATAATCAGTGTTGCTCGGTGAGCAGGGGCAAGGTGGTTTGTACAGTGTCAGTAAGCATAGCTTTTTTTAGCGAGGAAAAGGCATCCTCACTGTCAAGCCCCCTCGCCACCCACTCGCCGTATTCTGCGTTCTGGGGAATTTAGAGAACGGCGAGGATTCCCTTAAACGGCAAGGTTCACCGCAATGCAGTGAGCCTGCTGCATTTTTTGAGTCGAGCCTCGCCATTTTGGTGTCTACACTCGCTTTTTCCACCTTGACTCAGGGAACAGACGAGGTGGAAACGGCGAGTTGAATACAGTCACCTGCTCGCCCCCCCAATTGAATATACCCCTATGTCTATCCCGCAAGCAAAACAGAGCACAGTTCCAGTACAGAAAGAAGGGCTCTGTTCCTGCAGTGATGGCCGGGCTAGATTTAGGGCCCCTTGGGCTAAAAATAGTGAGAAGCAGAGGAGCTGGGACTAGTGCAGAATGGGTGTTACAAGTACTTTGTGGGTGTGTCCAGAACTGTGTGGGTGTCCAATACAATGTGGGTGTGTCCAGTCCCATGCAGGCATTTACACCCCCTATACTATCAGCCTCAACGTATTAAAATGAAAAGTAGAAAAATTGCAGAAATGTATTTATTTATTTTTGGGGGCGGGGGGCGGGGTGGGGTTATGGGGAGTGAATAGAGACACATGTTTAATCATATGATTTATTATTGACAACTGTGTGGCAAGCTGGGTAGCTGGTAACAGTCTGGGCCTATTTGATGTGCAGACCTGGAGCTGTAGTCTCATCCTCTCCGCTATTAATCTGGTGCTGAGAAAGGGACAAAGTGATAAACCAGAACTTAGTAAATGGATAAAAGACAGGTGACAGGAGATCCAGACACACACATTAATGAGATCTCCGAGTCCCAATGCATGGAGAGCACATTGCCAGGGGAAGAAGGGTTTAATGAGATGTGGAGAATGCCTATACTTGTCGCCTCCCTGATGTAACTGGATGTGAATAGGTTTGGTACAGTAGCAGCCGTATGACATGGACAACCCAACACCTCAGAGTGTCCGAGATCTCTTTTACAATCAATGTTGTACCCCTAGTTCTGATTAACCCTTTGAGTGCCAACATCTCTGTGAGAGATGTGCAAAATACCCGCCAAAAATACCAGAGTCACTCACATTTGTTATATAAATTCAAATAAAAAAATGTTGTATAAAAAAAAAAAGATTACATTTCCTATACGAGGTAAATATTCCAGGTCATTGTGATGAATAAAAATATTTGCTTAGCAATTTTCACACCAATTTCGACAAATTCACTTGGCACTCAAAGGGTTAAACCAAAATAAACCATATTACATATTGCCATAGAAAACGGATAAAAAAAAAAAAAAAGCAATAAATATTTGCTAATAATAAAAAACGTCTTTTAGAATTTGTTTGAAACACAAATGACAAATAGCCATCAGTAAGCAGTGATATAAATGGATATATGAAAATGAGGAGGTGGTCTGACTAGAAAACAAGGAGGTGGTCTGACTAGAAAATGAGGAGGTGGTCTGACTAGAAAATGAGGAGGTGGTCTGACTAGAAAATGAGTAGGTGGTCTGACTAGAAAATGAGGAGGTGGTCTGCAAGAAAACGCAGAGGTGGTCTGACTAGAAAATGAGGAGGTGGTCTTACTAGAAAACGAGGAGGTGGTCTGACTAGAAAATGAGGAGGTGGTCTGACTAGAAAATGAGGAGGTGGTCTGACTAGAAAATGAGGAGGTGGTCTGACTAGAAAACGAGGAGGTGGTCTGACTAGAAAATGAGGAGGTGGTCTTACTAGAAAATGAGGAGGTGGTCTTACTAGAAAATGAGGAGGTGGTCTGCAAGAAAACGCAGAGGTGGTCTGACTAGAAAACCAGGAGGTGGTCTGACTAGAAAATGAGGAGGTGGTCTGTCTAGAAAATGAGGAGGTGGTCTGTCTAGAAAATGAGGAGGTGATCTGACTAGAAAATGAGGAGGTGGTCTGGCTAGAAAATGAGGAGGTGGTCTGACTAGAAAATGAGGAGGTGGTCTGGCTAGAAAATGAGGAGGTGGTCTGACTAGAAAATGAGGAGGTGGTCTGGCTAGAAAATGAGGAGGTGGTCTGGCTAGAAAATAAGAGAGGTGGTCTGGCTAGAAAATGAGGAGGTGGTCTGGCTAGAAAATGAAGAGGTGGTCTGACTAGAAAATGAGGAGGTGGTCTGACTAGAAAACGCGGAGGTGGTCTGACTAGAAAACGCAGAGGTGGTCTGACTATCGTAGTTGGGAGGCTTTAGCGGTTACGTTATATTTGTGCAAGGTCTGTACTTATGAGCTACATTTTCATAAATGGCTGCATTTCACATGTACAGTAAGAATCACATATGCAAGATGACCTTACTTAATAGGGGAGTGTACATCTATATGTGCGCCTGATGTCAATACTCATCACTGTGCAGATGATGAATGTTATATGTACTTTCCAGTAAAAGTTTAATTTTAGGAATTATTAGAACTTTTGAGAAAGGGGCATAGAAGCAGCCAAATGTGCTCTACGGAAGAATAGAGGCATCGCTTTCGCAGGTGGAGTTCGCAGGTGGAGTTGTAAACCCAAAGATACTGCAAACTCGGCTCCTACAAGGGTAAGTATTGTAGCTGTATGCAGCTTACCCCCTATAACACATAACGGTATGGATCAATCGGATTCGCAAATTACAATTCAGTGTGATTTCCCTCTATTGATAGCGTCACCTGTTACCCAGGTATCAACCTCACACTTAGTAATCATCAAATGCAAAGGTTATGATGGCCAGTCGATAATACCTATCACATGACATGCACCTGCAATAATGGTACAGCATCTTCCCTGCAATCTAATGTGCAACTGTATGATGTTCTGGTAAAGGTGGCCATACTCCTGCATAATCTGCAGTTTCAGACTAGATAACAGATTTTATGCTACATTGTGTACAACAGTCACCTACAGTACAATGCATTTGTCCATTTGGATTGAAATACTTTGTTACCTAAATGGAATGACAAATAAAGCTCAGTGAAATCAAATACAGTATTTTTCATAGACTCTATGTAGTTCTCTGCTGCCACCTAGTGGAACATATTAGATATAGTCCCTTGCTTTAAAATATATATATACTGTATATTTTACTGTATGCTGCAAATTCAAAATGTGAGTACATATTTGATGATGGGTAAAGACAGCTCTTTGCTCAGTGTAAAACAATAAAGCTGGACAGTATTTGTTTCCTGTATGCATAAAGGAATTAAGTATACTACATAAATTAAATGATGAACTAGTACCCTAATGGTTCAGCTGTAAATTTGCACCCTGTAATTGGATTTAAGCATAAAGCTAATAGTTGAAAACATTTAAAAAAATGTTTTTGTTGTGGTACAGATGACCCGAAACATGATTCTGGCTTAACAGCCCTTGCACTATTATTACCAGCATGCTATTCTGATTGCCCATCTACAGCAGATTTATAGATCTCAGAATATACAGAATAACTTGTATGGGGTAGTTGCTCAGAAGCAAAAAAAAAAAAAAATGGGGACAATTCCAGGGACAAATGTTTAAATCTTATTGGTCAGATTTGCAGCTTACAATGAATCTACTGGAGGCGAGTAAGGATATGGTAGGGGTTCTGCCACGCTATCTGTGTGCACAATAATGTGTCCATGCTGAGAAATGAAACGTACATTTTACTTGCTGTTCCCTAAGTCTTATTGGGACGGGTCAGATGTATTCAGGAGAAACATTTAGGGCCAGATGTATTAAGCTTTAAAAAGTGATACAATGGAGAGTGATAAACAGCCAGCCAATCAGCTCCTACCTGCCATGTCACAGGCTAGGTTTGAAAAATGACAGGAGGAAGCTGATTGGCTGGCTGTTTATCACTCTCCACTTTCTCACTTTTTGAATCTTGATACATCTTTAGTGATAAATAAGGGATCACAGGCCTGGCGCAGAGTGGTACGCTACACTGCCTTTCACAGTTCAGTGACAAACAGCAGACTGTGCCTGCACTGCGATCACACTGTGCATGTGTACAGGCGCCTACGCAGGTCAACTCGCAGTGAGGATTTCATTGCAGAGTGACTGACACCAAGTGATCATTTAAGGAAGTGTCAGCAAAGAGTCAGGTGTGGCAAGTCATGGTTGTTATCAGGGCATGTATATGCTGTCAGCTGCCATCACCTACCCAGAGAAACATGGTGCATGCGGGTGCATCACTACTGCTGCATCCACCCACTTCCTCCCGATGGTGCACACATATCTAAGTGACCTGAGAGTCATTTAGAATGCTGGGCGGGGTTTGGTGGACTCGTAAAGGCTGCTAATTTGCAGCCTTTCCAGTCTACGAGAATAACCCCGTTACTGCAGCTGTCAGTGTACTTTGCGTTGGGGCTACATATGTGTACACAATTGCAAATGAGCTTGCATTGAGTTGTATTGAGAGTCTCATTTCATTTCTGGGGGGGCACAGTCACTTCACTAACATTAGCAGTTCCGTGGCCTAGAAAATCAGACTTGCAATTGCATTAGTGTACAACTCTTGGCTATTACAATACAATTTTACTTGAAATAAAAAGCCAAATCCCTCTTTTACTGCTTTATTATAATACATGTTCCCTAGCCTCCTGTAGGTACACATGGCTCTGCTCCTGGACTTACCTTGTACTGTATGATTGCCGCCACCTGTGGTGAAACACACTACTCATCAATTACCTCAGTGTAACACAGGTGATAGCAATCACACAGGAAGAGGTAAGTCCATTTTGTACCTAATGCTATGGGTCATGTTGGAGAGTATGTAGCCTACTTCCCTACATTTCTGTCTACTCTCTGGGAGACACTTGACCACAAGGGGCTTGGACTGAATGCTACATCATTATGCCCCACCCACAGTGCAGCAAATACAGCTATTCGCGGGTCTATGAGGAGGGGGCAGGGCTAAAATGACGTGATCTGTGTAATTTTAGCCCCGCCCCCTCCATGAAGAGCTGCAAATTTAAGCAGCAGAAAGGACGAGATGCGGGGGTCTTGGGGCATGCGGGAGGCTTGCCCAACTTTCGGTGGGCCGGGAGGGGACCCGGTTTTCAGAAGCCTCCTGGCAATTCCAGGAGGATAGGCAAGTATGGTATGTAGTTCCATCTGGTATGTTCAGATGAGTACTTCCCACTAGCCACTAATGAATGAATACACAGGAAGACATTCAGAGCGTCTTGTATCTGATTGGCTGGGGCGGTTATGGTATAGATCATGGGTCCTCAAACTGCGGCCCTCCAGATGTTGTGAAACTACAAATCCCAGCATGCCTTGCCACAATTTTGCTATAAGGGAGTGTTTCTAAAGTAAAAAATACAATAATATATTTTAAAAAATTATTTTTATTATTCTAATAATTTTTAGAGTCAAAACTCTGGAGTACAAAGTCTATGGCAGGTGAGGCAGTGCCTCACCTGGCTACCTTTTCTGCACATCTCTTTTTAAAACTCAGCGAATCTCCAGCAGTACACACTGCTGCCCATGTGTATAATGCCCACATGCACCCCATGGCTCATAAATTGTGAGCAAATCTGGCTCTGGTACTTGCCAGGGACTCCTCAGCCATTTACCTCACTGCACGTCCCTGATATAATGTTGACCTATTTTTGTCCTTCGTGTATTATAACCATCAATTACATTAATTTCCAGTCAATTTTGACTACTTCAGAATATTGTTTTTACCAATATTGGCCAAAGGCTGCAGAGAACTTGCTGGCTAAACTAAATCACAGAGACGCGGCACAGACACGCGGCAGTTTAAAATACTATAAAACATCTATGAAGCATAGTGTCACAGCAGTGACAGACAGGATGACAAGTAAATAAACTATACTGTACTAAAGAAGGTTTTCAATAATCAAGAACTTGATCAGAGGCCAGAGGCCACCCATAAATTGATTTTATTAATCAAAAATTACATCAGAGGTCCAAAGCCAATACAGGGTGATTCAAGGAAGAGTAACAGCCTAGATGGAGTCATAGCAAAGGTCCTGGAAACTGTACCTATAAACTTGGGTAAGAAGCAGGTGATGGAGGGTCTTGCAAGATACAGAGGGAATACCTGTCTGTCAAACACACACAATAAGGGAGGATGAAAATACTCTTTCTGTGGACGCAATGCCAGGAACAGTGCCTAAACCTCTGGATGAGAAGTTGGTATGGATGGCCTTGCAGGATACAGAAGAACATCAATACCCCAGTAAGGTTCCATAATATTCAATTCTGTCTGTCACACACACAATCTTGGCAAAGCTCATAATGAAAAGAGATGGAATTGTCCTTGGGTCCTCCCACCCAACCATATTTCATACAGTATATTAAAAAGGACAAACTGTTTAATAAACCAAGCACTTCAGCTAAATGGACTGTAACTCTTGTGGCTGAAGTGCTTGGTTTTTTTGGGCCACCACAAAAGAAAACATATTGGCAGTTTAGTTAAACCAAGCTATGAATGGGATTTAAAGCATCTAGCAGTGTTGTTATGGTCATATTTTTAAGATGTCACCAACATCCTCATCATTACCCTCATAGCTTGTTATGCTGCCCATACTGTTTTGAGATATTGCATGCAATCATTCGATTTCGACCACATCTGGCCGATAATTTGAATGATTTTATGCACAAAATGTGTACCATTCGACACAATGCGTGGGCACTCTGGTCGAATGTCGGGTCGCAAGGTCTTATGTGCTGCACATAATATTTATGGAATTGCAAGAGCAATCACATGTGGTTTTTTACCACATGCGATGCTCGAATGCAATCCGCTGGTGGAGGGCGGAGGGAACGCTTTTTTAGCAGCGTGGGGATGGGGACAGGGGGCTGGAGGGACCGCTGACAGCTGTAGCGCTAGCGGGTGTCAGTCAGCGGTGCCAATCAGAGCACTGCACAGTGTTTAAACACTTCTGCCGCCACCGCTGGCCTCAGCCGCCTGCTAGCGCTATTGTGGCGGCAGAATTGTTTAAACACTGGGCAGCCCTCTGATTGGCTGAGCTATCTTAGCCAATCAGAGTGCTGCCCAGTGTTTTAAACACTTCTGCCGCTACCGCTGACTGACCACCGCCGCCCGCTAGCGCTACTTCTTGCAAAACACAATGCCACCCTCTGCTCTTCCAGCACCCGATGTGCCATCTCAAGATGGCATGCGACATCGGGTGCTGTAAAGGGGGCACTTTAGCACCAGAAGATGCGATCGGGTTCGATGGACATCGCACTTCGATGTCACATCGAGTCCGATCGCACAAGTGTATGGGCAGCATTACATTGATAAAGAACAAGGTTTCCAACTTTGCTTTAAAAACCAAAATGAGTTTGTACAAGGGGCTCCAATTTTTTTCCTCCCAATATTAAAACCACTATATTAATGGTCAATTTGTATATTATTATTCAAGTAATTATTTCCTCCATTATATTGATGTTTACTTTATCTTATGGAGACAGTTTTTCTTCCTGGCAGCAATATTTGCTGAAAAATTTGAAGGAGGAGAAGTTGTGGTGTTTTGTGCCACTTGAGCTCACAACTTTCTCACAAGGAGCTCTTTGCACCTCATAAAATCTGTGTCATTTGGAAAGATGTTACATAGGTCTCCAGTACCCTTCTTTTCATTACAGCAAATTGCATATATAATACTGGGTTGTTACACTAGCTGCACCTTTGCTACAGAAGTTGCTTTATGTATTCCACCATAAAACATCTGTCATGCCACTAGAAACATAGATGCTCCAGAGTGTGTGGATTTGTAGAAGTGTCAATGTGGACATTAATCTTAAGAGATTTTTCACAAACTCCCCTCTATCCAACAGGTGTTAAAACCAGGACAACCATGTAGGCATGCCACAAATGGAGGAGGAGCCAATTCTCTGAGTATGGATGAATAGCCAGTTAGGTGCATAGTTGCCTACCCTCCTGCATTCTGCAGGAGACTCCCTGAAATAGCAGAAATCTCCCTCGCTCCCTCATTAGTCTAGCAATCTCCCTCATTTCACCTAGCCCACATTAAACTGTTACTTTTTTGCGGGAAAAAAAAAAGGAATGAGAGACGGATACATTTACATGGAATCATCAGCACCATTTTCCAGCACTTTACCAAGTATGGTATCTCTTACTAACTGCTTTGGGGCTCATCTACATTTGGATATACAGTAAGTAATTTTAGAAGATTCCTCTCAGATGTAGCAGTACACACCCACGCTTCTAGGTGCAACGTGCACAATCTCCACAATCTCTCATTATATGGAACTAGACACGCCCTTTGGATGGAACATGACACGCCCTCTCAATGGGGCGCTTTGCAAATTTCTACTACCAACTATAATCTCCCGACAGACTCAAAAACACAAAGTCGGTTACTGTGTACCCCACACAGGCTTATAAACTCCCAACAGTAAAGGTCTCCATAAACTATGTGATAAGGGCCTGGTTTCACCCAATTCCTGTGGATTGGGCCAAAAAATAGGGTAAAATCAGCCCTAATCGCATGTGTATGACAATCGATCCGATCTGATGTGCGGTCTTGTGCACATCGGACCAGAGTCGGAGGTCGACCTGCAGAACATAAGATAAATCGGAATCGCATTCATCAGTGGCACATCGCGGGTGCCTTTTAGTGTCCAATTCCTTCAGTAGGCATCGCTGCCCTCCTGTGATTGCATGTGATTCATAATAGCAAAGGAAACAACTAAAATCCTCATGTACTGGAAGAAATCCTGTAATATCTCTATCAAAATGTCTCCATCACCAGCACTACAGCGACTGAGTACATCAGCGGACAATCTATTACACCACAGCAATGTCACTAGTTACTAGCAATCTAAATTAGCTTCAGCACATAAAATGGCCGCCTCATTTTGCTGCAATTTCAGGTGCAAAAGTATTTTGCTCATGGTGTTTGTGCATTATGATCCTGTATAGGTAATTTGTTATACTTCTTACATGATACTCACAACAAAAACATCACAACTTTATTACAGTTGTTTTTCACATGTAAACACAAAGCACCAAGTGCTTAATTTAAAATTTCATGTAGCATTTTTCTCTATCTTTCTGGCAGAAAATGGGGTGTATACAGTTCAAATTTACTGCGGAAAAGGTTAAAGCTGTTGATTTGTTTCTTAGAACAGAAAATACAACAGGCGGTTTTGCCTTACCTGGTATACTTGCTTTGTTGATGGATGGTTGGTTACACATTGTGGACCTTCTATAAAATAAAAGAATGCCAGAAAATAATGTTTTAGGGAGGATATAGAAATGATAGTGATAAGAAATAGAAGTGTAATTATACAACTGGAATGGATCCCTTAAGTTAGTCAGAATTTGTAGTGTGGAACAATTCTCAGAGCCATCTAGTGGCCATATAGCTAATTGCTGCCATGATTTATTTTACAGAATATATCATTTCTGAATAAAGCTTGCAAGCCATTTTGGAAGATCTTTCTTTTTATAGGGCAGATGTACAGTATAGGGCAGTCTTGGAGACATGTAAAGTGAAGAAGTTCCCAATTGTCATTTATCTAGCACAGACTTTGAATTGCCAGATGCTATTTGGTTACTTTAGGCAATGTTTGCACTTTTTTTCTCTCCAAGGGATCGATTTACTAAGCTTCTGAAACATACAATTATAAATACTACTACTACTAATACGGTACTTGTTTCCTATCTGGGCGCCCGTCGCGGGCATCGCGGGTACATTTATGTCTGGCCGCGACGCGACCGACGCGATGCCCGCGATTTCCCATTGAAACCCATGTTAAACATGGAAATCGTGTCGGTCGCGTCGCGGCCGGCCATAAATGTACCCGCGATGCCCGCGACGCGATGCTCCCGATTTCCCATAGGAATCAATGTTAAAAGGCCCGATGGCCACGATTTTACTGTTAAATGCCTCAATGGACCCGATTTGCCCATAGGAATCAATGTTAAATGGGCCACAGAGCCCAAATAGCCCCAATTAACCCTTAAATGTCCCCCCCAATTTTTGACGCCACCCCACGATCGACGCCAACCTGAAGCGTGGCGAGCGCAGCGAGCCCGCGAGGGGCGGCGGTACGCGTCCTCCGACCTTTTCATGCCCTACTATCCACTAGGGCGTGGTGTGAGAATATAATAGTGTGGCGAGCGCAGCGAGCCACCGAGCCCGAAGCGTGGCGAGCGCAGCGAGCCCCGCGAGGGGACGCGGATACCTCCGCGTCCCCTCGCGGGGCTCGCTGCGCTCGCCACGCTTCGGGCACGGTGGCTCGCTGCGCTCGCCACACTATTATATTCTTACACCACGCCCTAGTGGATAGTAGGGCATGAAAAGGTCGGAGGACGCGTACCGCTGCGCTCGCCACGCTTCGGGTTGGCGTCGATCGTGGGGTGGCGTCAAAAATTGGGGGGGACATTTAAGGGTTAATTTGGCCTATTTGGCCCCAAATCGGGTCCATTGAGGCATTTAACAGTAAAATCGCGGTCAATCAGGATTTTTAACATTGTTCCCTATGGGAAAATCGCGGTCATCGCGGGCATCGCGGCCATCCCAATTTACCCGCGATTACCGCGATGACCGCGATTTTTACCCCCGATGACCGCGATTATGATCGTGGGCGCCCAGATAGGAAACAAGTACCACTAATACTAATAATAATAATAAATGAGCATCATATATCATCAAATATATTTGTATTTACTATTATACAATAGTCCACTGAGAGAAAGCGCACCTTCTGTTTAATATAAGAACATTTGTAGTAATAAGGAATTGGATGTAAGATCTAATGCAGGCCTTGCCAACCTATGGACCTCTAGCTGTGAAACTACACATCCCAGCAACCCTTGCCACAGTTTTAGCATTTCCTAATAGCAAAACTGTGGCAAGGCATGCTGGGACTTGTAGTTTGAAAACAAATGGAGAGCCACAGGTTAGCCAGGCCTGAGCTAATGCGACATTACTGTGTTCTGTGCAGGGGGCATAAGGGTTTCTGAAAAGGTAAATGATTTCTAACAGAATACACTATTACAAACTTACCACAAGGTGGCACTAAAGATCATTGGAAGTTATTGGGAAACTTGATTCTAGGGAAACTGTCCTAAATACCCAGTCTCCTGTGCAAGGGCAGCAGGACAACTAGGAGCTAAGCTGCAAGTAATGTCCGTTTCTCTCTGTGGAATAAGCCAGGGCTAAAATTGAAAAAAAAAAAAATGCAGCATGTACGTGCCTTGTTTAAATGTAATATTACAGCAAGTAGATTTCTGTTTTGACACAGGACGGAAAATCAGTCAATTAACTGTCTAAGCCTGTCCTATCTAGAAAGCCATGTATTAGGTCCTACAGAATACATGTAAGATGCTGCAGTTGTGGCTTGCGTCACTACGTGGCAATAGAACAAATCTGTAGCATTTGTGACCAGTTTTCAGTTGTGACCAGTTTATTTAGGACAATCCTTGGAGAGATGGATCTATTTCCCTCAGGCCTATCTATACTCACAACAAATACATGTACATTCTGTGAGGTAACTCCTTGCTCTGGAGACTGGCAGAACATTGTATTACTATGGCGGCACACCAAACTTAGCAGAACACCTCATACTGAAAGAATTCAACTGATCCAAACTGTGGGGTAAATGTACTAAGATAAGAGTTCTATTAAAGATGGGAGGTTTCCCATAACAACCAATAAGATACTATCTACTATCTTCTAGAATGTGCTACTCAAATAAGAAGTAGGATCTGATTGGTTGCGATGGATAACATCCCATCTTCAATAGAATTCCCACCTTAGTAAATGTATCCCTGTGAGCTTCAGAGTCTTTTCACTTACTTGCTGGGCGCTCGATCTTGCAAGTTGGTTATTGCAGCAAAGTTATTCCTTACAGTACGTAGACTGGCCAGTACCTAAAGACAAACACATGTAAGTGTCAGAGGGGGTGACAGAGAACCATACATCCCACCGCTATATGAATACATAATCCCTGCTGCACTTATCTCTACCACATGACCCCTATATTGTACACATCAGTATGTGGAGGTAAAATCCAGAATTTACATACACCAGGGATTGGCACTGATGCATGTCTGACACCACTGAGGAACAAGACCTGTTTGCTAGGCTAGGTATGTCCGCAGCCTAGAGGACAGGTAATCTGCTCTCTAACATGTGTGGGTATGTGTACGGTAACAAGGAGGAGAAAACATTAGATAGTAGCTCATTAGAATGGAATGATTTCTCCTGCCTTCGCTAAGACAAGTCCACCTGGACTGACTTTTCTAGCGCCTGCTATCCTCCGAATTCGGGGCGGGCACTGACGTCCCCCATCATCAGAAATTATGATTTGCGGGTGTAAGTGGAGGGGGCTAAAATGACGAGATTTGCCATGTTTAGCCCCGCCCCCTCTGTGTACACCCGCGAAAGCCGGTATTGGGATGCCGGGGGTACAGTGGAATTTGGTAAGCAAATGTGTTTTAGTCCCGCCCCCTCCCGCGGACCCACAAATTCCGGCATTTCTTACAGAGACTCGGGGGGAAGGGTATGCAGGAGACTTGCCAAGATTCCCTGGGGGGGGGGGGGGGGGGCTGGAGGGGGACCTGATTTTCGAGAGCCTCCCGGCCATTCGCGGACGGTAAGCAAGTATGTTGCAGGGGTGCCTTGGGTTGGTGGACTAGGATCAATTCATATTATTTATGGTCAATGTAACAGGCAAAACCAGTGCTGTTGGCTGCCAATCATAATATATGTGGACAAACAGAAGCCAATCCCATCCCTCACCACATAATTGTGACATTTGAACTCGCTGGATGCAAGTCTTTATTCAGCCTTAACTACTATGTAACTATAAACACAATTTACTTATTTCAATATTTTTTACAGAATTTCTCCTTTAAAAAACATTTAACCTTGGGGTGCCTTAATTCAAAAAAGTTTGGGAATCGCTGACCTACTGTACACTGTAAATTGTGAACTATCTGTACAGTACATTACCACTAGGTGGTGCTGATCCTCAAGGATATGAGAAAGATGACTAATACTCCGTTCTCACTGCAGGCAAATTCCCGGGTCTAGCATGTCGACCCAGAAATTTGCCTTTTAACACAGGTTTTTTTGCAGTGTGAACGGGCCGCATACCCGGATCTCATACACGGGTAAAAGCCTTCTTTTTACCCGTGTTTGAGATCTGGGTATGCAGACAAGGGTTGACCCGTTCTCACTGCATAAAAACCTGTGTTAAAAGGCAAATTACCGGGTAGAACTGCTTCACCCGGGAATTTGCCTAGCAGTGAGAACGGGGGTCCGTCGCTGCAGTCCCCGGCATTTTAATTTTGTTTTCTTAATAAATATCTCATTAGGGGCGGGATGCAGCAAGCATCAGAGACTTTGACAAAGGACAGTTCTTGCAGTAAGAGATGTCCTTTGCTATACAGTAGTAGTATTTCTGGGTTTAGAATCTGGAGTCATATCTAAGCATGCATTGCGTGCCGCGTGCGCTGCAGGAGGTGCTGGGAGAGATCCACTGATCTGACGATGCCCCCCCAGCAGCCAAGCCTCGGAACCCATCACATTCCAGGCTTAGAGCCAGGTACAAACCTCAAAACACCGGGCGATTCCAGTCTTATTTCTAAGCGATGTGACTATGGGCCTTATTCTGATCGGTGCGGCCCGATCAGAATATGCGGCCGCAACCGTGCAGGCGAATCCCCGCCTTCCATACGGATCGCCACCTGCCGTCCGTACGCGGATATGTGGCGATCCGCATGAAATTGACGGGGATACGCCTCCTCCGTCTTGGGAGCAGCCCCTGCATTCGATGGTCGCCGAACATCGAATGCAGGGCCGCACGCTCCACCAGGTCCCGCAACACAAGACCACACGGACACTTGTCCGTGTGAAATCATGTATGGGGGCGGGCAGCTGACATCCGGCGATGTCAGATGCCCGCCCCATACCCACGCGTCACGGCCTCATTACCATGCATACGCCCCGCGTTTGCATGGGAACGCCCATGAAACGCGGGGCGTATGCATAGGGTAATGAGGCTAAGTAGCCCCTCACGCCCCTCTACGCCCCCTGTGCGGCGTATAAAGAATCCGTGCGGCGAAATCGCCTGCACATGCGCAGAGTGACCTCTGCACACGCGCAGACGATCAACATCGGCGGTCCGTCCGCATGCGGGAATATCCGCACCGATCAGAATAAGGCTCTATGTGAGCTATGCATGCTAGCGAGGGGATGCGGGTGTCCCTGACGGTGGGGTAGGCATTCGGCAGGGTGGCGCTGACCTGTTGTATAGGCTGCGAGTATACGCAGTCTAGTGAACAGGACTGAATCAGACCCCATATGTTGGATGGAATGTGCTTGTGTGTACAGACCGTGCCAGACAAAACACAGATTGAAATCCCTCTCTGGAGAATATTAAAACAATATCGGCAGTAACTTGATGCCTGTGGAGCGACAGGAAAAGATGCAGACACAGATTCCCAGTTATAGATTCTGATGCTTGCAAATACAGTACACACAAGCATACAGTATATATATATATATATATATATATATATATATATATATATATATATGTTTTTTAAAATATATAGGGGTATATTCAATTGCTATTGGAACTGCCATCTTGGTGGAAAGACAGCAGTTCCTGACTTGAAAAGGTCGGAAGGGGTCCCGACCTATTCAATAAGAGCTGAATAGCCACCAATCCACCTGCTTTTGTCGGGAACATGACCAAATCCGGCAATCTCAATCAGACTTTATAAAGAGTCGGATTGAGGTAGGAAGGACGGCGCCGTGTGAGCAGCAGGAGCCCACCTGACGGCGTCCACCCACCCTTCTCCCGCAGCCTCCCGCCACCTCCTCTCGATGCTGGAGCTCACCCGTCCAGCCACTGATGGGCAGCCCTCCCAGCAGCGCTACCCAGCCGCAGGCTGCCCGTGCGTCTTCCTCCAGCAGCTCCCTCTGATTTTACACACAGTGAGCTGCTGACAGCCGCAGCACAGAGGGCACAGGAGCGGTGGACACAGGAACGGCCAATCTGTCTGACAGTTGGATTTGGCCGCTCATTTGAATAGGGCTTGTCGGATCGGACTTTAATTGAATCTACCCCATAGTTTCTCTGAGAGAGAATTGGAGTTTTAATGTTGTTTTGTCTTTTATGCACATTTAAGGTCTATATACGGTAGACATGGCAATTTCAATGAAATGTGTACATGCCCCCTCATTTTTTGAAAATGTCCCTCCCAAAATAGCAGCTGCTTCCTCTAACATCCTTAATAACGGTCTCCTCTGAGTTGGTGGCCATTTTGGGAGGGACACATGGGTACATATAACTAATATGGGGTAGGTCTTAAATGATGCCAATCAGATCATTTTGTTGATCCAAAGGTGTGGGGGTCTAATGATGTATTTGCATCTCCTCTACAGGCTTCTCCCGAAGAGGTGCAACATAAGGTTGGTAAATAGATCCACTATCAAACATGGGCGGTAGATGTTTAGGTTGGAACCCGGATCTACAAACTTGTACAGAAGGCAGATAACCGCAGAATACAATGTTCTAGGCTGTGCAGTTTATCAGTTGTGTGAATCTGAGCAGGACTTCTAGCTCGGAATGTATGGAGTGTGAGGAGCGCCCAGAGTGCAGTTCCAAGACAAACTGCATTACTACATCTCCACTACATTATATTATAACAGGTCCGTTAAAACGTTGCGCATTGTGAGAATAATGGACGTCGTTAGAAAGGCACATCGTAGCTGAGGAAGATAATCGGTTTCATTTTACAGTCCTATCATACATATCTCCACTACGTACCTGAGCAAATGGTGTTACAATCAAGTCATCTCCATGTCTGTAAAATAAAATAAAAAGCATTATAATTATTTAGAAGAATGAATAATGTAGGAGAACAGAATAGCGCTGCTTATTGTCACATATTTAATGAAAAAGACAAAAAGACTATATATAGCTCGATGTTTAGAAGGCGATTACAGAGGCCTGACATACTGCCAAGGCAATAAACACAGTGATCCAGTATGTTCTCCTCTTATCCCTGCAGCTGGGGTTCCTACCACAGTCACAGTACACATTGGTTCTCGCTCAAGTATCCCAGAATTCTCTGTGTCTGCAGTAGGCAAATTAGATTGCTAACTCCACGGGGCAGAAATGCATAGACAACCATGTCAAACAAACTACTAGCCATTTCTGACAGCATTTCTGACTGAATGGTCGAAATGTACTAAGATGGGAGTTCTTTTTTCACATGGGATATTGCTATGGGCAACCAATCAGAATACTGCTTATTTATTTAGCTCTGTCTAAAGAGAATAAGGGCCAGATGCCCTAAGCTTCAAAAATGATAAAATGGAGAGTGTTAAACAGCCAGCCAATCAGCTTCTACCTGCCATGTCATAGACTACTTTTGAAAAATGTCAGGCAGGAGCTGATTGGTTGGTTGTTTATCACTCTCCATTTTATCACTTTTGAAGCTTAGTGCATCTGGCCCTCTATATTATTTGAATGGTTACTCATAGCAACATCCCATCTGAAAAAGAACTCCCATGCACAATACAGACTCTGAAAAAGGGTCGACATGAGGTTTTTTTTTTTTACTTTTTTGAGTCAATGTTGACACCTGGGCACCTGGAACCACAAATAGTGTACCGCTTTGCATAGCATGCTTTGGGCCAGGTGACTTGTGCCACTACCACCAAGCCTTGAAAAAGCTGCTACAGGCAGCGAAACGCGTCGGTTGCAGGCACACTGCCATTGCTTTTACCATTTGCTGCTATTCCGGATACCAGTTGGGTCACCAGAAACTAAGTGCTTTTTATCTAAAAAACGGGAGAAAAACAGCCCCCCGGCAACTTCCCAGCTCCACCCAGGCACGGTATCAACTTCTGGAGGAATGCCACCTCTTTAAAGATCGGCCATAGAAAGTGGACATCAACATTGCTTCAGATATTCCATTGGGACGGGAGGCACGCCACCCCCACGACTTAATTGGAGGAAGCACTAACATCTCATCCACATCTAAGCTTTTGGGCCCATAAAGCAGGACTGAGCTATCCATCACTACTAAGGTGACGTTACCCACAATTCAAATTACACCGGAAGCAGCCATTTTTAATTGTACAATAAGCATGTTGTCTCTTTTTATAGAGTATTTTATCAATTTTGTTGCTGTTTAAATAAAATGTACACCTGAGTTCCCTGGAGTTTACGTACATCTGTACCAGCTCATGTACAGTTGCAGAGAACACATTCTCTAAATACTGTTTTTCTCATTGTTTTTCTCCTACCCCAGGCCATGTGTGACAGTAACACTACTGTGGCTATTTGGTGGGAAATGTAAACCGACCTTCCCTGGATAGATGAAGTTCAGTGACACAATGTGACTAACATTTACATCTTCTGGAGTAATGTTCTGCATCCATAATAGGAACGGCATCCCCGTCCTGATGCATGGGAAAATCATGATAGAAAAATGCACATGGCAAAATACTTCACTTTTCTCAGCTGGACAAGAACATAGGGAACAAGTCAGTGCCGGGGGGCAGCAGGCGCTCTCTGGCAGTGCTGTTCTTCATGATTTCTACATGTGCACCAACACCCGGGGGTTCAATGTGCGACAGAAACTGACACCAACCAATAGGGGCAATCATCACTAATTCAGAATCCCTCAAAATGGGGATGGGGCTTTCCAGGGATTCGGTATGACCTCACATCACTCCCTCAGGATACGATCACTAGGTCTACAAGCATGAAGGTCGACATGACTGAAGGTCGACATGGGTTAGTTCGACAGGGTCATTAGGTCGACATATACATTAGGTCGATTTGGGGAAGGTCGACATGGGGTGTTTCACTTTTTTTAGCTGACATGTGCCGACAGGCGGTATTTCAAGCCCAACCATCCACTAGGGCATGGTGGGAGTGACCGAAGCATGGTGAGTGCAGCGAGCCATGCGAGGGGACGCTGTGCTATGTTTCAGTTTCCATGTCGACTGTGTTGACATTCGGGTCAAGAAAAGTGAAAAACCCCATGTTGAGCTTTTGACTGTCAACATTCCCCATGTTGACCTAATGCTTGTGTCGACCTAGTGACCCTGTCGACCAAACACAAGTCGACCTTTAGTCATGTCGACCTGTTGCTTGTCGATCTAGTTGGTGTCTATCCAATGATCCTCTTTTCATTACTGAGGGGGTGTGCCATGCCATGCCATGCTCTCTTCACTAAGAATAGATGCCATGCACATCTATTAATACGCTGCTCTGTGACAGTGGTGACACTGCTCCCTCTCCACTCTCCCCACATAAGGGGCACCTGCAGCCCACCGGTGGGACAATCCTAGAAAAACATGATTCTCCAGAAGGTAGTCCAGACACAGTGACGTATCTAGGTTTTGGGCACCCCCCTGCCGTTAAAAGGAGGGCGACCAGCACCCGCCCCGCCGCAGCAACCCCCGCTCTGCCGCCCATGCAAACCCCCCTTCCCCCGCAGTCTTACCTACGTTCAGTACGCGCTGGTCCCGGCTCCCTTCTTCTGCTATGAGGACCACCACAAAATGTCCGCCCCCATACAGCAGACAGTTTCAGAGAACTGTCTGCTAAATGGGGGCGGACATTTTGTGGTGGTCCTCACAGCAGAAGAAGGGAGCCGGGACCAGCGCGTACTGAAGACAGGTAAAGACTGCGGGGGATGGCGGCGGGGCGTAACTATAGCACTGCAGCCCCCGGCGCCCGCACAGCGCCCCCCGCGGTCGCTGCGGTGCTATAGTTACGCCACTGTCTAGACAGCAGGGTTGGGTACGCATCTAAATGGGCAATCGTGCCAATGGTCTGGGCAGTTTTCCTTCACCCTGCACCCATCCTTGCTGACTTGATGGGGCCCATAGACAAAGTCACTCTAGTACCACATACCTCCCAACAGTCCCGATTTTAGCGGGACAGTCCCGATTTTAGCGGGACAGTCCCGATTATCAGGGCCTGTCCCGCTGTCTCACCCGTGGTCACCAGTGTCCCACGGTGAGGGGGGCTGTTGGGAGTCCCCCCTCTCGGCTGATAAGCAGCGGGGAATGCACAGCGTCTATTCCCTTAGCCAGGGGGCTGGGGGCATGGCTAGAGGCTCACAGAGCCTCTGGGTCATGCCCCCATAGCGGTAAAATGGGGGCGCAGCAGCTACGTCCCGCCTCCGTCTCCTCCAAAGTTGGGAGGTATGGTACCATACATACAGATAGGTATATGTAACCAATATCTCTGAATTCTATTATCATGTAGTGTTCAAGATTGGTTGCTAAAACTATTCAGTGTGCCGGGGGAACCAATGTCTTGTTACTTACTAAGTATTAACCCCTCCCTTGCATGCACCTGAAAAGTATTACTGAACTAATTTGAGCATCTACCACTATCTGTATGTATGTTGTGAGAGGCAGAGAGGAGCCTGTAATAGGCGGAGATGCAGGTCCTGATATGCCACATGGAGTAGTCTGGGGTTGCTCCAAGGTAGGTAGCTCTTAGTTCAGATATATCAAGTAAGGAGCCATTATCATGTGGCTCCTTGCTGGTTAATTGTAGACCCAATTTAGGGTAACAGTGGTGTGGGGTGTGGTGCCCCTGGACTGGTTGGGCTAGGTGGCTTTAGTGCGGCATGCCCTTACATTCTATTAACACTTTTCCCTCACTAACACTATCTCTCTCTTATTTTAATTACATTTAATTTATCTCTCTCTTTATGTATAGCTTCGGCTTCCTATCACTAATTATTAACACTTAGTATATCACTGGCATGCCGCGCTGGGCCTCCTAGCTTGTGATAGTTTTTGGGGTGCCAAACCCTGCACCTAGATATAGCGCTAGGGTCCCCCAATATACAGAGAAGCCTTGACGCGGCTTGGGGGCATACCATACACCTGCGCAGGTATATGTAACCAATATCTCTGAATTCTATTATCATGTAGTGTTCAAGATTGGTTGCTAAAACTATTCAGTGTGCCGGGGGAACCAATGTCTTGTTACTTACTAGGTATGGTACCATGTAAAGTACAGCAGGGTCTGCTAATGTCATTATTCCAGCACTGACATACTGTACATGGTAGCTGCAGGTTTATACACATTGGCACGTGGCTTTTGCCATGCAGACTCATTGTTTTATTCTGCTGTAAAATACACTAGAATCCATTGCTGCTGATTACACCAGGGATGATTATCCTTATCCCCGTGACTTGGGACGGTGATCACACATTCCCACGGACGTTATCAAAGGACAGACGCTCACGCTGGGAATTCACCACAAGAATGCTACATGCTGATATGTATTAATAGAAACTCTGTGCACGTGTTGCCCCCATTGTGGATAAAGCTGGGGGCTTTGCTATGCTCATTCAACTGATGCTTTTAGAAGTCCAAACAATAATGACCTGCAACACAATGTCATGCACATGATGCAGATCCCGTGAGGACTGCTAATGTCTAGTGACAATTCCTTCTAATCATTTTCCTGTCACTTGTTATGTGTTACAGAGAGGCCCAGGAGAATCTCCAGACGTTCGCTGACAGCTTTTTTCTGACTATAGTCATTATTAAGTAAATCTGAGTTCTACCCAGGGCCGGCGCCACCACTAGGCAAATCTAGGCATTTGCCTAGGGCGCCGGCCACTGGAGGGCGGCATTTTGTGCCGCCCGGTTACCTGTCCTACGGCGCTGTGTATTTAAATCTGGCGGTGGAGGCAGCGGTGGTCCCTGCAGTCCATTAGAAATAACGAGTGCTATCCGCCGGGCTATGCGGAAGCGCTTCTAGTGTGAAAACTCTGGCAGCACGGCGCAGGATGATCTCAGCCAATCAGCGTGCTGCCAGTGTTTTCACACTAGAAGCGCTTCCGCATAGCCCGGCGGATAGCGCTCGTTATTTCTAATGGACTGCAGGGACCCCCACTGCCTCCGCCGCCAGATTTAAATACACAGCGCCGCAGGACAGGTACACACACACACCCCCCCCCCCCCCCCGGGGCGCCCCCACCCCGACTCGCCTGGGGCGCTCCGGTGCCTTGCACCGGCCCTGGTTCTACCATTCTACCACTGCAGTTATCTGCTGCCCCCTTATACCATCTAGGACCCGTGCCAGATTAAGCCTTCGGGGGGCCTGGGGCACTTTAGACAGGGGGGGCCCCCTTGCAATTGTCATTACTGGTCGCAAACTGCATGGGAGAATATTACACTGTCAAAACAAAGGCAGTATAAACTTGGACAATGGGTAACTGCAGGGGGAGATAGATAGATGACTAGGCAACTGCTCCTGTCCTCCATGGACCTGAGAAGCATGTAATGAGCTACACCAATCAGAACTCAGCACAAACCTCTCAGCCTCTGCCCTCTTGTGCAAAGTGTCATGGGACTTAGTCAACTCCCATTTATGCACTGCACACTTGTGCAGTCAGTGTGCCTTGGCACCCCATGCTCATCACCATTAATCATTGTCACATTGGCAGATAGGTGAAGCTGCAGCACTACCCCACTGCCATGCACAAAACCTTTAGCTTAAAAAAAAAATACATAAAAAAATTATGGTTTTTGAATAGACAAAAATCAACTGGAGAATGTCTCTATGTGGTGCACCAAAGAGAAGAATAAAATGTAACTTTTAATTGATACTTAGTAAAATTAAGCGAAATAAAAGACACAATACATATACACACATACATACATGGACATGTATGTATGTGTGTATATGACCCCCCTGTCCAATATGAGTTTTATAATAAACTTTATTATTTATTAGTGTATTGTTTTGATCTGGGACTTAGACTGGTTGATTCAAATATTACCAGTCTTATGTATTTGTGCACAGATTTCCTTATATAAGCGGAATTTTAGATTGTAGTCACCTAGGTAGCGCCTGACGAAGCTCCTAGGCGAAGCGTACGCCGACTGTACACTTCGTGGCTTCACCCCCTGCTCCACCACCCCACTTTGAATGTATTTTGACCTGTTTCTCTCCTTAGCGGTATAGCAAGCGGCTTTCACATACATGAGTCTGCCCGGCAGACACACGCGGTGTGTGACGTCCACACTGCGACTATCTGTCTCCCGGCGAGCAGGCTGTCATTACGGTATCCACGCCGCCGCACAGTGTACTATCAATAGGCGGCACAGCAGTACGTGGATCGGGCTGCCGCATCTTAGGCAACCCGTGGCTATAATTTATATTACTACGCAAAACACTGGCTAGTGGAAACCACTTTGAAATATATGTGGGGACCACAGCTAATTATATAGCCAAAGTGTCATACACACTAATCCTTCCAGGCAGTCTATCGGCAAGATCGCTTGCTATGACCTTTTTGACCTGGTGATTATTGTAATCTGTGTTATAAATCTCAGCCAATTTTGATAGTACTACCTAGGTGACTACCATCTAAAATTCAGCTTATATAAGGAAATCTGTGCACAAATACATAAGACTGGTAATATTTGAGGTCCTAGATCAAAACAATACACTAATACATAATAAAGTTTATTATAAAACTCATATTGGACAGGGGGGTCCCACGTTGTGAGGATTTAATTATCCTTTTTATCTACATGTCCATGTATGTATGTGTGTATATGTATTGTGTCTTTTATTTCGCTTAATTTTACTAAGTATCAATTAAAAGTTACATTTTATTCTTCTTCTCTTTGGTGCACCACATAGAGACATTCTCCAGTTGTTTTTTGTCTCTTCAAAAACCATCATTTTTTGCTCTAAAAACCTGTGTCCAGTGGTAGCACACCCTTGTTGTAATGACATACCATATATACTCAAGTATAAGCCAACTTTTTCAGAACATTTTTTATGCTGAAAAAGCCCCCCTCGGCTTATACTAAGGTGAGCGTCCCACTTGAGTCAATAAGTTTTCCCAATTTTTTTGTTGTAAAATTAGGTGCCTCGGCTTATAATCGGGTCGACTTATACTCGAGTATATACGGTATGTTCCTTAAAATTACAAAAATGTAAGGGGTCACCTAAATTCTATTAAACTCTTACTGTCCTGTTCGATTAACACCCCCCTTTTTGTGTGTTAAAAAAAATACATGCCAACCATAGGTTGCCCCTAGCTAGAGGGAGGCCCAGGGGTACTGACCCCTCTCGCCCCTGCTTTAATCCGGATAGCCATGGTGAGCCATGGCTCACCAAGGCCTATTGTTCTCAGCTGCACTACAATACATAGAACAATACAGTCGGATCGCTCTATCTGTACAATACCATGAGCCCCTGATATAGAGCACCAATCAGTCTTCAAGTCAATTACATTTTTACAATACTGGGGGTGATGCGAGCAGGGTGGCGAATCCGGGAGACCAAGTACAATAAGCTGCACCAAGCCTCCTATCAGGACTAGAATTAACTGGTATAAAGGGCTGGGATATTCAGGAGTGTTAATTTATCCTCAAAACAGTAGAGAGTACAGAACCATCCCTCCTAACACTTTCAGAACATTGCCACAACATACTAATGACTGGCATTAAGGTGTAGTGTAGACACAGCACACTGGGTGTTTTCTGAACTCTAATAAATATTTACATTGTCATGTATCATTTTGCTTATCTGCATATATCCCCTGCTGTGTAGCTTAGCGCAACCAGCAAAAAGAATATATTGATCGATATATCACACTTCCCCCGCCCTGGGCTCAGATCTGTCACCTCATAAACATGGTGGTGCCAATAAGAGTCATATCCCTGCAGTCTAAAGGTGCCTGTACACCTCATACATATGATACAGTGTTTGTAAAAAGACGGCATACGGCAGGCAGATGCTGAGATATCACATGTGAGATTGCATGGAATACCTCAGCTACGTGTATGGGGGCCTTAAGCAAACATAGGGATTTCCGGTACTTATGTATTATCTGGGCTCCCATGTTAAATGCACCCCATTTTTTCATACCCCTACTATCCAACTACGCATGGAGTTGATTTTATATAGTGTGGCGAGCGCAGCGAGCCACCGCGCCCGAAGCGTGGCGAGCGCAGCGAGCCCCGCAAGGGGACGCGGTCTCATAAGAAAAACGGGAGCCCAGATATTACATAAGTACCGGATTTCCCAATCAGACGTACAGTGTACAGTAATGTAGCTCTGTAGGAGTGGCCTCGTGTCAGGGCGTGGCTTTGCATGAGGGGCGTGGCCGCACATGTCAGGCCCCTTTTGTCGTCACTCCGGGGTCCGAGAGATGTGGGCTGCCCCGACAAACCTGTGGCTTTCCAGATGTTGTGAAACTACACAGGTCTGGCCTGTATACCAGTGCTCAAATACAGACTACACTGTGCTAGAAGCACCACAGCAGATAGTGACTCCCCAGGCAGGGAAAGGAACCGCATGGGTTATGAAAGGTACAAGGTGCTAGAATGAACAGTAGTGAATTGCCTCAGCTTTAGTGGCTGCAGACAAATCTGATAATAATGTAAATGGACTGTATCCATTATATTGCCCCAGGTGCAGGCTACATACATCAGGACAGCAGTAAGTATGAAAAGAGACTCACATGTCACTAGCGATGGAGGAGTTCCTAGACATGGACTTTGGGGAGAGGTCATAGTCACTGTCTGACCTGTACAGGAAGGATTCCCTTCGTTGACTGTGGACAAAATTGGCTTGTAAAATCAGCCCCGACCCGGGGCTTGTCATGGGATCCAAGGGACTCCGTCCCGATGAGGTGCCATTGTCCACATCAAAGCTGTAAGGAGACATAAAAACACTGGTAAATAAAGAGTCATTGTTGAAAAATAATAGAGAGCTAGTTTATATGTGTACAAAGTCTCTAGACATGGGACTTATCCCCTTGACATCTGTTTTAACCCATTATTTTAGATTGCTGTTCCCATCATTCATATGATCGCTTATGGGATGTTGGGAAAAAGGGAAATGACAAACCTACAGCAAGTGTTATAGTTTAACATGTATTTGAAAGATAAAGGATGACCATTATAATGATTGTACAGAAAACTAATACGATGGCAAACATATTTTAATATAAATATTACTATTATTACTGCTATATACTATAGTACTAAGGGGAAAACTCAATTAGCTGCAGTAATTTACCACAGCGAATTGATTCACCAGGGGCTATTCAATTAGTCGTGATAATTGGAATTTATTGGGGATCATGCTTTATGTGCCTCAGGCATATTTATTCATTATTTATTACCAGTTATTTATATAGTGCGCACATTCCGCAGCACTTTACACAGAACATTCACATCAGTCCCTGCCCCAGTGGAGCTTACAATCTATGTTCCCTACCACATGTACACGCACACAGACATTCTAGGGTTTATTGTGTTGGGAGCCAAGTACAGTATATTTTTGGATTGTGGGAGGAAACCTGAGTACCCGGAGGAAACCCACGCAAGTACAAGGATAATATACAAACTCTGCACAGTTAGGGCCACGGTGGGAATAGAACCCATGACCTCAGTGCTGTGAGGCAGTAATGCTAGCCATTACACCATCCGTGCTGCCCCGATAAAGCCTATTCCCCAATAGAATCGAATTTGTTGCTATGGGCAACATCTCATCTTCAACAGAACTCCTATCTTAGTAAATTAACCCATTGGGATCCAGACACTTATCCCAGTTCCCATGTTTTGTGGCCAAATTTCTCCCAACCCTCGACCAGGAGAAAAATGAATACCCCCTAAGTTAATACACCCTAAGTGTTACTAGATGTAATTAAATACTAACGATTATTATTATTATCATCATTTATTTATATGGTGCCACAAGGGTTCCGTAGCGCCTGACAATACATAGATGAGCAAAAGAACAAAACAAAACATAGATTTACAGTACAAATGCACATTAGGACAAGTACATGGTAAATCAAAGACCGTTGCAGCAGCGGACACTGACGCAATTATAACGGTGGCAGAGATAAATTCTTAGTAAAGCACGAGAGGGCCCTGCCCTTTAGTGCTTACATACACATAGCGCGGGGTCCCTCCGTTATGTTGTGACATGATATACGCGTATTTGTAGGCATGAACAACGGTTGCAGGATTGGAAGAGCTGGGCTTATGGGAAGCAATCCTTGTCTCTGCAGATGGGTGCACATAAGGGTACTCCCGGTTATATGGAGATCACTGCTAACTTGAAACTTATAGCCCCCATCATAACTAGTGGAGTGGGCCTGAACACAAGTAGGCTGGAGCCTATATTACCTGCAAGGGGGCATGCCAGACTGAGGGATGGACCCTATTAGCCGCGGAACTGGCCACACTGTGCGGCGGATGGAATTCCCATTAAAGTGCTCGCTGTCCCATAGGGTTGCGAGCAATTTAAAGTGAATTCGGGCCTGTGAAGGGGACAAGATCGGGTTAAATCGAGTGTCGTTGCAGGCGTTTAAACATGTTGGAACGGCACAGCGCACGCGTCACAAATAATAGGATTGGCCCCTGAGTGTGAGGGCCTGATTGGTGGGCTGCGTGTGTTCAGACTCCAGTGAGCGGGTTAATGCCATCCCACCGAACGCACCCACCCTGTTTGAGCACATGTGCAGGGCTGCGTACAGATAAGCATCTGTTTGCTAGCGCCCGCACAGAGAAGAAATCCTTTGATGGTAATTTACCATCGAAGGATTTCTCCTTCTCTGCCTGGCGCTCACAGTGACCCAGGAGTCACCCTGCAGCTGCTTGTATGGACGCGAAATAGGGGCTGGCACTGACGAGGTTTATCTCAGGGTTGCCTACCTTGAGATAAGCAGGGTAAACAAAAAAATCAGGTCCCCCTCCCAGCCACTTGGAAAGATGGGCAACCCTCCCGGATACCAGTGCCATTCCCCCCCCCCCCCCCCCGCGGCAGTGTTAATTACGGGCGATTTGCAGCTTTCGAGGGGGGGGCTAAATATGCAAATTGTGTCATTTAGCACCACCCCCTCCTTAATTAAGCCTTCAGGGGGCCCGGACACTTTAGAAAGGGGGCCCCCCCAACTTGTCATTACTGGCCGCAAACTGCATGGGAGAATATTACACTGTTAAAACACAGAGTAAAATCAGTATAAACTTGGTCAATGGTCAACTGCAGGGGAAGGGGATTAATATAAACCACACACACACACACACACATATATATATACCACATGAAAAGCCTCTGTCTGTCCCTCTGTACCTTACTCCATTACTCTGTAGGAGCCCTGACAGGCTCAGCACTGCCTCTGATTAAATGCCCTTCCATGATGAGGCCGCTGCTGCTGCTGTCCTCCATGGGGCTGAGAAGCATATGATGAGCTCTACCAAGCAGAGCTCAGCACAAGCCTCTCAGCCTCTGACATTTTGTGCAAAGTGTTGTGGGACTTAGTCAACTCCCAGTAATGCACTGCACACTTGCAGTCAGTGTGCCTTGACTACTGATGCTCACCACCATTAATCATTGTCACATTGGCAGATAGGTGAAGCTGCAGCACTACCCCACTCCCACTTTTTTTTTTAAATACATGCCAACCACAGGGGCCCCCTAGATAGAGGAGGGCCCAGGGGTACTAACCCCCTGTTCCCCCATTATAATCCAGCCCTGCCCCTCCTCGAAGACACGCAAATTGCAGGATTTGCAGTACTGAAGGAGGGGCTTGATGACGTCTACATCATCTACAGTGCTGCTGACAGTCTCCCGGAGAGGAAAATGTAAAAATAGGCAACCTCTTTTATGTTATGTGCAGTACGTAAGATCTCTGGCTCGGAACCAATGTACACGGGACCGCGCATCGGATCGGATCAGATGTCAAACACATCCGATTTGGTCCGAGTCTTGGGATCGGTCAAAATGCCCCAAATCGGACTAGTGTATGGGGGCCTTAAGGTGGTTTCTTGGTCTCCTGAGATCTTGGCGAGTGTACACTGACTCCATATATCCCTACTGGAGCATGCTTAACCTTTCATTGTACTCTGACACATCGTCCTGCCAAGTAGATACAGTAATGTAGTGAAACCCTGGCATGTTCTCACTGGTACAGCAAACCGACCAGACTGCATTCTGCCTATTTACAGGACACAAAAACGACATATCCATTATACTATGTAATTCTGCTGTATAATCTAGCCAGATACAATGTTATGAGGTTTCCCTAGCCCCGGCCAAGTTTTAGATTATTCTCAGAGTATTAAGACACGGACAGCTTTCCAAAACATTCATTAGTCATTACCATCATCCACAAACTGGTAATACCGCCCTCAGTCGTGCGACACATCCTGCTCAGACACGCTCCGTGTAACTGAGGCTATTCCAGTGCACCGCAGAGTGCAGCCGCTGCTACTAAAGCCGTCTGGCTGCTCTGGTGTCAGGTGAAAGTTACATAAACGTACAGTAAGCTCCGAAGTGTACAATTGTTTTACATGGTGTGATTATGAGACACACTGATAGGTGTTCACAGGCACAAATGGTGAGTGTGTGCATACAGCGCAGGTCCAGGTGTAAATGTAGGCATTTTTGGTAGGAAAATGGCTGGATCTGTGTTTCGGTGAAATATGGCGTTTCAGGACACGTATTGGGGGTTATTCAGATTCAATCGGTCTCCCGCGCCTTCAAATTCCCCTGATGCCACACCCCCCCTCCCCTTCCTGTACAAACCCCACAGCGACTGTGATAGTTGCTGAAGGCACTCATAATGCGGCCCTGCACATGCGCAGAGCCCCACAATCGGTCCCTGGTGTGGATACGCCGGGGACAGATGGATCCTGAATAAGGCCCAGGGCATGTACCAGCATGTACCTTGCTGTACCTTCCATATCTGAGGACAAATAGTCGGTACGCTACTCTCCTGCAATAACTATTGTAGGGCCCAGGAATCTTACCTGGTTATATTCATTACACTGACGGATATACTGTACAATTATTCAGGAAGTTATTGTGACTGACAGTATTAGAAATATGACTACAGCTTGTCCAAGAAACCTTTTTTTTTAAATACTAATTATTTTTTATTGAATCTCCGCACTGAATACAGCTGACATAACACATCATAACAGGAACATGTCTCAAATCCGGGAATGAAACATATGGCAAATAAACAAACCAAACAAAACACACACTGAACCTTATGCTGACTACACACGGTGAGATTTGTCATTAGATTTTGACTATATAGTCAAAATCGCACGCAGATTGCACAGGTTTTTTTACCTTGCGATCCTGATGCGCGCTCCCGGGACAGCACAAATCGAATCCCAGATAGACAGGGCAGCAATGACTATATAGTGCAGATCTAATGTAGATTGCATGAATTGTATGTAAATAGTACAGTTAGCAAAGATTGCATATCAGTCGAATCTTAAGGGAATCTCACCGTGTGTAATACAGAAGCCATGACAGATGAATACCATGGTAATAAACACATAAATCATAACATAAGTAGTCAAGAAGCACTACAAGGAAAAGAAAGAGAGGCCTCAAATCCAGGAGATAAGGCAGTGCTGCCATTGAGTAACGATAGGAGGCCATAAGCCATTTGCAACCTTAACATTGGGAAGCAACCTAGTGGTCAATGGGATGTGGTCATTTGGTCTACAGCAGTGGTAGCCAACCCTAGCCCTCGAGAGCTACCAACAGTTCACATTTTCCAGACAACCTAGCTGCTGCACAGCTGCACTCATTAATCACTGACACATTTTAAAAGATACACAGATGGAGCTAATTAGCTCACTTGTGATTCTGTGAGGAGACCTGCAAAACATGCACTGTTGGTAGCTCTCGAGGACTAGGGTTGGCTACCCCAGGTCTACAGCATTAGGTCGACACGGGAAAAGGTCGACATAGCAAAAGGTCGACATGGTTCTAGGTCGACAGGTCATTAGTTTGACAGGTCATTAGTCCGACAGGTAATTAGGTCGACATTGTCTAGTTCAACAGTCAAAAGGTCGACATGGGGTTTTTCACTGTTTTTTGAGCCGACATGTGCTGACAGGCAGTATTTCATGCCCTACCATCCAATAGGACGTGGTGGTAGGGCATGCCAGATTCATTCTGACCAGTCGATAGTTTATCACACTTCAATTCGCATCCACATTATAAAGTATACAACTCGCAAAATGTTTTGTTTTTTTTTCAAACGTTACCAAAAAAATCTCAAAACAAATAGACCCATTTCAACATGTTAAGTTTGTCAGAACCATGCACAGACCAGTGCGATCTGTGCATGGTTCTGTCCCAAAAAAATTGTAAAAGTAAAAAAAAAAAATGGCATGGGGTCCCCCCTCCTGAGAATAACCACCCCCGGGCTCACAGAACCGGCCCTGGTTTTAGAAATTCAGAGGTAAAAACCATAGGGGATCGCCAGGGTTTCTAAAAGCAGCACGAGGCTCAAGGGCTGGTCCTGGTTCTCAAAATACGGGGGGGCAAAATGAATAGGGGTCCGCCCGTATTTTGGCAACCAGCACCGGGCCCAAACAGCCAACAGGGTAATGTCACAGCCGGGGGAAACTTTTTATGCAAGTTCCCCCAGCCAAAGCATTCATCCCCATGGCTGGTCATCCCAGACAGGGACCCTGGAGGAGTGGGGACCCCCCCCCCAATAAAGGGGTCCCCCCACTCCAGAGTTAGCTCTGCCCAGGCTGAAGCCCGAGGCTGTGGGCACCGGGCTGATCAATGGTTAAGATTAGATGAAACTATTGTAGAATGTTGTGGAACTACAAGTCCCAGCAAGCCTGCACCGCATGCAGGGACTTGGAGAACCACAAGTCGCAGCATGCGGGGCATTAAAGGGCCTGCTGGATCTTGTAGTTCCACAACATGACAAATGGTGAAATAAAACACACACACACACACACACACACACGAACAGTATAACTTTATTAAATACTACATTCATTCACACATACATTACTTATGGATTCCCTTGAAGGCCTGTCCTCTTCTCCAAGTAGAATCCAAACAAGTACAAGTTGAGGGAAATTACACTCACCACACGCTTCCCAAATCGATGCATGCCTTCTCTGCCTGGCAGTACCCCTGTGAGAGAAGCCCAAAGGAGAGAAGCCCAAAGGAGCAACAAATGTAAACAATTATTTGGGCTTCTCTCACAGGGGGGCGAAGGCATACATCCATCCGGGAGGCGTGTGGTTAGTATACTTTCCCTCAACAGGTTTGTATTCTACATGGAGAAGAAGAAACAGGTGAGAAAAAGGGTAAAAAGACAGAACTACCCGGACATGGAAGAAACATAAACAAAAAACATTAAGTGGAGGGAGAAAGGACTAAAACGGAATCTGCTCACAACCTGCATACGATCCAATCACGATCGGTACCCAGTTGAAGGGATCATTTTCAAATCCTGACTGCAGCAGGTAGGATCTGAGAAACGACCAGCAGTGATGCGCATCGGATTGGAATCGGGTCGAAAACATGCCAAAACATGCCCAATTTACATACGATTGTATTTGGGGAACTGAGGCCAAATCGTTCTGGTGTGTACACAGCAATACTCTGCAAAGTCACAAAGCCGACAACCCTTTTAACCTGTAAATGTTCATGCGACAAAGCCAAACAAACAAATATGTATAGCGCAAACAAACAGCAACAACAAGCAAAGCATACAAATTTGTATAATTAATAAAGTAAAATAATAAATGTATAGAGAAGAGGGGCCAAATACTGTGCAATCAATAACTAATCAATAACTAAGTAATTAAAAAAAAAACCAATGTCAACACATTATAACTAGTATATTTCATAAGGTAAGAATGAAATAAATAAATAAATGTTCTATATATATATATATATATATATATATATATATATATATATATATATATATATATATATATATATATATATATATATATATATAGAAACAACAAGAATAGAAGGTGCGCTCCATGGTGCAGGTACATTTTTTTATTTTTTGGAGATAGACAAATAAACTCCACACGAATTTAAAAACACACAGACTCGTACCATGTACAAGCACGCTGTGGGCTGGATACCACATGAGATGTTACAATAACCACAGGCAATGCTGCTCCACGAGTGAGCCTCTAGCATAAGGACTCCTACCGGAACCACTGACGCTGGATTGCGCCGTATGATCTCGAGGACGCCAAAGCCAGAGGGACGGAACGAGGAGAGAAGCCGGGACGTTCAAGCAGGACGGGTGTCACAGGCCTGTGACACCCGTCCTGCTTGAACGTCCCGGCTTCTCTCCTCGTTCCGTCCCTCTGGCTTTGGCGTCCTCGAGATCATACGGCGCAATCCAGCGTCAGTGGTTCCGGTAGGAGTCCTTATGCTAGAGGCTCACTCGTGGAGCAGCATTGCCTGTGGTTATTGTAACATCTCATGTGGTATCCAGCCCACAGCGTGCTTGTACATGGTACGAGTCTGTGTGTTTTTAAATTCGTGTGGAGTTTATTTGTCTATCTCCAAAAAATAAAAAAATTTACCTGCACCATGGAGCGCACCTTCTATTCTTGTTGTTTCTAGATCACCCCATCCCGACCCTGGATGATAATATATTGGAAGGAAGCTGCAGTCCGTTATTCTGTTGGACTTTGGTGATTTAACCCTCTGATCAAGAGACTGGTTCTAATTTACTGCTGGACATTTGGCGCTTTTATACACCTTCTTTATTTTCGAATATATATATATATATATATATATATATATATATGTTTTATGTTTCATGGATGCCATAAGCACCCCAGGATTATGTCTGCATTTATACCAAAAAGTTTTTTTAAAAAAATTGTTTTTTCTTTTAGCGATCATTGTTTACTTGTTTCTCTTTTATATCGAATTTGTCAGCTAATAAAAATTTTTTTTTATATTTATAAACCAGCTTTTTATATATTTATATAGATTCTAGCTCTTTTACAATAATTAGTCGCCGATATCTTTATACATTACTTTTAATATATATATATATATATATATATATATATATATATATATATATATATATATATATATATTTTATGTTTCATGGATGCCATAAGCACCCCAGGATTATGTCTGCAGGAGCACATATAAGTAAAGAGGGTCCCATACAGTACATGGTAAGTGCATACTTGCCTACTTTTGAAAACTAGTTTCAGGGAGATTATAGTTGGCAGTAGAATTTTGCAAAGCGCCCCATTGAGGGGGTATGTCATGCTCCTCCCAAAGGGCGTGTCTATCTCCATATATGTAGAGATTGTGTAAAGAGATTGTGAACGTGGCACCTAGAAGCGTGGGTGTGTACTGCTACATCTGAGGGGATTTTTTTTAAATGACTTATATCCAAATGTTGATGAGCCCCAAAGCAGTTAGTAAGAGATACTATACTTGGTAAAGTGCTGGGAAATGGTGCTGATGGTTCAATGTAAATGTATCTGTCTCTCATTCCTTTTCCCAACAAAATGTAAGAGTGTAATGCAGAATACAGGAGGGTAGGCAGCTATGGGGAAGTGCCACCTCCTTGCATTGTATCCTTTGTCACAGGCTGATTGGCTGAATGAGCACTTGCAGCATTCACATTGTGATATTGGGCCTAATTCAACCCTGATCACTGTGCTGCTAATTCTCGGAGCCCAGTGATCAGATATACACCGCCCCGCCATCGCGTTTCAGCACTCGGTAAGCAGCAATTTTCGGTGCGTACTGAGCCAACTTGAATTACCCCACTGCACACAAATAAGTGACTGCAGCCATACATTTGCCTTTATTGTGCAATGTGTGCAACCATAGTCACTGCATATTGGTGAGCAAGCCTGGCAGTGTCCTATACTGCACATGAGTAGGGAATTAAAGTCACCTTATAATACTAGTACAGGGAAATTCCTTTAAAGCTAGTTAATGTCAGACACTTTACACAACTGATATAACAGTATTGACAGTGATGCCGCTTCCATTGAAACAAATTTCCAGCAGCAGGAAAGCGGGCAAGGTAACGAGAGTTGGGATCTTTAATGTTCATGGGATGAGACGTATAACCTGTGTAATAAGGCTTCAGACCAGTGGCATAAACTAGTTCAATGCTATCTTCTACTTGTTCCAGGCCTAATCCCTGTGACAGCACAGAAGTAATGTAGTGCGTATGACCGTATGTGGTATGAGACTGGCGTCTTTGTGCACACTGTTTCATTGTCACTGACCTACACAATGCTCATTAATACGTAGCTGGATGTCAGCAAACACCAGCAAAACAACAAGCCAAAGACGGCATTTATCCAGCAATTAATTGTCTGCTCAGTTGCTTGATTTGGGAGGGGGGGAGAGCTTTAACAAACAGACTATGGCAGTGAACACTTCCCAAGTATTTACTTTACAACTCTGATCTGAAAGGGCTGTAATCACACTGTTTACATTTATGAGACTCAGGGCCCACTGTAGCGTGTCAGACAGACACATTAAGGAGAGAGAGGGCGTCATCAGTGATGTCATCTCCCAGAGGGTAATAGTAATACTCTGCCAGGGCATGCCGAGAGATGTCCTTTCACAACAGCTGGTGAGGATGGCCAGGCCTGAGTAAAATATCTGCTTATTGACCATTGTACCAGTCCTGAGTAGGGATGTTCACCGGCCACTTTTCGGGTTTTGGGTTCTAATTACCTTGAGGTTTTGGGTTCTAATGGGTTTTGGCAAAACACCTCCTAAGTGTTTTGTGTTTGGATTTTTTGGGTTCTGATTTTTTTTCTTAAAAAAGCATAAAAACTGCTAAAATCGCAGAATTTGGGTGGGTTTTTTTGCTCCTACGCTATATTAACCTCAATGACATTCATTTCCACTCATTTCCAGTCTATTCTGAACACCTAACACCTCACAATATTGTTTTTAGGGCAAAAGGTTGCACCGAGGTAGCTGGATAACTATGCTAAGCCACACAAGTGTGCGGCACAAACACGTGGCTCATGTAAGAGTGGCACTGCAGCGGTAGATATGGCAGTACTAGGCACCAGACAGGTAGATATGGCAGTACTAGGCACCAGACAGGTAGATAAGACAGTACTAGGCACAAGACAGGTAGATACGTCAGCAATACTAGTATTGTGCACCAGCAGAATTTATAATAATTAATTTTATTATAAGGTACTGCTTGGCAGTGGCACACGTCAGTGCACCAGCAGCATGGAATTATTTTTTACAGTCCCTCACAGCACAAGTATTATTTTTTTATTTATTAAATTAGATATAGCAGCCTAGTATGTACTTGTACTACTAGGTAGGTACACTTAGGCAGTAACACTGCCAGTGGCAACAGTGGACTGAGTAAATAATACTGGCAACCTCTATTCACAGTATTCAGTGCAGGCAGGCAGCACCAGTGGACTATATATAATTCAATTAATTATTAATAATATAGCAGCCTAGTAGGTAGAGAAAAAAAACTACTAGGTACTAGGTAGGTAGGCAGGCAGCAGCACTGCCAGTGGTCACCACAAAGGTAGTTATTATATTACACACCACCAGTAGCTTTATGCAGTGCACCAGCAGAATTTATATAATAATTAATTTTCTTACTAGGACGGTACTGCTTGGCAGTGGCACTCAGTGGCACACGTCAGTGCACCAGCAGCATGTAATTATTTTTTACATTCCTACACAGCACAAGTATTATTTTTTAATTAAATTAGATATAGCAGCCTAGTATGTAGTACTAGGTAGGTACACTAGGTAGGCAGTAGCACTGCCAGTGGCAACAGTGGACTGAGTAACTAAATAATACTGGCAGATTCAGTGCAGGCAGCACCAGTTGACTATATATATAATATAATTAATTAATTATTAATATATAATATAATATTACAGGCACAGCACAGCACCAGAGGTAGGCCCCAGCACAGAGGAGATAGTAGTACTACAGGTACACAGTTAGACTGTTCTCCTAAGCAGAGAGGAGAACAGAGTACACAGCAGCACTGAGGGAGACAGCCCCAGCGAATAAAATAATTAATTACAGCACAGCACACCAGAGGTAGACCGCACAGAGGAGACAGTAGTACTACAAGTACACAGTTAGACTACACAGCAGCACTGAGAGACAGACCCCAGCGAATGAAAAATATTGCGTTCAAGCTCAAGGTCAAGCCCCAGCAGCAGCACCAACACACCCTCTCCCAACCCACTACTAAACTGGAGTGAAGATGACGGGCGCAGCAGCCGCTTTTAAAGCCTCGCGAAATCCGGCGCCGGGAGATGACGTTCTGACCACGAGGACGGACCCGAGTCAGGCGGGAATCTCCGAGCGCTGCTCGGAACCGGGCTCGGAATGATGACGTCCGTGGGGGCTCGGATCTCCGGAATCCGAGTCTGCACATCTCTAGTCCTGAGCAGGTGTGACTGGTGTTCAAATCCAAAGCTGGGTATACACTAGTAGCTATATCTGCAGAAGGATCTGGCAAAGTGTGCTCCATACACTCTGCCCGTTCCGTTAGGTCTGACGTCACAAAAAAAGGTGGGCGCATCTGCATACATCCGCCCATTAAGCTGTCAATCACAGGCGGCTGTACTGGCGGTCGGTGGATCGCCTGTACAAACTGAATGATGCACAGCCGACGCCATAGATCTGTGAAAGATACCGGTCACAGATAAATCGCCGGTACATACTGGCCGATGGTCTATCCGTATATGAGCCGTTCAATCAAATGGCCTATATATCGGCTAGTGTGTACGCACCTTAAGTGCAACGCACCAATCACATGTGTTATTGCTTCTGGCTAATAGTTATGTAAAGTTCCAAGCACCCTGAGTTATAAAGTCAGGGTAGTGATAAGCACTTAGCGGAATGAGGACAGTGCAATGGGTTAATAACAGCAGAAACTGTCTCCAAACACATACAACAAGCACAGTAATATCACATCTGGAAACGTGATTACAGATGGTTCTCCTCAACGGAATCATAAATGTACGGCACATTTAAAATGGGTAAGAAATCTCACAAGCTTGTATTCCTGCAATCACAAAGTCGCACAGACAAATCTGTAATAGTCACATTTTACCAAGCGCAAAACGCAGCGATGGGGTTCCCGAGCTATAGAAATCAAAGAGAGGGTTTCTCTGGCGGCGCTTATTGGGAGAAGGCTACAATCTCTGATCTCAGTTATACCAGAGACGTTACTGCCAGAGACAATTCTTTTCCAGTATACATAAATAGAAAGAAAGGCACAAGCAGACACAGTAATAGTACTGCGATGTAACTGCCAGATCATTGTCAGCATCTGAACTAAGGCAAGATCTAAGCTGCACAACAGATGGGGAAGAATTGGCTAGTAGCACCTATAAAAGTTTCTTATATAGCGCAGCACATTTTGTTGCGCTTTTGAATTGGAAACAATAGTTATTAAACAAACTGGGTAGAAATAAACCGACATAGTGGTAGGAGGGCCCTGCTCGCAAGCTTACAATCTATAGGGATAATAGGAGAGGGATACATAAGGATAGGATTCCATAGCATGGCAGTCCCACCAGATTACAAGACAGTCCTGATGGGATACAATTAGATATAAATGCTACTGGAGGTTGTGTGGGGGTTCCGGAATATGATAAGCTTGCCTGAAGAGGTGAGTTTTAAGGTATAAGGTCAATAGGCTGCCAGCCCCCAATAGGTCGACACCATATGGTCGACATGACAATTTATTTTTATTTTTTCATACTTCATCCATGTGGCGTCCAATTGGGCACCTTTGCTCGCCATGCAGGGGTACTGAACTCTATAACTTGACACAACAAAATACAAAAAACACATGTTGACCATTTCCACATTGGCCCTATATCAACGATATGGGGTCAACTTAGACACTGGTGACCTAGACCAGGCCTGGTCAACCTGTGGCTCTCCAGCTGTTGTAAAACTACAAGTCCCAGCATGCCTTGCCACATATTTGCTATAAGATACATAGAAACATAGAAACATAGAATTTGACGGCAGATAAGAACCATTTGGCCCATCTAGTCTGCCCCTTTTTTACCCTTCAGGTAAACTCAACCCTTTTTAATCCTTATTTCTTTGTAAGGATATTCATATGCCTATCCCAAGCATGTTTAAATTGTTCTACTGTCTTAGCCTCTACCACCTCTGATGGGAGGCTATTCCACTTATCCACTACCCTTTCTGTGAAGTAATTCTTTCTAACATTTCCCCTGAACCTACCTCCCTCCAGTTTCAGTGCATGTCCTCGTGTTTTATTACTTGTTTTCCTTTGAAGAAAATTTCCCACCTGTACTATGTTAAAACCCTTGATATATTTGAAGATTTCTATCATGTCCCCCCTTTCCCTTCTCTGCTCCAAACTATACATGTTAAGATCTTTTAGTCTATCCAGGTAAGTTTTGTGATGTAGGCCATGAACCATTTTAGTTGCCCTTCTTTGTACACTCTCCAATGTATTTATATCCTTCTGAAGATATGGCCTCCAGAACTGGACACAGTATTCCAGATGAGGTCGTACCAATGACCTATAAAGTGGCATTATTACGTCTTTTTTTCTGCTACTGATTCCTCTCCCTATGCAACCAAGCATCTGACTAGCCTTCCTCATTGCTTTGTTACATTGCCTCCCTGCCTTTAAGTCACTTGAAATAGTGACTCCTAGATCTCTTTCCTCCTCAGTAGTTTCCATTATAGTACCCTTGATACTATATTGAGCCTTTGGGTTTTTGAGTCCCAAGTGCATAATTTTGCATTTTTTAGCATTAAACTGTAGTTGCCATTCTCTTGACCAATTCTCAAGTTTACTTAGATCATCAGTCATTTGATTTACCCCTCCTGGTGTGTCTACTCTGTTGCATATCTTTGTATCATCTGCAAAAAGGCATACTTTCCCTTCAATACCATTTGCAATGTCACTGACAAAGATATTAAAGAGCACTGGTCCAAGTACAGATCCCTGGGGTACTCCACTGGTAACATGTCCCTCCATAGAATGCACTCCATTTACGACAACTGTCTGTTTCCTATCCTGCAACCAGGTTCTTATCCATTTAATTGTTTTATAATCCAATCCCACACTTTCAAGTTTATTTAGCAGCCTGCGATGTGGGACAGTGTCAAATGCCTTACTAAAGTCTAGATATGCCACATCTACAGCCCCCCCTTCATCTAGTATTTTGGTCACGGAGTCAAAAAAGTCAATGAGACTTGTTTGGCATGATCTCCCTGCAGTAAAACCATGCTGTTTTGGATCCTGTAAGTTGTTTAATTTAAGATATTCCACTATTCTTTCTTTTAATAGTGTTTCCATTATTTTCCCTACTACTGATGTAAGGCTCACTGGTCTGTAGTTACTTGCTTCTTCTTTGCTTCCGCTTTTGTGCAGTGGAACTACATTTGCTTTTCTCCAGTCCTCTGGAACTGCACCTGTATCTAGTGACTGGTTGAATAAATCTGTTAATGGCGCTACCAACACATCTTTTAGTTCTTTTAGTATCCTTGGATGCACTCCGTCTGGCCCCATTGATTTATCCACTTTCAGTCTTGAAAGTTCTGTTAGGACTTTCTCCCTAGTAAATGTACCTCCATCTACCTTATTTTTATGAATGTCCTTGCAACTTAACTGTGGTCCCTTCCCTTCTCCTTCTATAGTGAATACAGAGCAAAAGTAATTATTTAGCTGATCTGCAATTGCCTTGTCTCCCTCCACCAAATTCTCAGTGTCTGTCCGCAGTCTTATTATTCCTCCATTTGATTTTCTCCTTTCATTTATATACTTAAAAAAAAGTTTTGTTTCCTTTATCTACCGACTGAGCCATTTTCTCCTCAGCTTGTGCCTTGGCACGCCTGATCACTTTCTTAGCCTCTTTGCGTCTGGCAAGATACACTTCTTTGTCATTATTATTTTGAGTCTGCTTGTATGTCCTAAAGGCCATCTTTTTTGCTTTTACACTAGTTGATACCTCTTTTGTAAACCACACTGGCTTCCTTTTCCTGGTACTTTTCTTAACCCTTTTGATACAAAGGTCCGTTGCCTTTAGTATTGCACTTTTTAATTTTCTCCACCTCTCCTGCACTCCTTTCAAGTTCGTCCAATGCGCTAATGAGTCGCTTAAACATCTCCCCATTTTTGCAAAGTCAGCCTTCCTAAAATCCAACACCTTAGTTTTTGTGTGACTGGAGTTGGACCCTGACTTGATACTAAACCATACTGCTTGATGATCACTGGATCCCAGGTTCTCACCCACATATATGTCTGATATCCTGTCACCATTTGTGAGTATTAAATCTAATATTGAGTCTTTGCGAGTAGGCTCCCTCACCAATTGCTTGAGAGAGGCTCCCTGTAGGGAATTTAGAAATTTGCCACTTGTAGATGATCTTGCAAAAGACTCCTCCCAATTCACATCAGGTAGATTAAAGTCTCCCATGATTATGACTTCTCCCTTTAAAGCCATTTTAGTGACATCAAGCAATAGGCTCCTGTCCAAATCCTGCCCCTGGCCTGGTGGCCTATAGATGACCCCAGTACGAATAATGTCCTTCTCCCCCATTTCTATGGTCACCCAAAGGGCCTCAGTTTTTTCTTCAATATTTTGTATTAAAGTAGCATTTATGTTTTTCTTTACATACATTGCTACCCCTCCTCCGATTCTTCCCATTCTGTCCTTCCTAAATAAATTGTATCCTGGTATAGCTACGTCCCATCCATGGTTCTCATTCCACCATGTCTCTGTGATAGCCACAATGTCTAGGTCATCCCTTGTCATTATTGCAATTAGATCAGGAATTTTGTCTCCTAGGCTTCTAGCATTTGCACACATAGTTTTAAACATTTTGCCTGTGCATCTGTTATTCCTAGCCATGTTCATACAGTACAAAATTGAAATCTAAAGTTGAAATTACCTGTTTGATGATGTTGTTCAATGTCTGTTTTTATTTTTTACTGTTCAGAAAAGCTGCAGGTCACTAATTCTAAGAATATAGTGAGTCTGTTCAGGTCAGGCTACACCTGAACACTAATGGCCAAATGGTCAAAGGAGATAATTTGCACTGTGTTTGAGTAGACATCAGGCAGAATGCAACACTAAACTATGCTTCACTGAACAACTTCACCAAACAAGTAATAACAATTACAAACAATTCATTAAATCAGAACTTTTCAAATCATAATAATTTGCACTGTGTTTGAGTAGACATCAGGCAGAATGCAACACTAAACTATGCTTCACTGAACAACTTCACCAAACAAGTAATAACAATTACAAACAATTCATTAAATCAGAACTTTTCAAATCATGATAATTTGCACTGTGTTTGAGTAGACATCAGGCAGAATGCAACACTAAACTATGCTTCACTGAACAACTTCACCAAACAAGTAATAACAATTACAAACAATTCATTAAATCAGAACTTTTCAAATCATACAAGAGTTTGCATAACACAGAAATAAAGAGAGCATATTGGAGATGAATTACATACTCTTGAGGTATCAATGCAGTCCATGTGTGTTTTTGTTGATTTGTAGTAGTTTGCCTTCAGTTTTCCTTCGGTGTAACGCAGGTATAACGCTTGTATTTATGACTCTGTTTTCCCACTTTAAAACGGTACAGGGCCACAGCCGTATGCAATGAGAACTAATATACTCTAACAATGCCTTCTTCCCAATTTCCAATAATTGGAAGAATCTACACCCTCAGTCCCCACCCCCTGCTATACAGAGCAATAAAAGTGGCTTACAAAAACAGTTCTGGCATTCCAGGATACTATATCTCTTTTAGAATAAAAAATACATGCCTCACTACACACAGGCAAGGTACTGTTGTTATTTACACAGATCAGATATTTGGTTGAATTTACCTATAAGACAATCCCACACACAAGGGATGCAATGTTCTGCAGTGAAGACACTTGCTTGCAAATGTACCCAATAGAGTTCAAAAGCATGTGGATGTTACAGCAGAGAGAGATAGTCTGCACGTATGCCTGTGACAAAGTTGAATTTACCTATAAGACAATCCCACACACAAGGGATGCAATGTTCTGCAGTGAAGACACTTGCTTGCAAATGTACCCAATAGAGTCCAAAAAGCTAAAACTGTGGCAAGGCATTCATTTATTTAACAGTTTCTTATATACTGTAGCGTACACATATTCCGCAGCGCTTTATATATAGTTGAACATTCACATCAGTCCCTGCCGTGGAGTTTACAATCTATATTCCCTACCACATGTACACGCACACACAGACATTCTAGGGTTCATTTTGTTGGGAGCCAATTAACCTACCAGTATATTTTTGGATTGTGGGAGGAAACAGGAGTACCCGGAGTAAACCCATGCAAGCACGGGGAGAACATACAAACTCTGCACAGTTAGGGCCATGGTGGGAATCGAACCCATGGGATGTGTAGTTTATCAACAGCTGGAGAGCCGCAGGTTGTCCAGGCCTGTCCTGGACCCTGTGACCTTTTATACCATAACCGAGTAAGCAATACCAGAAAGTCTTGCAATGACTATTACTACTTACAACTTACTCTCTCAGAACAAGAGCGGTCTAAAGCCCAGAAATGCAATATACAGTAGATGCCCAGCAATGCTGCCGACCATAGAAAATGAACACGAGACTTGGTACTGTACCTAACTATAATTGTCCACAATAATTAATAGACAAATCATTTGAGCCCCCAGATATCTGCTGATCAGTGACATGGTCCCAGATTACTTTTAATGAGGAGCTCTGTGACCTTGAGGACCTGCATGTACAAGTGACCTGATGATTGGAATCTCACACAGGCATACAGCGCTGGTGCCAGGTAACCAATGACCTGCATTATAATACACTACTCTATACACAAAAGGTAGTATTAAATACTGGGGCCGATTGGGACAACCATAGCAAATCACTAATGATGGTTATGGACTGCAGAATGGGTATGGGTCATTGGGTTGACCAAATTAAGGCTGACGTACATTGGGTCGACCACTAAAAGTCGACACAGAAAAAAAAGGTCAACATATCCTGTCGACATGGACACCGTATCCGTGCACCGCTGAGCTTGCCACGCTTGGCACACTATTATATTCTCCCTCCACGCCCTAGCGGGTGGCAGGGCATGAAATACTGCCTTCCTAATGTCAACCTATTGCTTGTGTTAACTTTTTGTCTGTGTCGACCATAGACAAGTCAAACTTTTGTCTGTGTCGACCTAAGGCTTGTCTACCTTCAGTGGTCGACCTAATTTATGTTGACCTTAACTGTGTCGACCTGGATTTTTTTGCGAATGGAAACGCATCCCAAGAAAAAATTCCAACCTGGGTTGGACCTGGGATGCTCCCAGGTTCAGGGGCAGTGGAAACCTGTACCCCGAGTCGATGTAACCTGGGTCCCGTTCACTGCAATGTAAAAGTTGCCCCTGGGAGATGCTCTCCTAGCGCCGCCCCCGGTCCAGTCTCCAGATGGCGTCACCTGCCCAGCATTATGCTGGGTTGGGAGACTAGTGGGAAAGGTTTTCAAGATGGGTCGCACCCGGGTACAAAATCCCTGGTGCAACCCGGCTTGTCTAGTGGAAAAAGGGTATATGAGAGTCTTTTGTAAATTTGTCTCCACTAGTTTAAGATCAGCACCTGAAGAATTGTGTTGAGTTATTTTGTGACCATACAAAACCCTACTCGGGTAAGAGCAACCAGGATCAAAACTGCTTCCAAAAGGATACTACAATAAAGGTAGAAGTTAGTAGATGTAAATGATAGGTAGTAGCTGGATTTGATACATCGTCCCTATATTTGACGTAGCTTACCACTATTAGGTATTTGTATTAACGTGTCCCTTCATAGCATCTCCAGCTTTTAAACTCCTGTTTCTAATCTGACCCTCTCGGGCACCCTTAGTCATGTATTCCCTTGTGTTGCGCATGTTCCAATCCTTACAGTACACACACACAGACATCACTTGTGTCTCAGTCTCCTAGATACGCTCTGTTATCAGTAAGGCAATGCCAACTACTGTACGTGACTTTCTCCAACCACAGCTGAAGGTGACATGATGGGAACCTACCAGTCATTGCTAAGGCTACATAAATATCAGGAATTCCATCTGTCACATGTAAATACTTTACCCGTTGGAGTGATGCCCGGGTGTAATTTCCTGAGATCTCACAGCACCATAAGCAGACACGTTGGGAAATGCACTGGGAAGATTTCCCAATATCAGTCAGAAGTTATTCTTCCCCTTGGGCCAATCACTACCAGCCAGATCACCCAAGTGAGGATCCAACTAGGGGCCAGAAGCGGGTGATCGGCTCCTGGTTAGAGTGAATGGATTGGCCCATTAGTATTATCAGTGTACCGCTTATAGCAAGTGTCTATAGCTATATGTAGGCAGTTACTATTTCCGTGTGCTGCTGTGAGTTGCCGGTGTTCATCTCTCTGTACTTCATATCATGGATCCGTCCCTCATATCCTAATAGGGTGATAAGCCTGGAAAGATCCCAACAACGCAGCAGTAATATAACTGGGTGCTGAGACCATCAGAAAATATAACTGTAATAATGTGAGTAAGTTAGTGTTCTGCCTGTGTACAGGTGATACAGGGAAACTCTACTCTCACTAGAACTCCGCTCCGGAGCACCAGTCTGCCCCCGCATTTCTGAAATCGGTAGGCAAGAGGCAGCATCTGCCACAGTCCCTGAGCACCGGTCCTGCCAGTGTCCATTCTGCACTATAACAGACTAGCTGTCCAACAAACTACTAATAGTCACTGTGTACTGTATGCTTAACTGACAACTGTATAATATATTTTTATATATATATATATACTTCTTTAGCCAGGATGCAGACAGCGGCACTCTTCTGGAATTTTAAAGTGCTTTATTTAGTGCTCCAACGTTTCGGGGTTCAAGCCCCCGTCTTCAAGGAGAAAAACAACAGTGATCACTGTTGTTTTTCTCCTTGAAGACGGGGGCTTGAACCCCGAAACGTTGGAGCACTAAATAAAGCACTTTAAAATTCCAGAAGAGTGCCGCTGTCTGCATCCTGGCTAAAGAAGTATATCAATTTACCCGGAGGGCACCCTGGACGTTGCACTCATATAAGGAGTGCCGGGCTGAACAGAATTTGTGTATATATATATATATATATATATATATATACACAAATGGAGCGCCTTTTATCCCTGCAGGGGCTGATGGTCACCAACCGCCAACACCCGCTGGAAGGGAATGCGTGCGCACGAGACGCATGCGCATCTCCTTCTAATGGAGCTCCCCCGGGTCCCGCCGCCGGTTCCCGACACCGTACTCCACCTCCCCGCTCCCCCCCTAACCCTGCCCGTCTCCCTGAAGCAGAGACGAGCAGGGTTCGTGTCCCAGCCTGAACGGTAACTGGGACGCTCATGCTTGTGGGACACTCGCGCATCCCAGTCATATGGAGCGCCATCTTGTCACCGGAGGCATTCTGGCGAGGCCTGGCGCTGGCTGAGAGGCGCTCCATCTGTATATGTCTAGTGTCTGTTTGTGTGTCTCCGAAACACTGCCATCTGTTTGTAGCAAGTGAACCTACATCTCTTTCTCTATCACACATGCACAAACACAGAGGCAATCACAAGGTAGCAGACTAGCATTTGTTCGAGCAGGCTTACTAGTATCTAAATAAATATATATATATATATATATATATATATATATATATATATACACAGTGGGAAAGAATATCCCTGCTCATCTTTCAGCTGCTAAATATTCTTTAAACCACCACCTACTGTACCAGCCATCCCTCACCTGAATGACTTCCCACCCTACTGCTGGACATGACATCCAAAATAAAAGCAATCGCTGGATATGTCCATGCACACCAGTAGCATCTGAGCCCAGCCTCAAAGTTGGGAGGTATGAAAAAGTACCAACCAATCAGCTCCTGTAATGTTTCAATCACAGCCTGTGACACGGTAGTTAGGGGCTGATTGGCTGTAAAGGGGCAGCATTCCTTGCTGTCTGCTCTATATAGAGCGCATGTAGAGGAACCTGGCAATGTGGGCTTGGTAACGTATATGTTGGACTGAAGACACCACAGGTGGTGCTCCTCCTTGCAGTTCCATAAAATGTAAATGTCATGCAAGTCCATTGTCGGAGATTACAGTAAGCCATTCAGAGCCTAAGATGACTGGCAGAACGGGGCTATAAAACCCATCTTCTGCTACTTTTATCTTTATGAATTATGGATAGACGGAACAGAAATGTTAGAAATATGTATATATTAAAAGAAACTGTAACATGACCTGTACGAAACTTAAGTACTGCGAGAGTCAAAAAGTATAACAGGTATTTGGTGACATGTATCATTCTCTTTCCTGGTCTGTGCCTATGATCTCATAGGCAGGTGATAATAACATAGCATAAAGGAAGCATCTGTCCCCAGCCAGCAAGTCTGGATGGTAGGAACGTTATTGTACACTGGCATTTAACAGACGGCCTAATCCACCATCACCATGTTATATACAGTCAGTGGAAACCTATATTAATAAATGTATTATGACTTGTTAAGAAAAACATTGTTAGGCTCCGTAGCTTGTACTAATGAGCTCGCTCCCCTGCACAGCGCCAGAGCGATCAGCACAGCCAGCTCATTCCTCTGCATTCCGCACAGCAGGGCCTACACAACAAGCATGATATACAGTATAGCAATACTCCCTCAATGCAAACGCCAGAGGTATTCACGTGCTGCCATCACACCTATAGAACTGTATTACAATCCTCACACTTGCTACGTGTTAATTGTGAGACTTGTGACAAACCACTACAACACCACTATCACACTACCTACAATAACTGCTAATGCGTGCAGCACATTTACACTATGTCCTGTATGTATTCCGTGCAGGGGCTGGCTGGCAACGTTCAGCCTGGGGGGGCAACACAAGCAAGTGGCCCACCACCATCGCCATAATTTCACCACCCTACCCTCTCCCTTCTCCTCTCTAGTATGCAGCAAGGATTAAACAATACAAACATACACCAGAAACGGGGACAGTGGGTGCGGAATGCGCCTTGCAAAAATGTACACTGTAATGCCCATTACACATAATGCCACACACCATAATGCCCATCAAACATAATGCCACACACCATAATGCCCATCAAACATTATGCCACACCATAATGCCCATTACACATGCCATACCATAATGCCCATTACACAAAATGCCACACACCATACTGCCCATTACACATAAAGCCAACACCGTAATTCCCATTAAACATAATGCCACACACCGTAATGCCAATTAAACATAGTGCCACACACCATAATGCCCATTACACATAATGCCAACACCATAATGCCCATTAAACATAATGCCAACACCATAATGTCTATTAAACATAATGCAAACAACGTAATGCCCAATAAACATAATACCACACACCGTATTGCCCATTACACATAATGCCAACGCCATAATGCCACACACCATAATGCCAATTAAACATAATGCCACACACCGTAATGCCCATTACATAACGCCAACAACGTAATGCCCAATAAACAAAAATGCCACACACCGTAATGCCCATTACACATAAAGCCAACAACGTAATGCCCAATAAACATAATACCGCACACCGTAATGCCCATTACACATAATGCCAACGCCATAATGCCACACACCGTAATGCCACACACCGTAATGCTCATTACACATAATGCCAACAACGTAATGCCCAATAAACATACTGCCACACACCGTCATGCCCATTACACATAATGATGCCTATTACATATTTTACCAAATAACTGCTGCTTACCTACATGCTCACTGTCAGACATAAGAATACCCACATTTATTTCTGCAAAACTAATGCAGCAAATTAAATATTTTACATTTGTAAGAGAACAAAACAAAAAATATTTCGACTGGCCCACTGCAGGGAGAGGACATTACAGCTGGGAACCACCACCCTGGCCGCAGAGCTGACACTTTTTAAATACTGTAAAAAATGACAGATGGAGTAATGGTTAGTATTTCGGACTCATGGGTTCGATTCGCACCATAGCCCTAACGGTGTGGAGTTTGTATATTCTCCCTGTGCTTGCGTGGGTTTGCACCGGGTACGACGGTTTCTTCCCATAATCCCAAAATATACTGGTAGGTTAATTGGCTACCGGCAAACAAATGAAGCCTACTGTGTGCATGTGGTTAGTGCATGTGGTTAGTGCAGACTCAATGGGCATATAGGCTATCTATAGGCCCCCATACACTATGCCATGGTACCGCACGCAGCCTCTCAAGTAATAACTCGGCAAATGCCCACTGGCGAGATGTCTGGATCACATATGATACATCGTTTGCGGTCCTTTTGGATACGTGTATCGTATGCGATTTCAGTCATGGCTGTGGGAAATGACAAATCCTCCCGGCGGAGTTAGATTTGGGTGGGGAGTGTGCAAGCTGAAATCTAAATTGCTGTATAAAAATAAAGCAGCCAGTATTTACCCTGCACAGAAACAATATAATTCACACAAATCTAACTCTCTCAGCACGTTACATCTGCCCCACCTGCAGTGCACATGGTTTAGCCCATTTTGAGATCAAATTTGTCCTGCAAACAGGACTGAATTATCTCCAGAGTGATCCGATTCTGTGTCCAGAGATACAGCTGATGTGCTGGGATGCAGTTATAATCCCGGCGTTCAAAATCCCGACCGCCGAAATCCCGACACTTTCTCTCTCTATGGGTGTCCACGAGAGGGAGGGGCTAGGTCAACAGTCAAATGGGCAACATGGGGTTTTTCACTGTTTTTTGAGCTGACATGTGCCGACAGGCGGTATTTCATGCTCTACCATCCACTAGGGCATGGTGGGAGAAAAAAATAGTGTGCCGAGCATAGCAAGGCACCGTGCCCGAAGCATTGCAAGCGAAGCGAGCGATGCGAGGGGATGCGGTGCACTTCAAACTGTGTCCATGTCAACTGTGACATCATTCGGGTCAAAAAACAGTGAAAAAACCCATGTCGACCTTCTGCTTGTGTCGACATAATGTCATGTCGACCTTGCTGCCTGTCGACCTACTGGTGTCGACCCAATGCTTGTCGACCTAGTTAGTGTAGACCAAACGATCCACTCATGGCAAAAATAGCCTAATTTGTGACATTACACACTTTTTACACACTTCCAATCATAACGTTGTCCATTCACTCCAGGATCGGTACAGAAATAGCTTACATTCTTGTGTGGCTTTTTCCCAGGCAGAAGAAACCAGAGCTGCATACTGTATGTGTACAGTCCTGCACAGGTGAGTGTGGTGTAGGGTTACCTGAATGACCATGCAGGGACTTGTGTGAGACAATTCAGGAGGGTGCGGTTACTGTAAAAGGGAGCGTGGTCATACTGACCCATAAGCATGTGTCTGGCAGATGGGGATCCAGAAGGAAGGTGCAAGTAGAGAGCTACCTGGAACACACACAACTTCCTAATTGGGCAGGGTGCACAAAGGTGGCAGTATAGTAACATGCATCCCTAATGCTCGGTTTGTTAAATAATAATAATAACCTTGAAAACAATGACAGTATATTTCTGGAACAGGTGATGCCTGCATACACTGTAGTTAATTCACACACTTGCGGCACATCTTCATGCACGCAGCATATGACACTAGTGGTATGAGATCCTATTCATCTTTTATCAGCTTGTACTTTAGAATTAAAGTGCTTGTGGTTAGTAACTTGGAATAAAAACGGGTTGAATGTTTGAATGGTATTAAATGATTTTTAAAACGGTTTTCACCTGCAATGTGAAAGGTCTCAAGGCTCAGACCCGTTTTAAAGTCCCATTTAAGAATACCGTGTCATTACCCATTTCTACAATGTGAAAGCAGTATAACACGACTCCTTCCATCACGTCCTAAAACCTCTGCTGCTGGACTTCCTCCTGCTGTCATTTATGATTGCAGTCACCTGTGCTGAAATGAAGAATTGATTAGGAGCACAGGTGACTGCAATCATACATCATGGACCTTATTCTGGTCCACACGCAATGCTGCAAATTTAGCAGCGTTGCGTGTGGACCAAACGCTGCTTGCAGTGCCGGCACCCACCCCACTTCTTTACTTTTACCTGACCTGCGAGCGCCCTGTGCGGGAAGCAGGCAGGCAGCTGGCATCCGCTGTCGTCAGCTGCCTGCCTCCCACACCCGCGGCATCGGGATATTACCATGGGAACGCACGGGGGACCGAATCCATCTGAGTAACCCCCTATGTGGGCAGTCCAGGACCTGTAGTCATATTGGGGAGTCTGCATCCTGCATATTGTACTGAGCCTGTTCGTTATTTATACTGCCCACAGCCCTACAACACCCGCTAGGTCACATCCTTATCTGCCAGGAACCACACGTAGCAGCAGCTCTGCTTTTATTTATGTGTAAGAACACAATATTACCTGCTCATGGATATGTGGAAAAATGGCAAATATGTAAGAAATGGGCCCTCCCTAGGCAACATTATGATGACAAGCATCGACAGCTCTGGTTGGCTCCCAGAGAGCATGTGACTAAATGCCAGGTTAGTATGGAGTAAGATGAAGCAGATGATTTACACATAGAATACCACACTTGCATGGTTCGCTGGCTGGTTAATCCACACAGAGTCATCCATCTCCTCAGTGTCAGGCTGAGCCATTCACTGCATTACTCCTCTGAAGTCTGGATACAGTACAGGGGTCTGCTGACAGAAATGCTTCCAAAGCTTCAGTACACATAGGGCCTTATTCTAGTTCACTCTTTCTGACAAAATCCTTCTTAGATGGACAAAACCATGTGCACTGCAGGGGGGCAGATGTAAAATGTGCAGAGAGAATTAGATTTGGGTGAGTTATTTTGTTTCTGTGCAGGGTAAATACTGACTGCTTTATTTTTACACTGCAATATAGATCTCACTTTGAAGTAAAACCCCACCCAAATCTAACTCTCTCTGCACAAGTAACATCTGCCCCACCTGCAGTGCACATGGTTTTGTCCATCTAAGAAGGCTTTCGTCAGAAAGAGTGAACTAGAATAAGGCCCATACTGCAGTGATGATTACCGTGTCATTACCCATCACTACTTGACTTGATGTGAAGCATGCATGTAACTGGCACATACAGCAACTGTTTGCTGAATCAATATTCAGGGGCAGACGCATTAAGCCCGGTGAAGTGATAAAGTGTCCAGTGATAACGCAGCAGCCAACCAGCTCGTAACTGTCATTTTTCAGACCCAATCTGTTACTTGACAGTTGGGAGCTGGTTGGGAGCTTTATCACATCAACTGCCCCTCTCTCTTGTATCTTATGTCAATAGCAGCTAGTGACTTCAGTGAGGTGTAGGGAACAAGACAAGGAAGGTTAAAAAAAAAGGGGGCTCTGTGTGCAACCTCAATGCGGGTCAATTCTATTCACAACTCACCATTGAATGATTTTTAGTGTGTGCAGTCTGTTCATAACTCAGGACCTGCTCAGCCTGCGCGATAGAAACAGGCTGATCAAAGCCAGAGCTGACATCACACGACTTCCCTGAAAAAGTCTGGGCACGCCTACGTTTTCCCTGACACCTACCACCCCCCCAAAATGCTGGCTTCCCGTCAATCAACTTGCGCACAGCTAGTGATGAAAAAAACGCTGGATGTTATTGCTGGCTGGCGATAATAAGCATTTGCAGCCCAGCGATCCGGTATGAATAACCCCTAATGTCCTCTAATCACTCCTCTACCATCCTTGGATATAGGATAGCCATTATGTCAGGACAGAAAATCTAATGGTGCAATAAGGGGCACCATAACAAAATATCTGTCTTATACCCCTTTCAGACATACGACAAAAAACCCGGGATTTTTCACGTGCACAATCCTGGGACTAGGGTATGTCTGAAAGGCTCTACCCGGGATTTTAGTCCTCTAAAATCCCGGGTCCTGCGTACCTGCAATGGACCCGGGATATTTAAAATGGACCCGGCTCTAAAATCCTGGGTAGTATGTCTGAAAGGGGTATTATTGTCCGATACTGATAACAGATTGGCCCTTTATGACTATATACTGTATGGGGTGCCGGATGGGTTCCCGACAGTCGGGATCCCGACAGTCATTTACTCGACGTCAGGATCCCGACTGTCAAAATGCTCACAGCCGGGTGCCCGACGGCCGCCCACTATTTTCCGTCGTGGGAGTCCACGACCCCCATAGAGGGAGAATAGAATAGGTGGCTCGCATAGCGAGCGCAGCGAGCCCACAAGGGGCATTTTTGCGCCTGCCATGCTGTCTAATGACTGTCGGGATCCCGACTGTCGGAGTCCTATACCACACCCACTGTATGTGTCTGTGTGTAATATGTGTGTGTGTGTGAAAATAAATAATAATTGTAATGTTACCAGCGGCACAGAGAATTTAAGCACTTATTTAGTAAGATTACTGGAGGTTGCGTGTACATGTGTATGTGTGTTGTGGGGATACTGATGTGAGGAACAGATACAGCACCAGATGCACTTAGCTTTAAAAGTGATAAAATGGAGACAGATAAACAACCCACCAATCAGCTACTGCCTCACATTTTTTCAAACACAGTCTGTGACATGGCAGGTAGGAGCTGATTGGCTGGTTGTATATCACTCTCCAATTTAGCCCTTTTGAAGCGTAGTGCATCTGGTAAATAGTAAAAATGACGAGAACAGCAAGAAACATAAGGCTTTAGTAAAACTGTAATAGGAACATTGTTACAGTATGTTCAACATTCAAACAATTTTCCAATTTGTCCAATCCATATGCTGGAGGCATTCCAAACATCTGTTCTGTATGCAACACTGGAATAACCGGTCACCAGTATAAATGTCATATAACATTATATAACAAATCTTCCCAGTGACACATAAAACGTTTATTTTTTTCCCGTTGCCTTTGTGTTGCTAATTGCTGCCCGCCGCAGAGGGGAGCATCACTGCGCTCAGTATATTGTACTGTAGTTTGAATATTTACTCCCTGATGTATAAGGGAACCATCGTTCTCTGCGGAGTGTCACCAAAGACATCTTTAAGAATAGCATTTTTGGACGCTTTGTCCTGGGGACTAATGGCTGTGGGATTTCAAGAACTCCCAACGTCTGCATTTTCTGTTGGGACACAGCTAATATGTGTAAATGATAATTGCGTATGAAATCGCATCCAGTATGGACAGCAGCCATTCAGACCAAAGCCTGGAAGACTCCGACCAGTGTTTGATAGGGGTTAGTTAGTTAGTTATTTTGAGCATGTAAAGGTATATTGAGGTGTCAAACCTGAGTGAGAGGGAAATTTACTAGGATGGGAGTTCTATTTCTCAAGGGATGTTGCTATGGGTAACCAATCAGATACTATCTATTGCATACCCTCCAACATGACCCATTCCAGTAGGTACAAAATGCTCTGTTCCTGGACTTCCCTGCCAGAAGCAGTTACAGAGGTTGGACTCCAGCACAGTCCAAAATTCAAAGAGGGGGTCACATCAACTGCCAGTGAGTCTAGGACAGTGGCAGTTGGTGGGGCTCCCCTATTTGAATAATGGACTGTGCTGCAGCCCCAACTCTGTAACTGCCACTGGCAGAGAAGTCCAGGAACAGAGCATTTTGTACCTAATGGAATGGGTTATGTTGGAGGGTATGCTATTATCCTCTACAGGGCGCTAAATAAATAAGAAGTAGATTCTGATTGGTTGCCCCTAGCAACAACCCATGTAAAATAAAACTCCTATCTTATTAAATTTCCCCCAAAGTGGAGAATTTGCCCTTAGCACTCTTTAAAGTGACTGATAAACTGGACTGGTTGCCATGGGCAACTTCTTCACTTTTACCTGACCTGTACAGAATGAGGAGCTGACCTGTTACAGGAGAGACTGGGAGTTGGTGACATATAGAATGTCCTATATATGCTACATTTCTTCTATACAATAACGTACAAGACTTTCTAAGCAATGGAAACATTTATACTGCATAAAATATATACATGATATAGAGGGGTGTGGTATAGGGGTCCCACAGTCATTAGCCTGACGTCGGGATCCCGAATGTCCAGACTCAGACAGCATGGTGAGCGCAACTAAGCCCCTTGCGGGCACGGTAGCTCGCTACGCTCGCCACCTATTCTATTCTCCCTCTATGGGGGTCGTGGACCCCCAAGAGGGAAAATAGCAGGAGGCCGTCAGGAAGCCAGCTGTCCGTGTTTTGACAGTCCGGATCCCGACGTCGTGTAAATGCCTGTCGGGACCCCGTCCGACACCCTTATAGAGTAGGAACACAAATATAACAATCTTTGGACTCAGTTCTTTAGAACTAAAAGACAAAGAGCTGTAACAGAGAGGCACTAGGTGGTAATTTGAACATACACTGGGAACAATAGAAGGTGCATACTTCCTTTTATATCTATATAAATATAAACTTTATATAAAAGGCTAACCACTCCTCACCTCTATGAGGTGAAGTACCGACACCGACCACTCCATAGACCAAATTACTCCTTTGCATGCTAAAGGATGTCATAACAGAAACTGAAAGCAATTTTTACAGGGACATTGATCGGTTTCAAACTTGCTGAACATGGAAAGAGGGAGCTGTGAAGACAGATAATGGAGGTAAGAGCAGAGTTGCAGACTCTGGGGGGGGGGACCATTTTATTGAAGCAGATGAGGTGGCAAAGGGAGAGGAACTATTTTCATGAAGCTGCGCTGCTGCAGCATCATGGAGAGGGGAGATGGAGGAACAATTTTAAAGCAGAGGGGAGGAAGACAAATAGTGTCTAAGAAGCAGCCAGCTGCATCTCTTATTTTACACCAGTAAGTAAAATCGGGTGTGGTATAGGGGTCCAACAGTCGGGATCCCGACAGTCAATATCCCGACTGGCCGGACCCAGACAGTATGGTGAGCGCAACTAAGCCCCTTGCGGGCTCGCTCGCCACGCTGAGGACACGGTGGCTCGCTATTCTATTCTCCCTTTGTGGGTCGTGGACCTCCACAAGGTAAAAATAGCGGGTGGCCATCGGGAACCCGACTGTCTGTTTTTTCACAGTCAGGATCCTGACGTTGGGTGAATGCCTTTCGGGATCCCGACTGACGGAACCCCGTCCGGCACCCATAAAATCTCACCCGCCTTGTCGCTGCTTGTGGCCTCATGCAGGTGCTGCTGTGACGCTCCCACTCTCCTTCCTGCGCTGCGGCTACCCGAAGAGCCCCGCAGTGGCTGAAATTGATAGTACAGCGACGTACAGGGTACTTCATGATGTTGCACTTGCAGGACCCAACCCCAGGACTTTGTGAATCGCCCATGTGCGCTTTTTGCAGTCACAGTTCTCAGCGTACAGGCTGGAAAAAATGGGAGGATCCAGTCACTTTCTTTGAGACCGGGAGAATGAATGAAAAAGCTTAAGACTACCGCTAAATGCAGGAGGGTAGGCAACCCTGGGTAGGAGCAAATAAGAACTGTGGGCGGAGAGAGATACCAGTAACATGCTGACAGGACGGGCACAATGCACATACAGAGGGGCCAAGGCAGAGTTGAACTAGTTGGTTTTGTGGGTGGAGCTCTAGTACAGTACCTGCACATAGGCTCCTCCCTCTAACAAGCCAGCTATGCACATAGTTTTAGATACATGCCCTTTGGCATGCCCAACGTCACGGTGGTTCAGTATGATCGCTTTGCCACTGTCCAGTCCATATTTCCAGCTACACCTCTAGAAAGACAGAACAGGAGAGGATACGCAAAGATGCGCATGTGCTGTATGCTAATTTTATATCATTGAAGAGATCCCCACGACTTTAGAATCAGACCCAGAAGTGAGGATCCGGCCCTCTCTACTGTATATCACCCCTTCCATACAGGGAGATCACACAGATGTAAAAGTGTGCAGATGCGAGATTCACAACAAGGCTGTGCCGCCCCGACACATCCTACAATGCCAATACCACTCTGTCTTTTGATGTACTCCTTCAATACAACTAGTACTGTATATATTTTGCCATGTTGTGTGGCCGTATTGAAAACATTCTCCCTGGCTCCTTGTGGATACCAGCGCTCTGCTCAGTGGCGCAACTTTGTCTCAGTTGCCCCTCAGAGGCAAGTTAAATATTGTTGCCCCACAAATATCACAAACAGTAAGGTGTCTGTCTCCAGCAAGACAGATTATGGGTGACTCCCCCTCCTCAAAGGTGATGTAAGGAGGGGGAGTCAGCCACAGAAGCGATATCTATGGCTTTCAATTGACTGATTCAAACTCACAGGGGAGGAGAGGTGCCCCCTTGGGAGCAGGAGCCCGGTGGCAGATGACTCCATTGCCTCCCAGAGATACGCCTCTGGCTCTGCTTCAGACACAGATATTAGTTTGTGAAGTATTAACGGCATGTTCTGTTATAGTTAGAATTGTCCTTTAAAGGGGATTAATTCATTACAATCAATGCTAGCAATTCTCAGCATCTTTGGTCAGAATGAGAGATCTGAAGGGCTCAGTCTGTGAATATAGTCAGACACCAAAGTCTGGGACACACGTTGAGAAGCTGCTGTTTCATGCAGTTCCAATGTCCTCATATGGTGTAAGGCCTGCGGATGCCGTCGTGTTTACACATCCTATGACAGCTTACGTCTGCTTGGCAATGGCTGCGGCTCGGATTTGAACATTCCAATTTAGCAGCAGAAACTGGAAAGGCAACAAAGTGTACGCAAAGTCATTGCTGATTGTTTCATTGTTCTGAGAGTACAGTGTAGCCTGGGCGGCGTTCCATGTGTGTATGATGTCATAGTGCCCACATAAGGAATACGTGCCAGAGACAGCCATTGTCACACACCCTATGGCGATGGTCTGCTGGTGATACTAGTTTATTTTTCTGTTCACCTGCTTTTAAAACTTCTATATACAACATTGCTTTATGGTTCCTTATGGTTGAGTGAAGGCTTTGTACTTGCATCACCAGTCAAAGCTATTTTATGTTATTTTCATTTTCCCAATTGGGAAATAGATGATATAGAAGAACATTGCAGGAAATAAAACAACTGGTATCAGGTAAGTTAGCACAGAAGTCTTATGCTGGCCCAGGCACTGTATGCTTTAAGGCACTTAAGGCCCCCATACACTGGGCCAATTTGTCCTAAGGACAAGTCGTACCAGTTTGCCCTTAAACCCCCCCGGGAGCTCCCCAGGAGTCTCACATGCGATTTGGCACTTGATGTTTTTACATGCAATAAATCAGCGGCCTCCAATCAACGTCGGGCCAGTCATTTCAAAATATTCAGGAGCCGCATCCCGTACCGCAGCCCGGCAAAATGCTGCTACAAGCTCCAAGCCGCCACCGCTGCTCGGACGGATCCCGCTGCCCACCCCCTGCCACCACCAGCTGGCCGGATCCCACCACTAGGAGCTGCCCGCCCCACGCCAGCACACACCTAGGATCGGACCCAACACATTGCAGGTGTTAAAAAGCTCCCGCAATGTACCACTGATTGGTGTCCCGCCAGTGCGACCACAGGGTCCGGGTCCGATGCGCACGGGACCACACATGGGACCCGATGGCATATCACACCCAGACGATTTGGTCCAATTTCACGGCCCGATACATCTGAATCAGACCAAATTGGCTCAAATGCATTAAGCATCTCAGCTGAACCCCTTGGGGCAATAGAACATAACTGTACTACCAATTGTGTCATTATTTGATGCCCCAAGCGGCACGCATTTTGCCTTCACTGAAAGAGGATTCTTGGACGACAATTGCTATTAAGTCTATTACTATTAATAGTAACATAGCAAAAGTTATCCGCATGAAAGGGTTTTTCATCCTTTTTTTAAGTTAAAAGCACTGTGCCACTTGCTGTATATGTATGTCACCATTTCTTATTTTTAGTTCCATCTCCATCTCAATATGGGGATGAGAGGAGAGGTTCTGTTGGACAACAGCACATAAGGGATCATAAGATATCACCAGATAAACACAATATAACCAGGGGTGCCGAGAGAGGGGGGGAGCAGGTACAATTTACCCGGGCCCGGGCCTGTCAGGGGGGCCCTGGTTTGGACACACAGGTTTTTTTTTATTTGGTGGCAAGTACCCCCAATATTCCATTAGGTACAAAATGCTCTGTTCCTGGACTTCTCTGCCAGTGGTAGTTACAGAGGTTGGACTCCAGCACAGTCCAAAATTCAAAGAGGGGCAGTCACATCAACTGCCAGTGAGTCCAGGACAGTGATGCTTGGGGTGGCAGTATATGTGACCCCCCCTTTTTGAATATTGGATTGTGCTGCAGGCTCACATCTGTAACTGCCACTGGCAGCGAAGTCCAGGAACAGAGCATTTTGTAAATAATGGAATGGGCCATGTTGGAGGGTATGTGTAAATCCTTTGCAAAGAGCATGTAACCCCTGGCAGAGTATGTTAACCCCTGGCAGAGCATGTAAATCAGGGCAGACCGGTTAATCCCTAGCAGAGCATGTTAACCCCTTAATATGCAATGAGCATTATGGTGTGTGGCATAACGTGTAATGAGCATTATGGCATGTGGTATAATGTGTAATGGGTGTGTGACATGTGTAATAGGCATTACAGTGTAAATTTTAGTACGTGTATCCATCTTGGAAGCAGTGGGGTAACAACGGCTCTGCAGAGTGTGCGGGGAGCTCCGTCCGTGGGGGCCCCAGGAAGTTGTTGTACCGGGGCCCAGGATTTCTCTTGGCGGCCCTGAATATAACAAGTGATATGGACATGCATTCGCAAAGTGACTTCAGCTCCCTTGGTCCCACCCTGCCCCATCTATACTAAATGTTCCTCACGGGGTCCTATCTCTGCCACCGTAGAGGAGCCATTGTGGGTGGGTGCACACCATCAGCATGCTCTCCTTACTGATTTACCTGCCTACTCCTCTTAGTTCTTCGCTCTTTTTCTACCTACTACCTTATTCTTCCCTCTTCACTAACCTCAATATTTCTAACTTTGCCTGCTCTATCTGCCAGTCTCCATACCCATCCATGTTACCCAGATAATTCCCTTCCCCACTCCCTCTAACTTCCTCTCTCGCACTGTCATAGAAACATAGACCACAGTGTTTTAGATGAGGCAGTGCCAAGTACTGTACCTCATGTTCTAGCTACATTGCTTGTCTCCTCTCTGTACACCAGCCGACATATTTGTACCTCCTACCTCATTCCATTGCCAGTCATCATTTATTTGACTCTTGCCTCTCTTATTAACCCCCCCCCCCCCTTTCATTTACTGCCTTCATCGGTTGACTAATTTCATTTTTCCAGCTACAGTACTTTAACAGCCTCAGTAGTTTTAAAAAACAGCCCTTACCCCTTCCTCAATTTACCTTCCTCATTACCTTCACAGCTCTCCATTCCTGCCACCTCCATCATCACAAAGCCAGCAATGAGCCCTCATTACCACAGGCAGGAGATGACACAGTAATGTGCTATATTGCACCCACTGATAATTACACCTACTGTCCGCTGCAGACACAGCAGGGTAGTCTGATATATACATATTTGTACAGAAGGAAAACTGATGGCTGATTAAGCACAGAGGGTAAGCAAACCACTAAAGGGTTCTGGAGATGCTGTCACTTTAAGTAGCTAGTTGTTAGCTTACTTTAAGCAGTGGCCAATGGGGTGCAAGAGGGGAGGAGTCGGCAGTCCCTCCCGTCGCTATGTTTTATGTTGGGTCGCGGTAAAGAACAGCAGCTTGTTATATGTATTAGTTTTAAGTAGCTAGTGGGTGCGCTCTCCAGACATTGCTATATGTCATTAAACCCATCATCCTGGATGGGAGATGGGTTACACCACCTGCACGGGTGGGTTGCCAGTTGGAGAGTTGATCATCAGTGGCTGTTTGGTATGTGTGTGTTTATGTTACTCTTTAGTGCCGCCACCACTTTTAGTCAGAAGTAATAGTCAACTTGTCAATCAATAACTTTCGCATTAATTTAAAACGCCAACACTTGTGTCCATGTTTTCGAAGTGTCATGCATAAAAGCCACCCAATGGTGAGTTTATATGAAATATCAGGTCATGTTAGAGTAAACCACCACTGCCCTCCTGTCATGGGTAAATTATATTGAGAAATTAATTCAATCGTGATCAGTGGCGTAACTATAGCCCTGAAGACCCCGCTGTGGCTGGGAGGCGCTAAGTAAGTGTGGGTGCCGGTCTGCGGGGCTATGGTTACGCCGCCATCGCTGTCTGTGGTCGGGACTCCCGTATTACTTGTGTCTGTCTGTGCGGTGCACTGTGCCACAGTCCCGGATCTCCGTCTCCTCCTGGCTCTGTCTCCTCCTGCAGTTCTAATGAAAACCGCTCCTCACAAAATGGCTGCCCCCATAAAGCAGACATTTTTTCAAGGATGCTGGAGGAGGCGGCGGCCTCCTCTATCATCCTTAAAAACTGTCTGCTATTAGGAGGCAGCCATTTTGCGATGGTCCTTTTTCATTAGCACTGAAGGAGACGGAGCCAGGAGGAGATCTGCGCTGCAGGTCCCTCAATGCGGCGGCATGCAGAGGAGTAAGGGGGGTTGTTTAACTTTACTTGGGCGGGTGAGGGGGATGGGCGGCGATGCCAACATTGGCGGGGGCGCATATTTGCTAGTTACGCCATGACCGTGATAGTAATCATTATGACTGAGCAAACTGTCTGGAAATTAAAAGAAGTTCACTTATAATTACACAATGTAACAACTCAAATACAGTTACATACAGTATAAGGCCCTATATTATTAAGTAGGTTTCACACTGCACACTGACAGCATTACACTGGTACAGCGCTCTGCATGGGTAGAATCATAAAATGCAAATCCGTATTATTTACAGAGATTGCTTCAGCAGTATTACTAGCATGGCCATGGTGGAACTACAGACTATACATAGACTGCTTTGAAGAAGTCCAAATAAAAAAGAAAAGACATAGAATAGCACAACCATACCAAGCACTATGATTTATTAGATCTATGTAAAATACATGGTAAGTTGTACAATGTCATTTTAATTGCAAATCAAATAATGAAATTGTATAACAACGTCAGGCGCTCATGGCCTTAGACACTTGTAGTCTTGTAATAGACAGGTGAAAGCTGAGTGCGGACTGATTGGGGCATTGGGGGGGGGGGGGGTTTACAACACACTTGCACTTTTGTGAGCTCAAAGCACCAGATCAGTATGATACTCTGTACTGTACTGTGCTAACATAACTGGGCACTAAGTAGTAAGAACGTTTAGTACTGACACCATACCACTGGCACAGACTTCATGTCCTCACAAGAAAGCAACATTTACATGTAATGTACGTTCCGACATCTACCAGGAGGGAGGGCGTCCCCTGCAGTAAGTGCCTGCAAGAACGCACTGTACTGACTCTCGCCAGGGACAGGATTAGCTGGGGGCACTCACTGGATCCCTCTGGGAGACACTAAGCATTACAGGTCCCCTACAGCATCTGAAGGGAAGTAATGGGTAAATAGCTACGCTGATGTCTACAGGGACTGTGGCAACTGTATGGACCCCACCCAGCGCTGACAGAATAGTCACATCTGCCTGAACACAATGGAATGTGATTGGACAACTGTGTTGATGTAGAGTATAAATAGAACAAAGCCTGCGTGGACCAATGTACATGATGTAGACATGTAACTCACATCTTGCCGACATTCATGTCATCAGGCTGTTACAGCAGGTAGGAAGTCTGTAGGCGTGCTGCTCTGGTTTTATAGAGATGCCAGGCTGCCAGTGAGGACTTTATTAGATTGTATGGCTCATGTTGTGGCTATCGGAGTACAGTGCCATTATGATATAACTAGTAATATGGTCCTGTCATTTGCCAGGTTTCCAGTTATCTTGCCAGTCACTTTCCCCCACCACCTTATCTCTATCCCTCCTCCTCCATCTCTCTCTCATCTATGTGACGCCCCCGTCTCTCTCCTCTCTGTTCCCTTATCCCCAGAGTATAAGGGTACTGGCTCACCACCCCTCTACATCATTAAAAAATGCCAAGACACAGAAATGAGAGCAGTGAAATCAGAATGGAGCTCTATATTCTCCTGTTAGCCCCTGGGAGGGTGTCGGGATATGGAGTGCCGCCCTGAATACAGACCTCCATTCTGCTCTTATTGGTGCTGTCTGAGTATGTGTGAGCTGGGGCGGGGCCTCTCTCCTCCTGTCCCCAACAGCTGCTTTGAGGGGGTGGGGCCTCCACTAACCTCTAGTGGGCAGCTGCTAGACTGACATGGGAGGAGATATTGTATATTTATTTATTACCATTTATATAGCGCACACATATTCCACAGCGCTGTACAGAGAATATTTGAACATTCACATCAGTCCCTGCCCCAGTGGAGCTTACAATGTATATTCCCTACCACATGTACATGCACACAGACATTCTAGGGTTAATTTTGTTGGGAGCCAATTAACCTACCAGTATATTTTTGGATTGTGGGAGGAAACCGGAGTAACAGGAGGAAACCCACGCATGCATGGGGAGAATATACAAACTCTGCGCAGTTGGGGCCATGGTGGGAATGGAATCTGTGACCTCAGTGATGTGAGGTAAAAGATGATAAAAATAATTTTATATATAAAGAGCTTTTCTCCGATATGACTTACATTTGTGGATAACAGCACAGTATACAGTGATGGTGAGGTACACTACAATAGTTACACAAGAGACGTCATACTGACTTTCATCCAAGTCTATGGTACCAATCTACAGTAATGGTGGCATGTACAGTATCTCTACCATCGCTAAGACTGCGAGTTGTAGCAAAATGTGGATCTGACACCACTGTTTATAAATCCTGGCTCTCTAAGCACTATTTGGTTAACCCTGATGATTAAAGGATCATTCAAGAAACATCATTGGGTAGAGGTGACGTGACCTCCCAGGAAGGTCCATTACAAATCTCAAGTAGAATCTGTCGCTCAGTCATGCAGATGTAACAACTCTCATCACTGCCGTGCCAATCGCCATGTGCGACTCCCATGGCGATAAGAGCGATCCTGTTGCCATGCGTGTGCATCCAATTCGCTCCCGTGGCTCATAGAAACACTGAGTGGCAAAATCGCAGCGTGGTTATTCAGCGCTGCGGGTGCGAATTTGGCGTCACAAACGATGACCGTGCCTACATCTGTAGCTGCATTTCAGAACACTGAATACTTGTGTCCCCAAGAAGCCCCAGCCCCAAGGACCCCTCTGACACCCGAGGATCAGTCTGATTGCAGAACTCTCATGCGCACATTTATTTTCTGTAATAACAGTTTGTATTTAGTATAATTTATTGCTTTTCCTACAAATATTTGCTATATCCAGGCACAAAGCAATGTTGAAACAACGAGAAATATGATGACCCACTTATCCAAATAACCACATTAAAAACTTAAACTGCTATAAGCCAAAACATGTTTATAAATGTCGGCGACTGCAAACTCCCGAACCTACTTACGGTGTCATGATCTGTGCCAGAATCTATTGTACTCAAACTAAGACCGAGTGCCCGTGTCCGGCGGTGGAACAACGAGGTGACCCCTAAACATACACGTCACTAACAGTAACTTAGCCTCCGGCGCTACGACGCAGCAATGGATAAAAATAGGCCCAAAACTCTAGTGTGATGCTTTATAGTGAAATCCTAGGACATACTATAAAAAGCTTCACAATCAATAACTAGGCTCCAGAAAGTTTTACTGACATTTCTATGCACTGGAAGACTGTGGCGCTTATTCCCAAAAGATTGCCTAATTCTCGCATTATAGCCCTTATTCCGAAGACTCGCTGTGTACGTTATTTGTTATCTTATTGCTCAAGAAATTCTTCCAGCGGATCCACAGATCTATACCATGCCTATTATAAAAGGTGGAATTCTATTTTAATGCCGGGACCAATAACAGGAGTCTAAGCATGTCTTTACTTTAATGGGTTGCTACACGAAGACGCAGATGGATTAAATCAATGCGTCCATGTGACTGAAATGAACACCAAGATATTTTCTGCTGATAGACCTTTTTTTTTTTTTACACAGAGGGAGATGCAGTTTATTGCAAGACGAGGCACAATCCTCCTCGCAGATGGAATCTCATGTTTAAGTGACTTATAAGCCGCATTTAGTGGCTGCTGAACATTCTATCCCACCTTGGATAGAACCTTTGGCAAGACTATGACACATTCTATTAGGAAGTGCTGCTATTGTATCATACGCTAACCCCAATCCTTATTGTATTCATCTGGGTTCTGTTTATCACTTTTAGCAATTTCCACTCTATTTGTCTATAGAACACTATAGAATGGTACGGTGTAACGCTACTGCAGGAAAGTGTCAAGGACAATAGATGGGGCCGGTTTTATCTTTGCTGGCGAACCGCCAGCAGCATGCTGCTGGCGACCCGCCAGCAACACGGCGCTCCATCTGACTGAGACGCGCGTGCGTCCCCCACGCACGCGCGTCTCAGTATCCAGGCGGCGAGGCGGACGCAATACTGTCCGCCTCCCGCTCGAGGGGCTGGGGGGGACCCGAGGGCACTGCAGGGGGGTGCGGTCGCCGGTGTGGGCACCGGGCGACCGAGGGCAGCACCAATGGCGGCGGGGCATACAGATGGCGGCGGGGCAGGGGATGGCGATGGCGACGCCTGCCACCTGCAAAGATGAATCCCGCTACATCTGTACATATACTGGGATTTAAATGGGCACTGATGTCTTAGCAAGAAGGTTACTGACCCAGAGGTCATGTGTCATGAAGAGGGCATGAGACATGGTAAATAGGAGACAAGCTGGCACATATGGCACTATGAAAGAGGATTAATGCATCTGCAATTAGGGTTATAGACAGTGTCGTAACTAGATATTTGCAGGCCCCATAGCAAAAGTTTGTAAAGACCCCTACGTACAATCCAATGGTAAAATATTACTTTGGTAGGGAAGGTGGCCCCTCTCAGCTCCGGGCCCCATAGCAGCTGCACTCCCTGCACCTATGGCAGTTACACCTTAGGCTATAGGATAGATGCAATCATGTGTCACAAGAGCATATTCTGCATATACAGTATGTCATACTCTGGTGTTGGCTGCCCAATGAATTGTGATAAACAGCCAGCCAATCAGCTCAAACCTGTCATATTTCAAACACAGTCTGTGACATGGCAGGTAGGAGCTGATTGGCTGGCTGTTTATCACTGTCTATCTTATCACTTTTGAAGCTTAGTGCATCTGGCCCTTAACCCCCTTCCAAACAACAGAAAAAGTTCAATCAGCCTGATGAAGAGTTAATCACAATAAGACAAATCTTCCTCATGCTGAGCCCATCGCATGACTGCACACATCCCGATTACTATCTGCATGTTGTCTGACAGGCTGGCCACACCTTCGCTCAATCAGCAATTGGATAAAACTACCAAAATATACTTTATTGGTATTTTTTTTTTAATGATAACAATTATAAAAAAACACATGTACGATTTACAGTATACAGATGTCCTTCTGCTTGGTTATGTACGCTAGTTGCCTTCAGGAGCATCCTGATCCAAAAGAGACCTCCCAGGATTCAGAGAGAGCAGGGAATTCTCTCAGAGAATTGGCCTGGGCACGATGTTAAATGCGTCACCAAGCCCACCCACCTGACAAAACACACATCTCCACAATGTCGACCTCCACAATGTCCACCACATGTTCAGACTCTACATTGTGGATATCAGCGCTGTTATCTGTTGGAATTCAATAGGTGGCTATAGATAATATGTCAGTGATGACATTTTAAATGCCTAAATCTTGACTGGAAACCTTACCGACACAACCGGTTTGATTTTGCAGTGAAAATGATTGCCGCTTTTAAAAACACTGGAGATTTCTTACCATCATCCTATTCAATTTCACCCTTGTAGTGCTACATTTTAGTCATAACCCCTTCAGCAGGGCCGCCGACAGGGGGGTGCCCTGGGTACAGCTGTCCTGGGCCCCGACCTCTGGAGGGGCCCGGGCAGCTGCCCACAGCCCCCCTACCCCCGCACCCAGCGTTCCTCACCCGGCAGCCAGCCCTACCTCCCCCCCCCCCCGCACCCAGCGTCCCTCACCCGGTGGCCAGGAACGCACAATACACAGTGCAGCCTGCAGAGCACCGAGCCTAGGACACAGAGGGGCTCGGCGCTCTGCAGGCTGCACTGTGCAGTGTGCGCTCAGACCGTGGAGACTGAAGGAGCCGGAGGATGTGGCTGCGGCATGATGGTAAGTAATGGGGATGGAGTAGTGGGAGGCAGGGTGCTGGCAGGCAGAGTGCTGGCAGTGGCAGGCAGGGTGCTGGCGGGTGGGCCCGCCCCGGGGGGATCGGAGGTATGGCGCTGTGCCGCTGGGGGCCCGGACTGTAGGTCAGTCCCGGGCCCCAGCATTTCTAGTGGCGGCCCTACCCTTCAGCATTTGTTTCTAAACATAATGGGGTTATGAGTCCCTGAATATTTGTCAGTAACCCGTCGCAGGCAATGTTAGCCTGCAAGCACGCCAGAGCATCGCAGGCCTTTAAAAAATAATCTGAAGAATGGAAGTTTGTTTGGGTGTGTTATAATAGCTATACAGCAAGTAGGTATACAGTTAATAGGTCGATAGTGACAAAAGGATGGCTTGGAAAGGGTAGATAAAAGAAAAGGGCGATGTACAAAAGTTCAAAAAGGGTCAAAAGGTCATGGTTGAAATGATTGACACAGAAAAATGTCGACAAAAGTTTTGAATTTTTTGGGGGGTGTTATCATTTTGTAGATTTCATCAACAAAACTAATCATAAAACACATCCTATTGCAAAAAATGTTGACACGAAAAAAGCCCCTCGTCCAATATTTTCCACCACTACAATAATGCAAGCGAGGGAACGGAAAAAAGGTAAAATGAATATTTTATGGTCTACTTTAATCTATTCATTGAGTCCCTTCTGATGTTCCGTGGAGACGCACTGAATTCTTGATTTGATAAAAGAAGTACAGGGGGTACTGCCAGGGACAGAAGCTACGTTGTTAATCATCTGTAGATGTCTGTGGACTGTAATGCACATAAATTATAGTAATCCCACTGTCATAAGTAAAATCAGCTTTCTCTCAGTATGTGAGAGCTCTGGGCAGTAGACAGCCAAGGTACATATTTGCAGGACTATTGTGTTGTTATGGGTTCAGCACGCTGCAGAACGATAAGGTGCACTAATGACACACAGTACGACTATGCCAACATCCCTATGCAAAATAAGTGTCTACTTAGAGACTCAGAGGGAAAAGCTTTCCAGTGGATTATGCTAAAATAATGCTGTTATTATATGGACAAAAAGTATTGGTGCCTAAAATAATAATAATAATAATTTTCTGGTTTCCCATTTATCAACACAGCACTGCTAAACATTCAGGTAGCCAAAGGGTTAACTGACCAGCTTATACTTGTGTCCTGAATGAGACACGTGTCAGAAAATGTAACCGGTATAGTGTAGCAATACAAAACAGCACAATCTAGAAAGCATGGTAGCACATAAACACAGTATATACTTTACCAGAGCCCATCTGTTGTCCTGAGGGAACTGGTGGAGCGAGATCTTGGCTTGAGGATAATACTCATTATGATTTGGGAAATAAGTCAGTGTGTGAACTAACATGCAGGTCTCCCAGCAGCTAGGCAGTAATCCATGGTGTCATATTAAGCAGCAGTCCTGGGAAGACGCGGCAGGTTTAGCCCCAGAGAAGGTTACGGTGGAAGCTTCCCTTCCTATCCCTGAGTCCCATTCAGTACTGTGCTAGGAAGTGACAGACGCCTCTATACTCTGCCTTAAATTTCCAGGGGAGGAACTGCAGTTTCAATGTATTCTCCATGTAGGTCACATGAAACCTCAGTGGCTGAAGTCTTCGGAGCTCTCTGACTGTACCTCATAGGGCTGTGTAGGAAACAGAGAAGCTTCTCAAGGAAGAATCAAATTAAGGCTAAAAATCAACTGGGCATGCCAAGGAAATGTCATTCACAAGCAGTGCTCTGCCCAGTCGCAGATTACCAGTAGGAACAATGCATTTCTTGTATCCACCTACATAACATCTACCTATAAACAAGTACTTCTACTGGATATACACCCACACTGCCATGGGCACCGACCTCAGGCTGGGAGCCAGAGCAGTGATTTCCTGGGTAGTTCAGGACACACAGTCATACCCAGTGTCTGCGTATTGACAGTGATATCGTACAACAGCAATAAATATAATACTACTGTAGTACATAATCGCAATTCTGGCATATGTTCTACCGATCCCTACAAGTCACTTACTGTAATGCTGCCCATACACTTGTGAGATATTGCATGCAATCATTCGATTTCAACAACATCTGGCCGATAAATCGAATGATGGAATGGAATGGATGCATTTTTAAGGGACGTTTCGACACGATGCGCGGGCACAGATTGTCGGGTCTATAGATCTTATGTGCTACACATAATATCTATCGAATTGCAGGAGCAATCGAATGTGGTTGTTAACCTATCAAATGCAATCCGCGGGTAGGGGACGGAGGGAACACTTTGCGGTATCCAATGTGAATACCGGCGAGGTGCAGCGAATCCTGTTTAGGATTCGCTGCACATTCGCCACGTTCCGGTATTCAACGAGTCAGGGGCTCGCTGCCCCTGACCGGCGAATATGAGCTCCTGCGGCGAACGCCGCAGGGAGCCTGAGGACGGTGGCAGGCAGGGAGATGAAAGTCTCTCTGCCTGCCCCAGAGCGTATGTGAAGGGAGGTGGGCTCTCCGGGGGCCAGGCAGCACAGGCTGCCCCCGGGGGTGCCAGCAGGGGACCGGGTATATTCACTACACCCGATTGTGCATATGTAACGATCGGGCGCAGTGAATATATGAATATCTAATGAGCGGCTCGGCTCCGGCGCCCCCTGCTGGCTGCTGTGTAAAAAAATAATATTTTTTTTAAATTAAATATATATTTATGTGCTTACAGCACATGAATAAAAATAGCATGCCCCTCCTCAGAATAAAATTCCTGATTTTTTGACACCAAATGTAAAAAACAAAACACTTTATTTTCTAAAAGTTGACATTCCACTTTTCCATAAAAAGATAGCGATTGCTACTCGGTGAATCATGGCGAAAAAAACCTTCAAATGTATTCACCATGTGGTCATTGAATAGGGTGATTCACCGTTTTAGTCAAAAATTCGCCTTACAGCACAAAATCGCCATAAAAACATGGCGAATCAGGCTCATTGAATACCGCCCTATCAGTGGCGTGGGGTTTGGGGAGAGGGGGCCGGATGGACCGTTGGAGGTGTGGGAGAAGGCGGCATTGTAGCATAGCACTAGCGGGGTTCAGCAGTGGCGGCAGAAGTGTTTAAAACACTGGGTAGCCCTCTGATTGGCTGAGAGAGCTCAGCCAATCAGAGGGCTGTCTAGTGTTTTAAACACTTTTTCCGCCACTGCTGAACCCAGCCGAGACCACTCCTCTGCATTGGCCTCTCTCCCCACAATAGCCAGCATCAGCAGACTAGCACCGCCCTCCCCCCTTACACTGACGATAGCACTGCCGGCACACATTAAGACTGCTGACACATTTGCACTGCCAACACAGCCATCCACAACACTTCTTAGTTCTGACACATCTGCCAACTGCAATGCCGACACTGGTTCCCCTCTCTGAGGACACTGGCGCCACCCTCGAACTCAATACACCACCAGCACACCGCTACTGCTGACACAGCCGGCTCTCCTGCACTGCTGCCACCCCACTATGAGGGCAACGACAGGTGTATCCAACCCATACTGTATCCAATCTTCACTGTATTCAACACACACTATATCCCGCACTTTATACAACCTGCTTTATATGCGTCCCGCACTGTATTCGATCCACACTATAACCAGCACTGTATACGACGGACACTGTATCCAACCTGCACTGTAGCCGACCCACACTTTGGTGCACTGTCCATATTTAATTATGGGGGAGGGAACGTGGCACCCATTTCTGGCACAGGGCACCAAATGTCTAGATATGGCACTGGTAAAGGATACCTCTTTCTTTCAGATGTTTATATAAAAATTCCTAAACCAGTGGCCTCAGCTGTTTCCACCACCTTGGGGACAGTTCTGCAGCTCCCATAGTTACCAACATGCTAACGAATATCCAGGCATTTGTTGCTGATTAATAGGTGAATGTAGTCTGGGCACAGACACCTATACACTCTAGTTGAACCATAGGAAATTACAATACATGACACGCTTATTAAAAATATATTTTTAATGTCATAATAATTATACATTGTCATCTCATTTACAGAATTAGAATTGCATTGTATTTTTTGGTCAATATGGATTAATAAATGAATTTGCAGGGACAATAATCACCACAGAAAAATGTCTCTTGGCAACCATGAATACCTTGTAAATGAATTGGATATCTACAACCTGCCATCTCAGGCTTTTGTCCATAAAACATCACGGACAAACATTTATGTTCTACAAATAATGATCTTGATTCAGAGTGGCCTGCAGTGTGGTCGCCTATAGCAACTCATACGAGACAATACGAACATAAGGGGTGAAATGTAATAGGATGAGAGATTCAGAAAGTGAGAGATTTGGGAAGAAATCTCCAGTTTTTTTAAAGCGGCAATCATTTACACTGCAAAATCAATCTGGTTTTGCAGTGTAAATGATTGCCCCTTTAAAAAAACTGGAGATTTCTTCCCAAATCTCTCACTTTCTGAATCTCTCATCCTATTACATTTCACCCAAGTTTTGTCATACGCATTCAATGACCCCACACTGTAGCAGAACTTGTGAGTGGTGGGCCCAGGTGTATGATTTGGGTTCCCGTCCTCTGCCCCATACCACGTTTATAATACGCAACGCAGCAGTGGTAACAGGGAGAGGCAGCGGGTGACAGAAAGAGGCAAAATGAGGTGAACGGAGGAAGACAGATGAGTACGTGGCAGGGAGAATCAGTGGCTGACATGAAGAGGCTGACAGGGAATGGGTAGCATGTGATGGGGAGAAGAAGAGGATGGCGGGTAGAGAGAGAGGCAGAGGGTGAGATGGGGAGGAAAAGGATGATGGGAAAAAGGGCGACAGGGAGAGGCAGTGGAGGGTGGGTAGTGGGTGACAGGGCAAGGCCAAGGGTGTCAGGCAGAAAGTGACAGAGACATGGAGTGGAGGAAAGGTAGAGGATGAGGGGCAGAACAGAGGGTAGCGGGATCAGTATGACAGGGAAGCCAGAGGGTGTTGGAGAGAGGCAGAGTGTGACAGGGGGAGGCAGTGTGGCCAGCAATGACTGCCTCGGAGAAGAAGAGCTGGGCCTGTGCCAGAGGCCCCTCCTCCACCACCTCTGGCTGTACTGCATTCACAGCTCATTCTATGTTACTGGAATAGACTGGCACCCCGCGGAACCAGCAGAACTGCCGCTAGTTCCGCCCAAGTTTTCAGGTGTAGAGGATGAAACTGAAAATCGCATGCACCCATTTGCCACCCAGTAACACCTCTCCATCGCATACCAGTAAGAATTACTTGTAGGTTCTCTATACCGCATACACTGACTCCTGTCCTACGTTCCATGACCGATTTGGTCCCTGTTTGTTATTTAAACCTGCAGCACTACTTCATGTACACAGATGTTGTGGATCACGCCTCAGTGAGGTCACATGTTCCGTGTGAATGACACGGTCACAGATGTCTACATGGTTTGTATTCTCTTAAAATCTGACACTTCATATAGTTCTTCATTCTGTAAATGACTTTGCCTATTAACTACATATATGATCCAGTCATTATCACTTTCATTAGCAGAGGTGTGAAATGACAATGAATCACCTCGTATGCCGCTGTGAAATCAATTTGCACATATATGGTTTCTATATAACATGTAAAAGGGTTAATGAGCACTGTTCATGTAATGCTCATTACTATTCCTTTTATTAAACATAATGTACATAGTGCTACTAAATGTCAAATAGCGCTGTACTGAAAAGACCCGTAAATGCCTTCCACGTTATGTTATGTAGAAAGACCACAGGTTCTCAAAGTCGGTCCTCAGGACCCTCACAGAATCACTAGTGAATTCATTAGCTCCACCTGTGGATCTTTTAAAATGCAGTCCGAAAGGTTGGTGACATTTCATGTACTCCTCCGTTCACATTTGGGGGGAGGGGGTATTCAACTAGCCTTGATAGTACAAAGGGCGTGAAAAACGGTTTTTATTTTTATTTTTTCATTACCCCCAATTTAACAATGTCGATATCATAATATTGTGGTGTCGACATTGTTATTGTAGAGCGTTTCACTACATCTTATTGTATGAGCTGTGAAGTGTATGATAGCTGAGAAATGTGCTAGACAGACATAAAGGAGACTTTGGACTTGTTGAGGGTCACTAATGACCAATACTGTGCGGATAGTGGTGGGGTTTTTTTTGTGTCAAAGAGCAGACTATTTTGATTACAGTTTAAATTAAATTAGAATTAATTTTCATTGACATGACTATTAATAACGATACAGCACTTGTGAATGATCTTAATATGAAGTTTAAAAGTTGCAATAAACATACAGTAGATTATATAGGTGATGTACATCTATTCAGGGTGTCAGAGAAGGAATATGTGGTGTAAAGAGGAACAGCACACCAAGCCTTGTAAAGTCATGCCTGAAATTAAGCCTAATAAACACAAGTACATATATATATATATATCCCTAGTAAGCCCGCTCAAAGCAAAAGCTTTGAAAGCTAGTCTGCTGCCTTCTGTGTTTGTGCATGTGTGAGAAAGAGATGCAGTTTCACTCTCTGCCAGCGGATGGCAGTGTTTAGGAGACTCACGCACACTAGACATGTATATAGATGATCATTTAGGAGGGTAAATAGCATTAATACTTTTTGGTCATTAAGGGGGGTATTCAATCCCTCGCCGCTATTTCCGACAGGGGAAATAGCGGCGGGCGCCTATTCAATGCTGCCTTTCCCGACGGCATTGAACAGGCATCTCGGCAAAACAAGCCCGACTTTAAAAGCAGTTGCGCTCGTATTGGTGAGAATGGGCATGGATTGTCCTCACGGCCGCATCTCAAGGATCCACGACCGTTTCTCACAGCCACGCCCCCTTTCGGCACTCGGCAGGTGGGATTCAATGTACCGCCTGCCGGTTTGCTGTCCAGCGGACCGCGAACGGGACAGGGTTACGGCTGTCAGGACATCCCGACAGTCATGACCCGGGATTGAATATCCCCCTTAATCTTACTAAAATATATGTTTGTTACAGTAAAAAGGACGTCATGAACATTAATGAAAAGGTCCCTCCTTTACTCTGAAACTTGCCTTCAGCCTAAGGCCGGTTTCACACACTCCGCCTCCTGCCGGACGGTGAAATCCCGCACAGCCAGGGAGCCGTGCCGCACACAGTAGTTTATCATGGAGGGGATGGCCACAGCCCGGCAGCCGTCCCTTCCAGTGGCGGGATCCGGCTGCAGCCGTGCGGCCGGGCCGTGGCCGTCCCGTGTGAATGGACACAATAGTGTCCATTCACAACTAATGTGTGCGGCACGGCTCCCTGGCCGTGCGGGATTTCACCATCCGGCAGGAGCCGGAGTGTGTGAAACCGGCCTCAGGATGTCTGTCTGTATATAATGGAAGGCGGGACATGACAATCACTGATGAATTAGCACACAGAATGGAGCTCCAGGCTTAGTAACAAGACATGACATAGGGACCGATTCAGAGCTGTTCGGACAGGACCGAAAACGGTCCCTGTTGATGGTGGGGGGTTTGCAGCATGACTGACAGTCAGGGGACAATCCGGGATGGAGCCTGGCAAGTAAGTCTGAATCTGGCCTTTAGACCTCATGGGGCCCTAAACGAGATATGAGTTTGGGGCCCTCCTCCCTCAAACAATCCATAGCACTATATTTTTGATGCTGATTGCTGGCGGAATCCATCGAGTCCCGTGGTGCATGCGCAATCTACAGATAAATGCGCGAATATCAGCATTACGTACAAATCTGAATCAGACTCTTTTGGAAGCAGGCGTAATTCCTGCGTCACATATAACCTAAAGGGACTGCCCACATACAGCAGACAGAACCATTTTATCCTATCAAAGAACATCAAAGGGACTTTGGGCAGGTCCATGTCATGTAATGCGGTGGTAGCTCAGTACTTCTCTAGTTACATTTTGGGTGGCCCCCTACTGGGTGCTAGTCAGCCTTGTTGAAAATCCCCCTCTGCTGCTATTCCATCAGCTCTCTCTGGCTTCTAGGGGCTGCAGCTGATGCAGCCCCCAGTATGGAGATGCTTTCCTAATAGCTATCCTGTGCACAATGCAGAAATCCCCTGGTCAGACAGGTAAGGGGCCACCGCTGGTCACAAACAAATATACAGGGTCATACCTGCCAAGCTCCCAACATTGGGACAGATCCGGGCATCGAATCCCCCCCCCCCCCCCCCCCCATGGCCTTCACAAAATGGGGTGTGGCTTCATGGGATGATGCACATCCATATGTGTGTGCTGCAACCATGTCTGTGCATGGCATGTATGGAGTTATGGGTTTGGGGGGTAAAGAGTGCACCACGCCTATGCTAGAAATTGCATTGGGCATTCATTGGTATTGTGCAAAGAGAATACTCAGCTACATAAAACAGGCTACATAGACTGTGAACATGATAGCTTACAAGGAAGCAAGCTCAGAATACAGTGAAGCAAATAACGTGGGAACAATATTTACAGCACATATGTGTACATACGGGTGCACAGGAAACATAACAGTTCAATGCATGCCCTAAAATAGTCTACAAGTCATAGAGTTCAGTAACAGCCAATTGAAAGGCCCCTAATCTGCTGTATCTGTCACCTACTGTACTATACGCTGCACATTACCCAGTTGGCTGGCCAGACAAGACATAGCGAAACGTGTTGTATTTATATTTACTGCTGTACGGATTTTCTATATTCACCTTTCTATAGTCCTCTATGCAGCATCTTGTAACAGGAAACTTTGGGTTAATCCTTTCCTGGGCGTTATAATTTGATTGAATATGCCCTTAAATAATCATTGAAAAACTTTCCCTTTTTGTTTATATCCTAAAAAAATTGTATTAAGCCATTTATAGAGTGTAAGCCATTTATATACACACATTATGCACTTTACATAGAATACCCCAGTCATTCACATCAGTTTCTGCAAGAGTGAAGTTTATACAATGTATACCCATACAGACAATGAGAATATACAAACTCCACACATATTGTTCATATCTGGGAAATGAAAAGACATTGGTGCTGTGAGGCAATAATGCTAACCACCATGCCAACCATGCAGGTATTAAAAAGAAAAATAATTATCACAAGGACTCCCCTCCCCCCCCTTTCAGGAGCCCTGCCCTTACACCCGCAGGCCCCACCACTTCTCTGGGTTCAGAAAGTCACGATTAACCAGCAACAAAAGTTGGAAGGTATGTTAACTACGCTTAGGAGTACGGCTACAGTAATACCCCTTTCAGACAGAAAAGTCTGAAAATCCCGGCAAATACACGGCATTTCAAATGCCGTGTCAATTTGCCAGGAGCAGCCTGACCCCCCTTCACACAGAAGAACAAATGGTACTTATGTAATATCTGGGCTCCCGTTTTTCTTATGAGACCGCGTCCCCTCACGGGGCTCGCTGCGCTCGCCACGCTTCGGGCACGGTGGCTCGCTGCACTCGCCACACTATATAAAATCAACTCCATGCGTAGTTGGATAGTTGGGGTATGAAAAAAATGGGGTGCATTTAACATGGGAGCCCAGATAATACATAAGTACCGAACAAATTACCGGGTTGAAAATTTCTACCCGGTAATTTGCTGAATAACACGGGTATTTCTTCTGTGTGAAAGGGTCAACACGGGTCATAAATCCCGTGTCCTCGACCCTGGTCAATTCCCGGGTCGGAGACACGGGATTTACGACACGGGTGTGCCCTTTCACACAGAAAAAGGACCCGTGTATTTAATGAAATTCCCGGGTGGAACTGCTTCACCCGGGTATTTCATTTTTTGTGTGAAAGGGGTATAAACCATGTATATGAATGCTCACTGTAAATGGGATAATGGACCATAAATACATTGTACACTGTCCTGACAGCTGCATACCTCCCAACTGTCACGATTACAGCGGGACAGTCCCGATTTTCGGGTCCTGTCCCGCTGTCCCACCCGCGGCAGGCATTGTCCCGCTGCGGGGGGGGGGTGCAGTTGGGAGACCCCCATCTAATAGAATAGACGCTGTGCGCATGCCTATTCTCGTATGAAAATGAGGTTGCGGCTAATTAGCATAAGCCGTGCCCTCATTTGCATACACCCCACCCCCTTTTCGGGCGCTCGCACGGCTTTGCCGCGCAAGTGTCCCTATTTCCTCAACTCAGAAGTTGGGAGGTATGCAGCTGTATATATTGTGTGCATAGGTGCCAATTTATGTTTTTGCTGGTGGGTGCTCAAGCCAAAAATATAGGGGAGTGACTTCATGGGAAAGGGGCGTGGCCACAAAATAATACTGATTTATATTACACAGCACAGTTGTCTTCAATATTCAAATTATGGCAACAGTGCCAAATATATAAATGCCCCCACAGTGCAGGTACAAAAATACCCCCACAGTGCAGGTACATAAATGCCCCCACAGTGCCAAATACATAAATGCCCCCCACAGTGCAGGTACATAAATGCCCACACAGTGCAGGTACAAACCCCCCCCCACAGTGCCAAATACATAAATGCCCCCGCAGTGCAGGTACAAAAATCCCCCCGCCCCACAGTGCCAAATACATAAATGCCCCCGCAGTGCAGGTATTTAAATGCCCCCACAGTGCCAAATACATAAATGCCCCCGCAGTGCAGGTATTTAAATGCCCACACAGTGCAGGTACATAAATGCCCACACAGTACCAGTGCCAGCGACAAGGGAGTGGGAGTGCAGTGGGACACGGGCGGGTGGGCCGCTGCTGAGCCGGTGGGTGCTCATTAATGTCCGTGGGTGCTCGGGCTCCACAAGCACCCACAGAATCGGCACCTGTGATTGTGTGCCCATTCTACAAAGAGATCGGCAATCCCAAATTTAAAGTTGGCGCTGAAGGACGCAGGCATGTAGTATGTACAGTATTAGCATAGACAGGATGTGTTGCAATTGGTTGTAAATGAGATGATACAGGAGGCAGACAGACTACATTCCCTATCCCATATAAGATACATCCTATGACAAACATCAGAACATGCCATTGTTACCTCACAAATCTCTTAATAAATTGACTGGCTACACTATGAACTATTATCAGTCGTCCATTAGTCACGGTGACGCAGGCAGGAAGGATATACCTGTTTTCATCAGACACTTTCCAGAAATTTGGACTGTTACAGCTCAGAGGTTTGGAAACAGCTTGAGATGACCCAGTGTCTGTCCTTCTGTCACGCCACTGGCAGATTTACACTGTACTATAGGATATTGTAGTTTATTTCAAGCATATGAATCAATTGAAATGCAAACAATAGAGGAGTTAAAACTAGACATGAAAAGATGCTATATATGTATTAACTTAATTACAGGGACACTGTTAAAGAAGAACAATGAAAAGAAGAATAAGAGAAGAACTTAATAAGCAAAAGGGAATCTCAGGAGTTCTTAGATCAGCAAACTCACTAATGAACTTTAAAAACCATATTACAAGTTGTCTGAACAGAGCAGCGGTGAATAGATGCTGTACACATACAGACGGAGCGCCTGTCAGCCAGCCTGAGGAGTCGCCATATCTCCTGAGCTGGCGCAGGCTGGCGGACATCTGCCTGGGACGCGCGAGCATCTAACATGCTCGCATGTTCCCGTCTAACACGCTCGCATGTTCCCGTCTAACACGCTCGCATGTTCCCGTCTGCATGGCGGCAGGGAACGGATTCCTTGCCTGTCTCCGCTTCAGGAAGACGGGCAGGGTTAGTGTGGGCTGTCGGGGGCTGCGGGGGAGCAGCGGGGAGCCAGCTCAGATCGGCGGCGGCAGGCTCCGACAGAATGGGGCACGCGTGTGTTTCTTGCGTGCGAGCCCCCTTCTGGCAGATGATGATTCTATTGCCAGAAGCAGCTCAAATGAGAGCTACTCCATCTGAACACACAACATCTATTCCCGGAGACAGAGGGGCTAGGGGCATGGCCAGCAGTTACCAGAGAGCTGGCCATGCCCCACAGCGACAACATTTTTAATTTTCTCCCTGTTAGGTGAAGTCGATAGGTCAACAGTCAATAGGTCGACCACTATTTACAGAAGGTCGACGCAAGCAATAGCTCGGCATGGAAAAGGCGACATAAGATTATCGCATTTTTCTTTCTTTCTTAGAACGTTTTCATCATTTACTATCTACGTGGACTGCAACTGAAAACTGTAAAGTGTGGGGAGAGAAGCGAGGACACTCTTACACTAGTTGGGGGTCCATGTTGACAGATGTCATTACAGACACACAAAAAATGTATGAAAAATGCATGTCAACCATTTCCTGTGTCAACCATTTCCATGTCGACCTAATGATTGTGGAGATGTTTTTCCCATTCAACCTACTCCATGTCATCATATTATTCCGTGTCAACCTTTTCACTGTCGACTCAATGACTGCCGACCTAGACAATGTCGACCTAGTAATCCACACAACCCCCCTCCCAGTTTAGAAGGAATAAGTAAAGCACTCCTGACCTCTCCGCGGTTGTTTTTACTTATTTAGAAGCGTTTACATAGTTATAAGAGAAAGACCTGATTCTGGTTTATTTCACATACACTTCAAGAGCCAAAATGATGACACGTCTCAATAAACAGAGTTCAACAGGCTGAGATTTGTCTATTGTGCAATGAATGCAAATATATCTTGTCACATAACTGTATCATGTACATTTATTCCCTTTACAAAGGAGTCATGGCCAACTAACGCACAGCTGAACAACCCAGAGAACACGACTGTATTCGCAGGTCTCTCATAAATGATATTAAAAGATATTCATGGGAACGTCCAGTGGTGTAATGACACATTAAATAGTGGCTCACTCACTATAGCGTGTTGCCCTACCTCTATACACTGTCCCTCAGGGGTGTAGCCCATACTTTCCTACTCTCTCACAAGTGCTCACGATTTTTAGGACAGTCCCCTGTAGGGTGACCAACTCATCCCTTTAATCCGGGACACATATTAATTACACAGGTTCTGTGGCTGGCTTTCACCTGGTTTTAAACTGCCACACCTCAAGACTCCATTTCACCTGGTTTTAAACTGCCCCAGAACCTGTGTAATTAATATGTGTCCCGGATTAAAGGGATGAGTTGGTCACCCTAGTCCCCTGCACCAGCAGAAGTGGCCAAATCTCCCCCATCCCACCCACTTCCTAGTGACAGGGGCTAGATGGGGAGACTTCCATCCACAGCCTATGAAGGGGCGGGGCGAAGTTTTGCTATTTCGCATGTTTAAGCCCCACCCACTCTATGCTGACCCATAAACCTTACTCAGGAGATGGCAACAGGGTAAAGGATAGATTCCCTTCCCATGGTAGCAGCTCTCTCCTCCACCTCCATGATGTCTGACTGGTGTAATCCCACCTCCCGGACCCCCTTCCGCCCCTAACGTACCTGGTTGTACAAGCTTTAAATTGCTGCGATTCGCGGCTTTTCCGTGGAAGGGGCGGGGCTAAATATGCTAATAGTGTACATTTAGCCCCTCCCCCTCACCAGAGACCCGCATATTGCGGGATTTGCGTTACTGGGGGCAGGGACTGATGATGTCTCCATCAGGCCCCGCCCCCAGAAGTGATGCTGACAGTCTCCTCTCCGGGCTTCTCCCGGAGAGGAGACTGTGAAAGTCTGCAACCCTGCTTAATAGTTCTCACTTAATCTTGCTAAGATCTATAATAAACAATCACTTTACATAGTTCAAGTAAATAAAAAATACAAAAAATATGGGAATGATCACCAAAAAATGCACCGAAAGCGATAGACCTCTACAGTGTATCAGTATACATGATTAAAGGCACTTGTTCACAAACTCTGCCATTACAGTGCAAGTTTCAAGGATATCCGTGCTAGAGCACAGGTGACTTAATTGGTACCTAAGTAAAAAAAATGTTAAGCAGCCCATACACGCTGCTTTATGGGCGTGCTTTCCGTGCTGTACTAGCACGGATCAAATTGCATTGCATTGCATGTGCACACGTTGTGCATGCAATGCGATGCGATTTGATGAGAACTAGGTACAAAACGTATGTGCAGCACATACTTTTTGTACTGTGCGATGAGGTGCGCGGGAGCGCGCACCTCAAAGCACACATCGGGTCAGCTCTTATAGCAGCGTGTATGGGCTGCTTAACCTCCTTTTTACTTGATTATAAATTGCAGAACATTACAATTATTATGACTAGAAATGTTTGGAGACTACACCTGCGTATTTTTTATTATTATTATTTTTGTGTGCATTTGATTTAACCATCCAGACTCAAGCATACATATTACAATTTGGACTATAATGGCAGAGTTTGGTAGACTCTGATTTGATGCATTAGTCCAGTGGTTCCCAACCTGGGGTACTAGTACCCCTGGGGGTACTCTGCAGACCAGTTGGGGGTACTTGAAAATAATATTGGTAATGGCGGAAGATGATAAAAAGTATTTTGATGGCAGAAGAAAACCCATTGCTATGCAGAAGAACCATGTTGGGGCATTTAGCATCATCAGCGTCTCATTGGCCCTTATTCTGGTTGGTGCGGCCGGAGCCGCATATGCGGCTCCGACCGTGCAGGCGAATCCCCGCCTTCCATACGGATCGCCACCTGCCGTCCGTACGCGGATATGTGGCGATCCGCATGAAATTGGACGGGGATACGCCTCCTCCATGGTGGGAGCAGCCCCTGCATTCGATGGTCGCCGAACATCGAATGCAGGGCCGCACGCTCCACCAGGTCCCGCAACACAAGACCACACGGACACTTGTCCGTGTGAAATCTTGTATGGGGGCGGGCAGCTGACATCCGGCGATGTCAGATGCCCGCCCCGTACCCACGCGTCACGGCCTCATTACCATGCATACGCCCCGCGTTTGCATGGGAACGCCCATGAAACGCGGGGCGTATGCATAGGGTAATGAGGATAAGTAGCCCCTCACGCCCCTCTACGCCCCCTGTGCGGCGTATAGAGAATCCTTGCGGCGAAATCGCCTGCACATGCGCAGAGTGACCTCTGCACATGCGCAGAAGATAAACATCGGCGGCCCGTACGCAAGCGGGAAAAACCGCATCGATCAGAATAAGGGCCATTGTGCTATTGCCTGACCAGTAATCCAATGGGAGATATACATGCTTCCCTCAGACATCAGCGATCATCTGCCCTGCACTGACACGGGTGGAAGAAGCAGCGGCATTAATCCTACAGGTGTAAGTGGGAACCCTGGAGACAATACACAACCAGCGGGCAGACACGGAAGGACACGATTCCTGTCCGCTACTCCTTAATATAAGGACATGCATAAGGATACGCATACTGCTCACTTCCACTCCACTCATTAGTACTGTCTATATTTTAAATTGAGAGGAGGGGGTACAATGAAAAGCCTAATCAAGGGGTACGGGAGAGAAAAAAGGTTGGGAACCACTGCATTAGTCAATTAACCTTTCAAGTGGGCAAGTACAGTTTCAAGTGGGTATCATAAAATATACATCTGGATGTGATATGTATGCAAAATATGCTTTTAGTATTTAGTTTGGTCAATTTCCAAAGTTTATTCACCCCTCTATTTTTCTGTATTCAGAAGCTATTTAAAGAGTTCTCATTGCCTATATATAAAGTCTGGCCAGCTATTTTGTATACAGGGTATAGTAAAAAGGAATGCAGTGTTCTCCTCAGAAATGTTTTCAAGCCGGGTGGAATCAAGAAGTAGCTGGGTGGAGGTCTTCGGAATAAATCAGTGTTTAAATCCTGATCTTTAACTTTTAAATACTTTTAGGTGCCCATATACTGCACAATTAGGAGGGTATTCAATCCGGTTCCACGACTGTTGGGCCGGCCTGACAGCCGTGACCTGGTCCTGTTCTTGACCGGCTTGATATCAGCTCGGCAGGTGGGATGTCCAGTCTTCCGAGCACCGAAAAGGGGCGCGGCCGCAAGAAATTTCCGGAAATCGTCAAACTGCGGATAGGAGCTCGACAATTCCCACTCCTTCTCGGCAGAACATGCACAACTGCTTGTAAAGTCGAGCCCCATTCTCCCAGTCGGCAGCCCATTCTGCAGAGATCCCAGTTCAATGCTGTCGGAGAAGACAGCATTGAATAGGGCCCCACCGCTATTTCCCCCATCGGGAAAAGTGGAGGGGGAGTGAATACCCCCCTTAATCTGTCACGTACACAAATATTTCACAATTTAAAAAAATAGTAAAATATAGTTATTTATGTAGCTTTTTACTACCACTTGGGCTACTTGTTCTGCTCAGTTCTCCTCCTGCATCAGATGTGGGTCCTTTGTTGGTCATCAATCTTTTTGGTGGCCAGGAAACAGATGATGTCACTGGGTCTCCTCATTCTCACCACTAGCGCTATACGGATAAGACTAGGGGAGGTGGACTAAGCGAGTCACTCACTACCCAGTGATGTGGGAGGTGTAGTGACGGGTGGAGCAGCACACAGCGGGGTAGCCAGGCAATTTCTTCCATAATGAAGTGCAGCACTCCCTGCACAGAGTGCAGTGACCGGGCAAGGTGGATCTGCTGTTGTGGTCCGCCTTCACACGACAATGTACCCATTATTCTCACCAATTAGAACATGTTGCAGGCTGACACTGATTCCGGACGGAGTGCACGATGGGAAGATCGTGTTATGCTGACATTGAAGTAGCTCGGCCATGTCACTCACATCTTCCCATTGGGCGGTCTGTCTGGAATCAGCAACCACTTACAATAAGTTCTAATTGGTGAGAGTTCCTAAAGGATCAATCTGGGTTTTTACTGCATTTTGGTATGCAGGAAAACCAGTACGCCAGGTTTTTGCTGCTGGGGGTATTGCCAGCAAAAGCTGGCGATACCCCAAAGAAACCTATGGTCTTTATAACGCATCCGCCACCACCCTGCATGGACCCCCGCCCTCACCTATGTCTGAGCAGCCTCCTGCTGCGCTGCCCGGACAAGTGTCCTCCTCCTTCCGGGTGCAGGGAGGAGGAGGCGGAGCTCTGCAGCAGCAGCCGTGCAGGAGGTGGGAGGAGAGGCGCCGGGGACCCACTTACCCCTCGCTGGCTGCTTCGCAAAGGGCAACTCTTATCGCAAGAGCTGCCCTTTGCGATATTAATCGTATAAGTTAAAGCATATGCGATTAGTATCATTGCAATAGATGGCAGAGCGGGGCGCTAAGGGGCTGTGGATGTTAGTGCATCCCGCCCTCAGTAACACTCATGCAACGCCAGGCATTACATCTAGTATAACATAAATATACACTGTCCACTACCAATCATATATTGCACAATGCTATCCCAGACGGATGTACATTTCCAAAACTAAAATATAATGACAGATTACGGCAAAGGCAGAGCCATGCATAATGCATTAGTCTTCTCTTCTTACAAATAGCTGGAATAAAGTGATATTTGGTTTTTAATTATACTGACATATTTATTCCTATGCTGTAGTATAGTGGATTCTCAGAAAATCACTTTGACAGACAACAGAGAAATCGTTGTCTCCAGACTCCATGATTTGCTTACATGAATATCAGCCAAAATCAGGTCTGTCATCCCCACTGCAGTTCCCTACACTCCACGCCTTTATCACTAGTGATGGCGTTCTCCTGCACTTGGGATGCTGAGAAAATGGAAAAGTGATTTGCAGCAGCTGCTGAAGTCGCTCAGGGAAACATATGCAGAAGGGATAAATGGGAAATTCTGTGAGAGACTCGAGTTTCCCGCCATGGGTGAGTTTATGATGCCCGGTCCTTTCCCGATAATCAGGGTGGATGGGCATGCTTACATTTAGAATGATGCAGCAGGGAATCACGCACACAGACAATAACTAAGCAAACAATGGGGCTTATTCAGCGATGGGCGCCACTGTGCTAAAATATGTAAAAGCAGATTACTGCACCACCTCCACTGGCCAACCCTCCTGCATTGTGCCCACTTTCTAGTGAAGTGAGCAGAACAGGGAGCATGCCGGCAGTTTGCAGATGGGGGCGGGACCTAAGGATTATATACTAATTGTGTCATTTAGCCCACCTCTATGTAAATTTGGCCCAATCAGGACATTTCCTCTGCATTGCAGTTGGGCTTAGTGACACAAATTCCATGGCCCCTGCCCCCATCGCCTTCCACCTTCTTATCCTCTCCTGGCCTCTTCCGAGAGGAAAACCTTAAAGTAGGTAAGTATGAATTACTGGTGTTTTGAAGCAAACCATGGCCTCGGCATGCCCACAACATTGGGTAGACATGTCTTGTTTTGTAAAATGCTCCACTTGACACCCCTCCTCCTCCCCAAACAGCTGTAGACTGTTACTCAGCTGATGCCTGCAGCAACACCACATCTGATCACACACACAACCCAATCTGTGCATGTGCAACTCAACAAACATCAGGCAGTAGTGCATGCAGGGAGGATTTCTGAGTACCCAGAATATCCCCCGACAAAGAAGAGACATTAGGTCCCACCCATTTGCCATAAATTGCTGTGATTCGCAGGTCAATGGGGGGGGAAGTGATGTGATTCCATTACAATTGTGACATTTTGTCCCACCCCTCCTGATAGGCCAGCCACTCATAAGATTTTGTTGAGGGGGAGGGGCTTAGTAATATTATGCCTGCCCTTCTTCCCATCTATAACATGCTTATATGTGAATGTGTGTATTATATTTATATTGTACAGTCCCCGGCATTCTGGGCTATGGCTCAGGTACCCTCCTCTGGGGTGATACCCTCTTATACAATGCAAGTGTAATAAGCAGCACTCTTGAGACACCAACCCTTGAAACAAAGTGCATGTACCGTTTTATTGATGTCTTGCTCCGGGCACCAGCAATCCTAGTTTCGTCCCTGTCCTGGCCTATGTCACGTGGTCACAGCTACCCGGTGCCAGTGGGATCACATGCAGAGTGTCCACCTTGCTGTTAGCGGATCATGTACACAATACAACAGGTTGGACTTTCCTGTAGCCATATTTATAAAGTTCTTATTCTTTTTATGTCAGTGAAACAACTTGCTTTTCCCAGGCTCATTAATGCAGGACCTCTGAAGTCTACCTCATAGACATAACACACATTCCAGTATTTACAAGGCTTGAAAACATCTTCCCTAAAATAGAAAAAAAAAAGAAAATATTTGCTGCCAGTCTACATTAACTATTTCCCATCTGAAAAGTTCTCAGTGATGGTTTTACATTTAGACGATAGGATGTAGGGTCAATATTGTTCATTTATTTGTGTCGTGGACTTTGACTGTATGCTGGCATAACAGATACACCGTGGTCGACGTGAGACAGTATAATATACCTCCATTAATTAGTGGTCTCTTCTTCATTCTGATACCCCCTTTTACACCAAATATCCCGGATCTGACCTGGCATTTGGTACACGGATCCAAGCCAGGTTGGATCCCGCCGGAACCGATGATCGCCACGCTGGGGGCAAGCCCAGCACAAAGGTAAGCTGCTGGGTTGCCCCTGTGCATCCATTCACCTCCTCCCTGCCTCCACTGCTGTCTGCAGAGTACAGCAAATAGCAGCAGAGGCTGTGTGCACTCCCCGCCCAACCTCCATGTTGACCGCAGGACGCTGCGGTCCGGAGGTTGTGCTTCCTCCATTGATGTAAACAGGAGCCAGGTCGGAATACCTGTTTACTGCCCTCTACCCAGGTCAGGACCTGGGTAGAAGTCGCATGTAAATGGACACAGGTTGACCCTTTTACACCGCCACTGACCCAGCGTTTTTTGGCAGTGTAATAGGGGTATAAGTCACACTTTTTGGGTACAATTAATTGCCTGCAATGCAAAAACATAGTGGCCGAGTTATTTACACAGGTTTCAGTGCATTTCGGTCTCCAGAAAAATATCTGCCACTTGTATAAATCAATTAGCACTAGAGACACACCGGTGTAATGGTTAGTTACTGCCTCACAGAGCTGAGGGTTCCATTCCCACCGTGGCCCTAACTGTGCGGAGTTTGTAAATTCTCCCCGTGCTTGTGTGGGTTTCCTCCGGGTACTCCGGTTTCCTCACACCAAAAATATACTGGTAGGTTAATTGGCTTCCAACAAAATTAACCCTGAAATGTCTGTGTGTGCATGTACATGTGGTAGGGAATATAGATTGTAAGCTCCACTGGGTCAGGGACTGATGTGAATGTTCAAGTATACTCTGTAAAGCGCTGCGGAATATGTGTGCGTTATATAAGAAACTGTTTAAAAATAAAGGCAATTCAAAAGGTCGACATGAAGTTTTTTTAGCCAATATGTGCTGACAGGCGGTATTTCATGCCCTACCATCCCCTAGGGTGTGGTGGGAGAATAAAATAGTGCGCCGAGCATAGCGAGGCACCGTGCCCGCCGCATCGCGAGCGCAGCGGGGATGTGGTGCACTTTAACCCCTTCCCGACATTTGACGTACATGTACGTCATGGCCGGGAGGTACTTCCCGACACATGACGTACATGTACGTCATGGCTTCTAACTGTCACCGCGTCTATAGACGCGGTGACAGTTTGGAGATGTATGCTGTCCCTGACAGCAGACATCCCCCCTCGCCGCCCGGGGGGGGCAGGGATGCCCCCACCGGTCGGCGATCGCTGTGATTGGCTGTTCAAATGTGAACAGCCAATCACAGCTATTTCTGTGTTACCGGCGGCTAAGCCGCTCGGTAACACAGGGATCGGCGGTGATCGGTGCTGGCACCGATCACCACCGATCCGCAGCTCTCCCTCCCACCCGCCCGGCAGCCGCTCTCCCTCCCTCCCACCCGCCCGGCAGCTGCTCTCCCTCCGGCAGCCGCTCTCGCTCCCTGTCAGTAAGAAGCAGCCGCAGCGCTCCCCCCCAGCTCCAACCCCCCCGCATGTAAAAGTCTTAAAAAATGTATAAAATGAAATCATATATATATATACACACACATATATATATATATATATATATATATATATATATATATATACATATATATATATATATATATATATATATATATATGTATATATATATATGTATATATATATATGTATATATATATATATGTATATATATATGTATATATGTATATATATATATATATGTATATATATATACACATATATTTATTAATTTTCTGGCAGGGGTCCGCCCAGTCCTTGACTGAGATGTTTGAGACACACAATAGTTCAGAAAGTCCAGTTAAATTTACTTATACTATCAGTAATAGTGTTGTCAACTTTCTGGATGTAAAAATTATGTCTGAGAATGGAAAATTGTCTACTTCCATCTTTGTCAAGGACACAGACAGGAACACCCTGCTTCGTCATGAGAGTTGTCACCCACTACCCTTACGGGATGGACTGCCCTATTCACAAATGTTACGGGTGAGACGTATCACAAGTGATCCCATAGAAACTGGTAAACAATTAGACATTATGCAAGACAAATTCGAAGCAAGGGGTTATAGACGGGGCCCATTGCTCAAAGCTAAGAAGAAAGTCTTGCAGATGTCTAGAGATACTGTTTTAAATCCCGTAGATAGGACAGACCTTAACAAATCCAAAATCCCTTGGGTAAATGAGTTTGCTAGAGATAGCCAGGAAGTCACCAAAAAAATTAAACAACAGTGGTCCCTCATTACAACTGACAAAGACCTGCCTGGTCTTAACAAATTACAGATTATGCCATCTTACAAAAGAGGGAGGAATTTGAGTGATCTCCTGGTTAAATTGGATATTAGTGAACTCACTAAAAAAGCGAAACCCTCCCATTTTTTAACTCGATCGGCAGGATGTTATAAATGTGTGGGGTGCACAACCTGTGGTTCTCTCTTGACAGGTAAATACATTAGCCACCCTTATACTGGCCGCAAATTTCCCATCAAATTTGCTGTTACCTGTTCTACAAAATTCGTTGTATACGTTCTGTCTTGTCCATGTGGTTTGTATTACGTGGGCAAGACAGAATGTCAATTTAAGGAGCGGATGGCTAACCATCGCCATGCCATTAGACAAGCTCTATCCAGTGGCAGCAGTGATCAGCCTTTTGCGCGCCATTGTGCACGCATGGGACATAGTGTGGCCAGTCTGAGGTCTAAAATTATTGACCATGTCCCCGTTCACTATAGAGGAGGTAATAGAGGACGAAAACTCCTCCAAGCTGAGGCACGGTGGATCCACTTGTTGGACACCATTGCCCCGAAGGGGTTAAATGAACAACACGGTTTGCAGAGTTTTTTGTAATCTTGAGTAGCCTGTAGAGTTTTTTGTAATCTAGAGTAGCCTGTGGATTCTTTTTTATTCTTGTTTCTCCGTACAGTATTTTTTTCCTTCATTGGTTAGGTGATTCTGTGCAACCATATAGCACAGCTTGGTCTGTATATCTGTTTAATGTGTGTGTATTCTACAATCTAAGTAGCAATGTATTTGCACCTATATGGTACTTGATATGATATTAACAGCCGCCATGTTGAATTGGTCATGTAGCAAGGTTCAGGTCGGACCATTATTAGCATTAAAAAATTAAAAAATCAAACAATAAATCTATGATTAATTAATTGTTATAGGATTGGACACATGGTGGGTCCAGTCCATATTTATGAATTAGTACATCTTAAATCATTGGTCCAGACCTTAGCCTGGTTACTTTTTAATTTGTCCGTCAATCTTTTTTTTCATATATGTGATATGTATTTTTATGATATAATTTTTTGTATGTGGCATTTGTATATGTATTTTTGCACTTTATTTTTATGGTTGATTTGTAGTGTATTTCACGTTTTTACCATTACATATATTGATGTATCTTACAATGTTTTTATGTATACGCACTATCACTTTATTGGCATTCTTTGTTTATATGCCCGTAGGTGAATCCTGATTCGGGAGATCCATGCGGGTCAACGATGCGGAAGTAGGAGAAGCTCCGGCTGCTGGCGTGCGTTCCAGAGGGCGACGCGCATGAGGATGACGTCGCCAGGAAACACGCTGCGCTGCGGGAGTGCTCTGACTGTACGCTACGGGCCCCGTGGATACACCTGGATCAGGTAAGATAATTTACACATTGGCGGGCGCGGGAATCCGCGCTGGGTATTTATTAAGGTTATTTTCACTTTGTGAGTTGTACCCTGAGGACGAGCATCAAAGCTCGAAACACTGGTGTCGGTCACCACATTAAAGCTTTGAAAATTCGTACAGTCTCCGAGTGACGCCTTATTGCCATCTCTTCTGTATATATATATATATATATATATATATATATATATATATAGACAGATAGATATCCCAGACATATGACGTATATATACGTCATGGTCGGGAGGTACTTCCCGACCGTTGACGTATATATACACGTCATGGCTTTGAACTGTCACCGCGTCTATAGACGCGGTGACAGTTTGGAGATGTCTGCTGTCCCTGACAGCAGACATCCCCCCTCGCCGCCGATCGCTGCGATTGGCTGTTCAAATGTGAACAGCCAATTGCAGCGTTTTCTGTGTTACCGGCGGCTAAGCCGCTCGGTAACACAGTGATCGGTGGTGATCGGTGCTGTTAAGTACAGCACCGATCACCACCGATCGCCAGCCCCCCCCCCCTCCCACCCGGCAGCCCCCCCTCCCACCCACCCGGCAGCCGAAGCGCCAGCACCCCTCCCACCCCCCACCAGCCGCAGCGCCAGCCCCCCTCCCCCACCATTCATTCCACCACCAAATATCACTCCTTCCCTTCTGAGTCCTGCCATGCACCCAACTGGTATTTTTTGGTCACATATGAGGCATTGCCGTACTCGGGAGAAATTGGGGCACAGATTTTGGGGTGCTTTGTCTCCTTCATTCCTTGTGAAAATGAAAACTTTTGAGCCAGATCTGCATTTTTGTGTAAAAAAATTTAATTTTTTACACAAAAATGCAGTACTGGCTCAAAATTTTTCGTTTTCACAAGGAATGAAGGAGACAAAGCACCCCAAAATCTGTGCCCCAATTTCTCCCGAGTACGGCAATGCCTCATATGTGACCAAAAAATACCAGTTGGGTGCATGGCAGGACTCAGAAGGGAAGGAGTGATTTTTGGTGGTGGAATGAATGGTGGGTGCTATGTCGCATTAGCAAGACCCCTGAAGCACCCATACAGTGGAACCCCCCCACAAGTGACCCCATTTTGCAAACTACACCCTTTAGGGAATTCATCAAGGGGTATAGTGTACATTTCAAACCCCCAGGGGTTTCACCAATTTTGATACAACTGAGCTGTGAAAATGAAAAATTAAATTTTTACATTTTCACAGCCCAGTTGTATCAAAATTGGTGAAACCCCTGGGGGTTTGAAATGTACACTATACCCCTAGATGAATTCCCTGAAGGGTGTAGTTTGCAAAATGGGGTCACTTGTGGGGGGGTTCCACTGTATGGGTGCTTCAGGGGTCTTGCTAATGCGACATAGCACCCACCATTCATTCCACCACCAAAAATCACTCCTTCCCTTCTGAGTCCTGCCATGCACCCAACTGGTATTTTTTGGTCACATATGAGGCATTGCCGTACTCGGGAGAAATTGGGGCACAGATTTTGGGGTGCTTTTTCTCCTTCATACCTTATGAAAATGAAAAATTTTGAGCCAGAACTGCATTTTTGTGTAAAAAATGTAATTTTTCATTTTCACTGCCCAGTTGTACCACAATTGGTGAAACCCCTGGGGGTTTGAAATGTACACTATACCCCTAGATGAATTCCCTGAGGGGTGTAGTTTGCAAAATGGGGTCACTTGTGGGGGGGTTCCACTGTATGGGTGCTTCAGGGGTCTTGCTAATGCGACATAGCACCCACCATTCATTCCACCACCAAAAATCACTCCTTCCCTTCTGAGTCCTGCCATGCACCCAACTGGTATTTTTTGGTCACATATGAGGCATTGCCATACTCGGGAGAAATTGGGGCACAGATTTTGGGGTGCTTTTTCTCCTTCATACCTTATGAAAATGAAAAATTTTGAGCCAGAACTGCATTTTTGTGTAAAAAAATTTAATTTTTCATTTGCACAGCCCAGTTGTATCAAAATTGGTGAAACCCCTGGGGGTTTGAAATGTACACTATACCCCTAGATGAATTCCCTGAGGGGTGTAGTTTGCAAAATGGGGTCACTTGTGGGGGGCTTCCACTGTATTGGTGCTTTGGGGGTCTTGCTAATGCGACATAGCACCCACCAAAATTCCACCAGAATCTGAGCTGCAAAATCCAAAAATCACTCCTTCCCTTCTGAGTCCTGCCATGCACCCAACTGGTATTTTTTGGTCACATGTGAGGCATTGCCGTACTCGGGAGAAATTGGGGCACAGAGTTTGGGGTGCTTTGTCTCCTTCATTCCTTGTGAAAATGAAAAATTTTGAGCCAGAACTGCATTTTTGTGTAAAAAAAATGTAATTTTTCATTTTCACTGCCCAGTTGTACCACAATTGGTGAAACCCCTGGGGGTTTGAAATGTACACTATACCCCTAGATGAATTCCCTGAGGGGTGTAGTTTGCAAAATGGGGTCACTTGTGGGGGGGGTTCCTAACTTTTAGCATCTTATGGTGCCTAAAAACCTACATGGTGCCTAAAAAATAATCTCATAAAAAGGAGGCTCCAAAATCAAGTAGGTGCTCCTTCTATTATGAAGCCTGTGGTTTGGTCAACGTGCACACTAGGGCCACATATAGGATATTTATGAAAACAAAAGAATTGGGGGAATCAATTTTTAGTCACATTTCTCTCGTAAAATCTACTGTGTTCCTTAGAAAAATTTATTAAAATTGAAAATCTGCAAAAAAAATGAAATTTTGAAATTTCACCTACACTTTGTTTTAATTCCTGTGAAACACCTAAAGGGTTAACAAACTTCCAAAATGCTGTTTTGAATACTGTGAGGGGTGCAGTTTTTGAAATGGCATCATTTATGGGGGTGTCTCACATACAAGTCCCTCAAAGTCACATCAGAACTGAACTGGTCCCTAAAAAAAAATCAGTGTTTGAAATTTTCTTGAAAATTTGAGAATTTGCTATTCATATTGTAAGCCTCCTAGTGTCCAAAAAAATTAAAAGGAAGTTGAAATAATGATGGAAACATAAAGTAGACATATGGTCTATGTTAGTTATTAACTATTTTGAGTGGTATGATTATTTGTCTCACAAGCAGAAAATTTAACATTTTGCAAATTGCTAAATTTTCCATTTTTTCCGACATTTTGGTATTTTTCACAAAAAAACACAGACTGTATCGACGAAAATTTACCACTAACTTGAAGTACAATGTGTCACGAAAAAACAATCTCAAAATCACTGGGATAAGTAAAAGCAAAAAAAAGTTATCCCCACTTAAGTGATACATGTCAGATTTGAAAAAAAGGGCTCTGTCAGGAAGGCAAAAACATGCTGTGTCAGGAAGGGGTTAAACTGTGTCCATGTCGACTGTGTTGACATTCAGGTAAAACAAAACAGTGAAAAACCCAATGTCAACCTTTTGACTGTCGACATAGACATTGTTGAACTAATGACCTTTCGAACTAATGACCTTTTGACCTAGAATCGTCAAACTTTTCCCATGTCGACCTAGACTTATGTTGACCTTTTCCCATGTCGACCTTATGGTGTCGACCTAATGACTGTCGACCATCATGCTGTAGACCAAATTACCCCAACCCTTTATGGCTATGCATTTATTACCAACTTCCTGTTAGCTGGCTGCAGGGGGAAGGGGTTAGATGTTAGGTACAAGAAGGAGGTTTAGGGACAGGGATTATGTTTAAGCAAATGGGAAAAATACCCAACCAAATGCCAAATGATCCGAGATCTGTCCCGGAAGTCACATCTACATGTCCACCACGACCCAGAGGATGACACTGGAGCCGCAGGTTAAGTCACCACTGTACCACCAAGGATGATGTCACACGTTAACTTTAAGAAAGTGTTGGGACATCCAAGAATAGATAACAGAGAGACAGTTTTTTATTTTATTATAATTTAGGGGGTGATTCAGCTTCGTTCAGCCCGCAGTCAATTTGCTGTGTGGGCCGAGCGTGCGTATCGGCGAATATATGCATGAGCAGGGCCGCTGTTCCAACGCCTTTGGCAACTACCACAGTCCCGGAGGTGTTCGCACAGAGGGGGCGGGCAGCGGGCTGACAGAGGGCTGGTGCATGGGGTCCCACACAGGGTTCATGGGGCTGTGTGCGCCTACAAAAACCCTGGATGTCCTCATGCAAACGCAGGCGGGTGACAGCCTGCACAGGGCGGGCACCTAACTTCACATGACGTCAGCGCCACCCCCTTCCATTTATGACTCAAATAAAAGACTGGATGTGTATATTCACGGGGTGGCGGGCATTTACCCGATGGCCAACATAACCCGCTTGCTAAGTCGGGAACGACCCCTGCTTAGCGAGCCAACCTGAATTAGGCCCTTAGTTTGCAGGAGGAAATGAAGCTTCGCCCATAATGAAAGGCAAGCCATGCTAACCACTGTGCTACCCTGATATAATGTGACAACAGATACAAACAAAATCATATACACCTGACTAAGGGACTTATTCTAGTTCACTCTTTCTGACAAAATCCTTCTTAGATGGACAAAACCATATGCACTGCAGGTGGGGAAGATGTAACTTGTGCAGAGAGAATTAGATTTGGGTGGGGTTTTACTTCAAAGTGAGATCTATATTGCAGTGTAAAATTAATGCAGCCAGTATTTACCCTGCACAGAAACAAAATAACTCACCCAAATCTAATTCTCTCTGCACATGTTACATCTGCCCCCCTGCAGTGCACATGGTTTTGTCCATCTAAGAAGGATTTTGTCAGAAAGAGTGAACTAGAATAAGGCCCTAAATCTTTTGACAGATCTTTTCTGTTATCTCATTTAGAAAATGCCAGGGTCCTTATGCCCATCTTACAGACACGACCGTAGCCCGAGTGTAATTCACTTGCTATATCCACATATTTTAGTATTCTATTTATAGGGCCGGGGCAGTCTGTCATGAGACTCCGAGTAAACAGGTCATTCATGTCACAGCAGCAGGTCTTAAAATAAATTGTGACTGAGCGCAGCACGTTAACATTGTACAATATGAAGTGAGGCCCCCAAATAGTCCTGTGGACCAAGATTTGTATTTATTGCTTATCAAATGGAATGTGAAAAACAGGGGTCTTTTCCTTACAGATTATGGCCCTTATTCAGATCTGATCTCAGTACAAATTTGTTCTCAAAATGGGCTAAATCATGTGCACTGCAGGTGGGGCAGATGTAACATGTATAGAGAGAGTATAGGTGCCCATACACGTTGCGATATGTGTGCTGTGCGTTGTGAACTTCATTTGTGCCGTGCGATTTTGGCACTTGTAGGGGGATGCGATGAGATGTACTGTGCGGGTGCGGTGCGATGCGATGTTAGCCTCTTTTTTTTGTTTGAGTTTATAGTAACCTAATGGACATCGCATCATATCGCATGTACTACAAAACTGATGCGATGCGATGTAGCACAAAAAGTACTGCCTGCAGATACTTTTTGTGCCGTGCAATATTGTACCTGCAGGGACGCGCATCACATCCCCGCAGGTACACGGTGCGATTTTAACCGATGCAATGCGTTTTGAACTTTAAAAGTTCAAAATGCATGTTAAAATCGCAACGAGTATGGGCACCTTTAGATTTGTGTGAGTTATTTTGTTTCTGTGCAGGGTAAATACTGGCTGCATTGTTTGTACACTTCAATTTAGATTTCAGTTTCAACACACCCCACCCCAACTCTCTCTGCATGTTACATCTGCCCCACCAGCAATGCACATGGTTTTGCCCATTTTGAGAACAAATTTGTACTGCGACCAGATGTGAATAAGGGCCAACGTGCAGATAGTTACAGACATAACTGCACAATATCCCTGAGCATACATTTTCAAGGGGCAACCAAAATGGTTATGCTTCCCAGGGATATATTTAGGGTGAACTTAGCAGACACCCTGTGTTTATCTATCACGACCACAGTGGGTTTTAATGGCTGCTAAGATGTTGAATTTATTATTCTTTTATTTAATACATCCAGTGCTACTTTTCAGCAGGAACCAGCAGGAACTCAGTTCCTGAACCTCTAATTAAATATGACATCATCAGGAACTGAAAATGTACTTTCCATAAGATAAGTTTTATTTTTAAAGTCACCTGTGAGTGCCTTTGTTTCTAAATACAATATATACACCTATCTCTCCCTCCCTATCTCTATTATATATGTTTTTTTTTTTATTTAATTGATCCACCCGCAGACCTGGAGTTCCTGAATACATCTAAATGGTGTACTCCAGGAACGGGCAGTGTGGTAAGTGCACAGAGGTCGTAGTCAACAGTAAGTTGGCTGTTTGGGGCGTGACTTCCTGATCACTCACCGTGGCTCCACAGCCGCAGGATACTTGGCCACCTTTCCCAGGAGCCCTTGATTTTCAGGAGCCTCTCAGCCGTTCCAGGAGTGTATGTAAGTATGCATAATTTCTTATAGGGAACTTATCCTGTTTCAGTGTGATGACAGGCTAATTTATTGATCGAAAATAAAGCTCCCTCCTGACGTTCCAATCTGAGCCTTCCACCATTTTTTAACGCCCAGTGAATTACCGCGTCTAACTGAATTCCCCTTTGTGCAGGTCTATTTAGAGTAACATTCCTTTTCTTTCAACTCCGACAGTGGTTGATTGGGGTCAACGACATTTTATGTTACACATTCAATCACTCACACAGTTATGACATGATATTTTAACATTAACACAAGGCAAGCCAAAACAATAATAACGACAACCCTACTCGAGAAGCCAACCATATAAAGTTATAAATAGGACACACAAGTCAGGTAGGTATCACTAGAGCCATAACAAATGACAGTTTGTGATGTGCCCATAGAGCCATCTCTCTGTACCACATAGACTCCAGGCCCTGCTGCATGGATCTAGTACTTAGCACTTCATTACACAATGTTAGATCAAAAGGTCCACAAAAATCTATACAAGCCACTTCAGCACATAATGCACACTAAAATACAATACAAAAAAGTTCTTACCAGGTTCCGGAAGAAGGCTTGCATGAACTGAGCACACAATTACAGCTATATGATAGAAAAGATACAACATACAGTCTTCAACAGGACATTAGGAGTTTCTTTTCATTTTCACATGTACTAGAAGTGCTATATAAAATGTATATTATGTACCGCAGTACGCTACACAACTTAAGCCAGCTACACACTATGGTAATCACTTTTTCTGTCGAACCAACAGAGGCATTTGTTTTATAATGGTAGGTCCCAATATCAACGCTACACACTGGAGGTGATTCTAGTTGACTCGTTAATACTGAGTCCTTGTGATGCTGCCGAGGTGAATGCAAGCACCCCCCCCCCCCCCCCCCCCCCGATGCATCCCCTCATATGTGCCGGGAGCAGGTGAAATCATTGGATGGTCTCTGACCATCCAATGATTTCTCCTGCCTTTGCATACATAAGTGAGTGGAGTCATGTGACCTCAGCCGCCCGCCCCTGGTACACCTCGTCCTGCCTGCAACCCCATGGGAACGCCCAGTGTTCACCCCGGCTCGCACCGCTCTGTGCGAACGGCCCAGCGATATTGTAAATCACCACAGCCGTTCGCAGTCAGGATTTGCGCCTGCACAAATCCTGACCATCGGGGAAAGGGATGAATTTGGTGAACCAGAATCACCCCACTAAGCGATATTATTTCTTTGCTTTAAGTTACAGATATTTTGCTGAATTTGTATATATCTGCCCACAGAAAGGTAATCAGGATATATTGTAGGAAATATGGGGAGAACACTTAGACACTGCACAGAACCCTTTGGACCATATCTTTTGCCACGGCATCATATTCCACCACGCCGCCCTGTGCTGCGTCACCCCCCGTGCTACACTAAACTGGCTGCTTCCTCCCTGGCATAGTGTGTAGCTAGCTTAAAAGAGGCCACGCACTGTTTAAAGGTACACTGGGGCAGATGTACTAAGCCTTGGAGGGGCTACTAACTGTTAATTCTCAAACATAGCATGTAACATGGGAGTTAGGAGCTGATTGGCTAGTGTTTGCTCTCTGTTCACTTTATCTCTCTCTCTCTCTTAAGGGCCAGTTGTATCAATCTTCAAAAAGTGATAAAGTGAAGAGTGATAAACAGCCAGCCAATCAGCTCCTATCTGTCATTTTTCAAACCCAGCCTGTAGCATTACAGGAAGGAGCTGATTCCCTGGATGTTTATCTCTCTCCATTTTATCACTTTCCGAAGCTTGATACATCTGGCCCTAAGGCTTCGCATACTGGCCCTTATTCTGGTTCACTTGCAAAGGCAAATTATTTCTCAAATGGACAAAACCATGTGCACTGCAGGGGGGGGGGGGGGGGGCAGATGTAAGATGTACAGAGAGATTTAAATTTGGGTGAGTTATTTTGTTTCTGTGCAGGGAAAATGCAATATACTGTAGATCTCACTTTGAAGTAAAAATCCACCCAAATCTAAAGCTGCCCATACACGGTCCGTTTAACGGATCCGTTTGGGACTTAAATAGTACACATCAGATCGGATCGCATCCCTTGTGCATGCAGTGTGCATGCACTGCGATCCGATGTGTAGCTAGTACAAAAAGTATGTGCAGCACATACTTTTTGTACCGTACTATGTGATGCGCGGGAGCGCGCATCGCATAGTACAGAACGGAGCCGGACCACAACGGAGCGTGTATGGGCTCCTTAACTCTCTCTGCACCTGTAACATCTGCCCCACCTGCAGTGCACAAGGAATTTGCCTTTGCGAGTGAACCAGAATAAGGGCCATCTCATTACGTTTTTAACATGGTCTGTTAAGTCATCTGTGCTTGCCAATAACGACATAATAAATACCTAAAAAAGGTGAAATTAACAAGCTACTGTATATCCATGACATTAAAAGAAAACTTGTATAAATTAAAAAAAAAAGTGATCATGTGACTATGAAATGTATATAAAAAAAAAAGGAATGTACCTTTTAAAAGCAGGGACGCGTAATAACTACACACTATTATACCTTTATTACATAGAAATATATTACTCTGCTAAACCGATAAAAGCAGAAATGAAGCGAATGATAACTAATATACTGTATACATATGATCAATCTGTGTTAATGCAGGAGATAGGACTAATGTGTGCAGCTATAAGCCTATCAGTTTACCCAATGCTAATCCATTTGATATACACAAAACGGATATCTCAATGTACATTTAAATATGTTTCTGTCATTCCAATGACACATATGTTACCAGGCAGCAATAATATGACACTTATGGTGACCCAGTAGGAATAGGAAATGAAAACATAGTTAAATGACACAAGACAGCAGCGGGGTCACAGTGCCTGCAGGACTAGTCTATGGCCCCGGCAGTTAGGTATATTTACCTGTAGGATTTTAGAAACCTCAGCCTCATCTTGGTTCTGGGTGACAGGCGAGGGCCGGGGGTTCCGGCTGGATCCCAGAGAAAGGCCATGAGTCGGGCAATGTTAATGCCGCTTGCAGAATATGATCCAGATGGTAATAAATCACCAGGCAGGCACACAGGGGGTGCAGCACGCAGACCATGTAGCCCTCTTGGTGCTTTGGGGGGAGCTGCAGGTGCTCACGTGCCAGGGTGAAGATACGGAGGGTTGTAGACACAGACTGCAAGGGATAACCAGGATTTCCTGCTGACCGACACCTGCCCTATTAATGAGCTGTCACACACACAGACACACACGGTCTCTCACAGGAGCAGAGACTTCATCATTCAACAGGGGATCTCTCTTGGACTCAAATCAGTTTTTTAAAAATAGCAGCTGGTGTATAGTGTGCGCAGGCCCCGTAGTGCAGCCAGAGAGTGGGAGCTCACATGTATGCCATTATGGTTATACAGTATTTAACAGTTTCAGTTGATTTAAATTTTAGTTTGTGATACTGGTAGTTAAACTTAAAGGGCAATTTACAGACATTTCAAAAATCCATATGCACTCTGTGATAGCACGGTCTTTGGCAAAAGAGTGCCGGGTACAGTGGTTCATTCCATAGATGGCTCACAGGGCCGGACTGGGACCAGAAATCGGCCCTGGCATTTTGAGCACACAGGCCCACCGGAAGGGCCCTTGTGCGGCGAAGGGGGCATGGCCTCATGGAAAGGAGATATTACACATTATGGAACACACTGTTATGCCTATTACACATTGCTGCACACTGAATTGCCCATTACATATTATAACACACAAGTAATGCCCATATTATGCCCCCAGTAAATGTCCCTTACACATAATTCCCCCAAGTAGTGCACCTTAAACATTGCCCACATAACAGCCCCTCCAGTATTATTAATATTAACAGCCCCCCCTCTAATTAAAATTTCAGTGTGAGAAGGAGGTGCAGTGTGGGGTAGAATTCAGGGTTAGAAGGCGGGTGCAGGGTGCGAGAGGATGCAGTGTGTAGTGTGACCAACTCATCCCTTTAACCCGGGACACATATTAGTTACACAGGTTCTGTGGCAGTTTAAAACCAGGTAATATGGAGTCTTGAGGTGTGGCAGTTTAAAACCAGGTGAAAGCCAGCCACAGAACCTGTGTAATTAATTACATTAATTAATTAATTGTCCCGGATTAAAGGGATGAGTTGGTAACCCTAGCAGTGTGAGACATACTTGCCGACTTTTAGAAACTCCTCTCCAGGAGAAGCCCGGAGAAGAGTGAATTGAGAAGCAGCCGCATTAAATCGCAGGTCTGTGGATGGGGGAGGGGCTAAAATGGCACGATTTGTGTCATTTTAGCCCCACCTCCTCCCGTGGACCAGCGAAAATCTGCATTTTATACCGCGGGGAAGGGGGGATATTCAGGGAGGGTTCTAGAATACCTGTGACTGTCCCAGGGAGGCTTATAGGTTTTTATGGCAGGGCCTGATTCAGGTTGTCTCGCTAGGTAGCGAGCGATTCTGAATCGGCCCCACAATGCACTGCGCTTACACTGCAATGGGTACTACTCTGCATACAGCCGCAGACAGCTATTATTAGTCCCCTGGGACAGGACCATGGCGAGAGCTCTGATCTCTACCACCAGCCTCCTGTTGTGGAGGATTAGGCCTGATTAGCTGCATCCTGCTAGTATAATCTGTTTGTCAGTGTATTTTGAATTGTTTAACATATAATTGCAGACCTTTTTTGTAGGTTTAATATATAATGACGTTTGCAGCATGAATTGATCACAATACAAATATACAATGTTCTACGGAGCATTGGCTGACCTACACTGGGCCTCATTCAGATCACATCGGTATTGTGTGCATGCGCAGGCGGGTATCTGCGCATGTGCAGGCGTATGGTGCGTGCACCCACGGCGACCTTTCGGTTCGCCGGGTGCACGCACCCATGGAGGCGTGGGGGGGGCGGAGATGGGCGGGGGGGCGCTGGGTTGCGCCATTACCATATGGGTGTTCCCATGGTAATGAGGCAGTGACGCGGGTGCGGGTAGCTGACATCACCAGATGTCAGCTGCCTGCCCATATCCACACCAGCGTGCACGCAAATGTAAGTAACTAAAAAGTCACTTATATAGGCATGCACGCTAAACATCATTCGATGGTCGGTGACCATCGAAAGATGTGGGCGGTTACCCGAGCCATGCGGATGGATATTTATGCAAAACATCCATTCGCAGCTGTTCAGGCGAAGCCGCACTTTGAGGGGGCGGCGGGGGGCGGTCGTTCGCCGGGCGGGGTTTGGTGGACTCGCAAGGCTGCGAATTTGCAGCCTTGCGAATCAACCAGAATAACCCCCAGTATGTATCATATTGGAAACCTGGGACCTGGCTAATAAGATTCAGGTCAGTTATTTATCTTAGGACAATAAAACCAGTGGTTTGCCGTAAAGGGCGCATCGCACCTCATCATTATGGTAATTCTGGGGTCTGCTAACCAATTGGGTAACCATGAGGATGATGAGACCGGTGAGCAGGCCCCCTGATTGGTGAAGCACTGAAATATTACCTTTACATTAGCTAGATTGGCTCTGAAGTACGGTCTGTTTTGGGGATGGATCATTAGGTCATCAGCAAGTAGGTCGACAAGCATCAGGTCAACACTACTAGGTCGACATGACTTAAGCTGACATGCAGGAAGGCCGACATGGGTAAGGTCGACATTGAATAGTTTTTTCCACTTTTTTGACCCAAATGTTGACAGTCAACATAAAGCCCTAACCTTTTATGGCTCGCTGCGCTCGGCACAATATTTTATTCTCCCACCACATCCTAGTGGATGGTAGGGCATGAAATACCGCCCGTCAGCGCAGGTCACGTCGACATGGACACCTAAACGTACCGCTACGCTCGCCATGTTTCGGGCACACAATTTTATTCTCCCACCACGCCCTAGTGGATGGTAGGTCATGAAATACCGCCTGTCGGCACATGTCGACTCAAAAAATAGTAAAAAAAAACATGTTGACCTTTTGACTGTCGACCATCCCCATGTCCACCTAATGACCCTGTCGACCTTAAGTCATGTTGACCTTCCTGCATGTTGACCTAATGGTGTCGACCCAATGACCGTATCCTGTCTGTTTATATGCCTGGTATAACAGGTGGACCAGTGTCAAAACCTTGTTACAGAAGGGGGCGGGAGAAAGCAAAAGCTCTGTTTGGAGAAAGATGCGTCCGACGCGTTCTAGGGATTATTGGGGAGCAGTTGACCACAGCCCGCTCCAGTCACACTAACGCAGCAGGGTACATATGTGACTAAATAAGTGACCTTGTGTCACCTTGGCAGAAGCCGGCTACAGCGTCACACTGTGTGTAAATGACTGCAATCACCAGACTTCTGTAAATAATTTATACTAAGTGCTGCATTACGTTACTTCTAAAAAACGAGCCAATGGCACTGAGCAGAAAGCTATGGTGGCAGTTAGTGAGGACGCTATTCCACGCAGACGTGCAATTAGCGCATTACGCCTGAATTCTACTATTTATAGGGAAATCTGCATACATTTCCCTCTCCACAGGTGCCGCAGAAGCCACACATAAACGTACACATGCAACAGGATATTACATCCTGAACGGACGTTCTCTCGGGACGAGAAGCAGAGAAGCACATTTCCTTCAGCTTACACTTCTGTTAGTTTGTATTCTCTCTTTAAATCATTATATTTAAACCTGCCAACACAGACGGTCTCATCGAGGTCACGGAGATAAGCGGCTTACAATTAAGATTACCGTGGAGTAGCCGTAAGCCTTGATTTCAAAACTAACTGTATCTTGTTGTGTACATGGTTATGGAACCGGCAGTAACATTCACAAATAAAGGGCCAGATGCTCTAAGCTTCAAAAGTGAGAAAATGGAGAGTGATAAAAAGCCAGCCAATCAGCTCCTACCTGCCATGTCACAGACTGTGTTTGAAAAATGTCAGGCAGGAGCTGATTGGTTGGTTGGTTGTTTATCACTCTCCATTTGATCACTTTTGCACTTTTGAAGCTTAGTGCATCTGTACACGGGCCCATGTACAGTATATCTCTGCTGCTTACTTGTTATTGCTGTCCCTTTTTGGACACTGTGTTTCAGGGCATAATTAACATGGCTGACTGTAGGGGTCTGGCCTAATTGTGGGGGTATGGCCATTCCCATAGAGGGGACACCATGCTGCCCACGGAATAGCTCCCCCACACACCTCAGGCTAGCAGAGGAGACTGCTCCAGATGACCGACAGCCTCCCTGGACCCACTGCAGACTAGCACAAGGCAGTGTGCTGGGAAGGGGAGAGAGATTTCTGCTTGTACGCAGTGCCGATGTTGGACGCAGCGGAGCGACTCAGCGGATGAGACGTTTGCACACTTTTGCACACTCGCAGAGTACAATTTGTAGCTGCAACAGCATCAGCGACCTTCTGTAATCTGGCACATTATACGCCAGGGATGGGGAACCTTTGGCCTTCCAGATGTTGTGGAACTACACATACCAGCATGCCTTGTTACAGTTTTGATATGTGGCCATTCTACAACTGTTGCAGGGCATGCTGGGATGTGTAGTTCAACAACAGCTGGAGGACCAAAGGTTCCCCATCCTTGTTATACGCCATACCTTAGACTTCTAGATGTTGCTATGGGCAACCAATAACATTGTATTTATTATCTTCTAGAAGGTGCTAAATAAAAAAATAAGCAGATACTGATTGGTTGCTATGGGAAACATCCCATCTTCAATAGAAAATAACCCCCTCCCATATCTACAGTATGTGTTCTGTGTCATTGCCTAGTGCTTTAAATAAAAAAAAAAGATGAATAAAAATTAATGAGAAATTTGACAAATAAAAATATGCCAAGCACATCTGTAAACAGTATAAACATTTGTGATGTTGATTAGTCTAATGATATGTTAATTGAACAACTTAAATCCAATGATAAAAAAGATATTTACAGGTCTTAAATGGCAAGATTTTGCCTAGAACAGATGCTATTAAAGTGACTGTCTTTTATTTTCAAGAACACCAGTTGCAAGCCAATCCTTTGAATTGCCAGCAGGTGGCAGCAAATCCCCAAAAATAGACAATTTCAATAAAAGAACACTGTAAATTCTAAAAACACGGCTATAACACCACAGTACAACATGGGTAATTAAACAATGACACTCATCACAAATTAAAATCACCAGAAAAGTACAATGTTTCTTAGCATAAATCGATCAACAATACGACCATTTCCCATGCTGCAATGCTCTCCCTGGGCGTCCGCCCCAGGAGAGCATTGCAGCATGGGAAATGGTCGTTGGCCGACCACAAAAGGTTACCAGGCCTTCAGACGACACAGACAAAAGGTTGACATGCCTAAGGTTGGCAGAGTCAAAAGGTCAACACACACATTCGGTCGACATTGGGAAGGTCAACAATCAAAAGGTCGACATGGAGTTTTTCACTCTTTTTTGAGACAACGTGCCAACAGACAGTATTTCATGCCTCACCTTCCACTAGTGCAGGGGACCTCAAACTATTTTGCTCTGGGACCACATCAGACAACAAAAATAATTACGGGACCCCAGAAAGTTACTGCAGAAAGTCATCACATCACATGTAGCCAGCAGACAGCACATACATGGCGGCATTGTGGAGGCACAGAGTGATGGGAGAGTCTAATATACCATAACCTATCACATCACATGTGTAGTCAGCAGGCAGCACATACATGGCAGCATTGTGGAGGCACAAAATGATGGGAGGAGTCTAATATACCATAACCCATCACATCACATGTGTAGTCAGCAGACAGCACATACACGGCAGCATTGTGGAGGCACATAATGATGGGAGGAGTCTGATATACCATAACCCATCACATCACATGTGTAGTCACCAGACAGCACATACATGGCAGCATTGTGGAGGCACAACATGATGGGAGGAGTCTAATATAACAGACAATTCAACAGATTTTATCAGACTCCTTGAACCACTGACTGAGATTAGAAAAGTCACCAGCCTGATGGTCAGCAACATGGAGTCGCGACCCCATGCTGAGAAGGTCGGGACCCACTTTGGGGTCAGGACCCACAGTCTGAGAACCGCTGCACTGGGGCATGGGGAGAATATAATAGTGTGCCGAGTGTAGTGAGTTTTAACAGTTTAGAGCTAATTTAACCTTAATGTAAAGTTGCCCTAAAACCATAGTTGTCTACTCTGCCACATTCTGCTGGAGTCTCCCGTTTCAGTCATATATGTGCTGCTACCCTGCATTGAACTTCGAATCTTCCAGATGCCACTATGGATGCTGATGATGCTCATTATCTGCCTTGTGGGAGGTTATCTGTGCCGGTGTGCACTCATCCATAGCATACTGTTGCTGCTTCATAGCATAAGAAATTTTGCTAATAATTTTTTTTTTAAATTAGAGTATCTGGTGTCCAAAATGTTTTGGCTAAAGCTGCAATGGTATGAAAACTGCACATCCAATAAATAAAGGTAGTGCCTACAAGTTGCAGGCAGTCAGTGTTCACAATTAAAACATCTAATAAACAGAAAATATACTTGTACACTTAAGGTGCGTACACACGGGGGGCGATTTAGTGCAAAATCGCGGGAAATATGGTCGCTGAGCGACCATATTGCCCGCAATGGGAGTGTGCACCGGCGATATATCGCTGGGTGCGCGCTCCCGTTTTTGCCCCTTTGGTGATCGCTGGTCGCAGGAACATGCTCCTGCGACCAGCTGATTACCACTGCCGGGCTCCCCCCCGACAGTTTCTTTTTCATCAGCGACCATCTCTGGTCGCTGATGTAAAGTAGAAACTGAGCAATATATAGCTCAGCCATATATTGCTCAGCAATATATGGCTGAGCAATATATCTCCCCCGTGTGTACACAGCATTAGGGATGAATTTACAGAAGGTCAAATTGCATTTGGAGTTAATTGCATAGATATCACATTAATCCTGCATGTTATCCTGAGTAAGAAGTCAAGAAATATCACAGCGAATAGTTGTAAACAAGAAATCCCATATTGCAGCAATGTTAGTATAAATACAGTACTTGCTAAATTTTACTAATGATATATAGAAACATAGACACATCCGTTGTGTGACACACTCCCTCGACAGCCCGATATAGTTTACGTGGCACATTCTACCTTAATCTCCCTGATACTAGTTTTCAAAAGTAGGCCTAAAACTAGTCTGATGTAATAATGATATAAATTCTCAATTTGTCAAATGAATCAATTCAGCTGAAACTATTTATCTTGTTGAGAAACAGAACTCTTGGCAAAGTGAAAGCTGTAGTCGCTCATACTACATCAACCCTTCAAAATGGCTACTTGCATTGTATATAGTTGTCAGCGATATTTTAAACTTCTGCAATCTTCTTTACACATCATTTATGATGATTTTGGTTCCTCTGCTTATAATTTGGTTTATATCAGCTTTGGCCACTAGAGGTCTCTGTTAGACAAACAGAATTCTCCCCAAGAACTGAACATATCATTTCCGGTTCTTTTTTAAGCTAATTTTAGACTATATTGACACTTCGATCCACACATGCATAAAAACAGGTGCAATAACCTTTATTCCTCCAAAACTGTTACTAATGTAAATTAAAATGATCCATTTAGGAAAAAACTAACATAAAAATGTATCAAACATATTCCAGGAGGGAGAAAAAGGGAAGGACATGTTTGGACGGATGACCGTTCCCTGGAGTAAGGACGGCATCACATGAGCAGTTAGAGGGTGGAATACTGCTGATTGGCCCTAAGGGTGACAGGATGAAGGAGAATGGTTCCTCTTAAACTGTGAAGACATAGCAACAGGAATCCTTTTCTTAGACTTATTGCTGCAAGTCGGCAGCAGAGAGGAGCGGCGAGTGTCTTCCACGTGCCACCACCAGCCAATGAGCGTTAATGAATCCCAGTGTAAATCTAGCTGGGAATAGGCTTAGCCTTTACAGTGCCCATAGGACACCTCACTAAATAGGTAAAGGATAATCTCAGAAGGGATCTGGATGGAAGGTCCGTAGTCAGTAGGTCAACACCATATGGGGGAAATGCATAAGATCGACACAGGTACGACACAAGGTTTACATGGCGATGGTCGACACATAAAAACGTTGACGCGAGTTTTTGACAATAAACAGGGCAAGACCATCCCTCATGTCGGGTTCCTCCCCGCGATGCGATTGCAAAGTTTTAGAGTTACCGTACAGTACATAAACAAAATATCTAACACTTCACATGTATCCTTAAGGCAGTTGCCATGCCGCCATTTTTTCCCCATTGCAGCAGTTACACCCCCTCCCAACATCATGTCAATGCCCACTCAGCACCACGTTGCCGCTCCCTGCCAGCACTTAGACTGTGGTTGTATTTTCCTGAAGGTAACCGCAGATTAAGAGCTTCCGCATGCTCGCTGCCAAGTGCGATTTCCGCACTTTACTGAGGCTTGCTGAATTAGCCCCATGGACCTGTACGTGTTGACATTTTCCGTTTCAACCTTTTGCTTGTGTTGACCTTTTCCGAGTGTCGATCCTGCGCATGTCAATTTTTTTGGGGTCAACCTAGACACTGTCTACCCCAAGATCGACACTCATCCCAACATTGTTATACTCAAATGAACAACTAGCGTATGCATATATACAGATGTAGCAGGGCTCATCTTTGGCCGGTGCTCGCAAGATCCCTTGCACTGGCGAGCGCCGGCGATAGAGACTGGGATGCGCGTGCGTCCCAGTATCACGCTTCAGGGAGACGCTGCCCAGTTCGGAGGGGGGGGGGGGGGTTGGGACAGCGAGGGGAACCAGTGGGGGAGGCGACGGCAGGCTCCATTTGCCAAGGAGCGGTAGCCGGCCGCCGGCGGGGCTGGCGATGGAGTCGCCAGTCCCTGCAAAGCTAAAGCCAGCTCCATCTGTATGGCTGCTTGAAGGGTTCTCTACTGCACCAGGGGCAGAATTGGGGCAATGTACTGTATGCATAAGGCATTTACACAACTACAGTGATTGTATGTTGGTGTTACTACTATGCTGAATGTTTATCATCCCTGCCTTTTGACTGACAGATTGATCTGCAGGCTCCCATACACTTATGCTGTTTTGGCCAATTTCACCTGGCTGATACGCCCCAGAGTATAGCGAACAGCGGCCAAATCGCATGCATTTCACATCAGATCTAGAAATAGAACCTCCTACACATGAGATAAATAGGAATTGAAGCCGATCGCGGCTGCATCCGATTTATCGCATGCGAGTTCCCTTGAACTCCCCTGGAACCTCCCTGGGAGTCTTTCAGTGCTATTTTTATCACATGTAAAAATAGCACATCGATTGCCAAATTTTGCCTATACTTAAAGGGGATCTTTACAGACGATCGGCAGCACGGGTGACTGAATGATCCCTATTTCAGATGTCAGACCTGCCACAGACACTAGAAGGCTAAATCCGGCTGCAGAATACTTCACGGTAATGTCATATAAACAAGTCTCATAGTAACTTGCGTGAACGGGCTGCTGGTTGCAAGATCAATACCTATTTCAGACTAACAAAGGACAAACAGGGGATGGTGTATTCCTGTGGATTCCATAGTAACTGTAATCAGCTCGTCATTGGCTCATGGCATCTGTGACATCTCTAAATTCAGAAAAACAATCTAATGAGCCGAGAACACCTGTCCACCTCGATGTGTCTCACGGCCTAAATGTCAGGGCTGAGACGGGAAAAGAGGGCAGGGACCCAAAACGCAGACTTTTACATAGCAACTATTCATTTTATTCAGGCTTATTTCACATCGCATTTTAAGGAGGATTGTAAGAAAAGGTTACAATGATTGAGATATTAGTGTCAGACGCACATAAGGATCAATCAGACAGCAATTGATTTGTAAAATGCAGTCTATTCATACACACACCATACTGAAAGGGGGAAATCCATACTGTTATATTCCTTTGGGCAGAGTACTTTTGTGGAGATGTAAAGAGCAGTACAGTATTGCTGGCATAGGGTGCAAGTTGTCGATAAGGAACAAGCTACAGGTATCTTTGCCTAGACCAGGCATGTCCAAACTATGGCCCTCCAGCTGTTGTGAAACTACAAGTCCCATCATGCCTTGCCACCGTTTTGCTATTAGGGAATGCTAAAACTATGGCAAGGCATGCTGGGATATGTAGTTTCACAGCAGCTGGAGGGCCACAGTTTGGACATGCCTGGCCAAGATACTACAGCAGGAATAGTGCTGTCCCTGACTGCGGTGGGCGCTGGCTTTGGGCTGCGCAGAAGATCGTGAGAGACTTGCAATATCTCGCGCATGCCCAGTGGAGCCAGTCTGGCAGTTAGACACAGCGTGTCAGCAATAAGCTAATGCGCTGTGTGCTAAAGTGGGGATTGCCAGCTTTTGCTGCCCTGCTCTGGCATACAAAATGTATTACCACCCACAATACATAGTAAACTACATCAGATGTGCATTGATCAGTATGAATTTCAGTCAAATATTTTGTGATAAGACACCTCATATAATATCTTTGTGTATTATGTATCCTATGGCTGGCTTGCCTGGTACTGCCATGGTTAAGATGAAGACTGTGGACAGTGGAGTAACAATGGGCCCGCAGACACCGTGGCGGCTTGGGGGAGCTAGTGCCAACGGAGTCTGTGGAGAGCACCGGGTCTGTGATGCTGTAGGCAGATGTGGGAGCTGCCACCTGCTCACAGGCAGAGCAGCTCCCCGCAGTGGGAGGGAGCGCTGAAGGTGTAGTGGGAGCGCCAGTAACTTTTTTTGCAGGGGGGAGCAACATTTCTATTTACCCCACTGTATGCAGAACTGATGTTTCTGCAGGTGTCTCATACCCCTTTCAGACATACGCGAAAATCCCGGGTTTTTTCACATGAACGCGCCCAAACCCGGGACTAGCGTATGTCTGAAAGGGTACAGATGGGGCCGGGCTCATCTTTGCAGGGGATGGCGATGGCGACGCCATCGCCATTCCCTGCTCCCGCGCCATCTGTGTGTCGGAAGGGGACGCGCGCGCACGAGGTGCGCGCGCGTCCCCTTCCGACGGTGCTGCCGTCCCCTTCCGACGGTCGCCCGGTGCCCACACCGGGCGCCCGCACCCCACCACAGCCTCCTCGGGTCCCCCCAGCCCCCCTCGAGCGGCGAGGCGGACAGTATTGCGTCCGCCTCGCCGGCCGGCCGGATACTGAGACGCGCGTGCGTGGGGGACGCACGCGCGTCTCAGTCAGATGGCGCGCCGTGTTGCTGGCGGATCGCCAGCAGCATGCTGCTGGCGATTCGCCAGCAAGCATAAGGCCGGCGCCGTCTGTATACCCGGGATTTCACTCCCGGATACTGAGCACCTGCAATTGACCAAGGTTTTTCCCGGGATTTAACTCCCGGGTATAATACCCGGCTTATGTCTGAATGGGTTTACCCGGGTTTTTCAGTTTTAAACATGTGATGTTGCTTTTTTTTGCTGCCAGGGCGTGTCCCATTTTAATGATGAAACACTGAAATGCTTGAAAAGCCTGGCTTATGTGTGAAAGGGTTATACCCGGGTTTTTCCCAGATTTGAGGTGTAGTGTGAAAGGGGGTTTGTTACTAAAATCCCGGGAGTGACCTGGGTTGAAAATTCCGGGTAAACCTGACCAAAATCCCAGGTAGTATGTCTAAAAGGGGTATCAGTTACTGTACTTTCCAGGACTTATTATCACCCTCTGTAACCATAATAGCTCAGCTAATTTCCCTGCACATATTATTGTTACCATTTATTTACAAGGCGCAGCAAACATCCGTAGAACCGCATGCAGCTCAATACACAAAACAAGGTGAACAGTACAAAGCAAAATAGCGTATAAACATAGTTACAGGGGTAGGTGCTGTATAGGTCTAGAGCAGGGGTAGGCAAGTAATTTTTGACGGAGTCCGGAAGTTTGAAATTATTTTGTTTGAGGTCCACAAAATCACACAATGATATATTTTGAATGTAATTAGTTTTTATTTTGATGCAGATTCGGGTATACTAATTATTACTTACTTTGTAATGTACAACTGCTTAGTAGTAACATACTGCATTTCTTAAAAGGAATTTTAACTATGATCGCAACCCGCGACCAGACAAAAAAAAACATCTATTTTCAAACATTTGCTCATCAGTGGTGAGGTAGGGGTGGGGGGGCTGAGGGCTGGGAAACCTTCCTGCTCCCCCTTTATATTAAAGATAATAGGACACCACAGGCTGCTCCCCCTGCATACCAAAGATAATAGGACACCACAGGCTGCTCCCCCTGTATAATAGTAATAGGACACCTCAGACTGCTCCCCCTGTATAATAATTACCGGACACACACAGACTGCTCCCCCTGTATAATAATTACAGGACACACACAGACTATGGCATAGTGGCTATGACCACTTCCACCCTGTCTCAGTCATAGACAGTGCTCCCCCTGTATAATAATTACCGGACACACACAGACTGCTCCCCCTGTATAATAATTACAGGACACCTCAGACTGCTCCCCCTGTATAATAATTACAGGACACACACAGACTGCTCCCCCTGTATGATAATTACAGGACACCACAGACTGCTCCCCCTGTATAATAATAACAGGACAACACAGGCTGCTTCTAGTGTTGCCAAAGTAGCAGCCACACCACTAGTTTGAATACTGGCAATATACATTAAAAAAAAATCTGCTCACCTTTATGAACTCAGTACATGGGGAGCGTGCAGGCCACAACCTGCAAATGCACTTAAAAGTGCCTCCCGGCTCCGTTGCCTGCACCTTCCTCTCTCCCTCCCTCAGACCAGGTCCAGTCTGAGGACACGGGGAAACGGTGGCAGCCCCTGCTCAGTAGCGACGCGAGGCGGGCTTGCAATACGCGCCGTCTGCCCCTGAACACGTCTCCCGCGGCATCGACGTCAGCACCAGCTCACGTCGTGCGCGTCGTCAGCCGCGGCTCACGTGGGGTGCGTGGGGGAGCCGCGTCAGCGTACTCGTCCGTCAGGGGAAGGAGACATCATGTCTCACTTCCCCTGTCATTACAGCAAAGACCGCGGTCCGGAGATCTGGCGTCTGCGGTCCGGAGATGGACCGCGGTCCGCCAGTTGCCGGTCCCTGGTCTAGAGCATACTTTCTCAAACTCGGGGGTAGGTGTATGAAGCAGTGATAAGGGAGGAGAAGTGATAAAGTGCCTGGTACTTTATCACCGGCAATCAGCTCCTGACTGTTAAGTAACAGGCTGGGTTTAAAAAGGAACAGTCATGAGCTGATTGGCCGGTGATAAAGTACCAGGCACTTTATCACTTCTCCCTTATCACTGCTTCATACATCTACCCCTCGGTCCTCAGGACTCCACACAGTGCATGTTTTGCAGATCTCCTCACAGAATCACAAGTGAAATAGGTAGCTCCACCTGTGGATCTTTCAAAAATGTCAGTGAGTAATGAGTTTCTGTCGGGTGCCCTGGAAAACGTGAACTGTGTGGGGTCCTGTGGACCGGGTTTAAGAACCACTGGTCTAGAGTATACCAACTGGCTGAGATAGTGGACCTACGAGGAGGGATTAAACAAAAAAGAAGGGCCTTGCATGTGAGAACATACATTCTATAAGGATACATGAAGCAGTGGGGTGGAGCCACAAGGGTTTGAGGATGTATGAGGGAAGTTTAGATCAGGCAAACATTCTGAGGTTCATTTTGAAGGAATAGATGTTGAGGGACAGTCTGGTAGGATGGGGGAGAGCATTCCATTGGTTAGGGGCAGTGCGGGAGAAGTCTTGAAGGCAGCATGAGAGGTGGTAATCAGTGTGCAGGAGGAGATGGGAGAGTCACTGGAGTTGAGTACTAAATAAACATTATTATTATCATTGTTACTAATATTGTTACTAATATTATATAAAATGTCAGACTTGGCTGGCAACTGTTTCTTTATAACAGCGTTTTGTATGAGAATCGCATTTCTGTTTTAAATATCAACTGATTTTATTCCATTTGCTCTTTAGGGACAAGCACTGGATGCAGTAAGCACGTAACAGTGGAAGGTCTTTCAATACAGCAAATAATGTACACCAAATTACATTTATATACAATTTATCCTTTGATGACTGTGGGCGGGATGTATTAATATTCACCGCTGCCCTTCACCATGCCCCTGCTGCGATGCCAGCGCATATGCGGCTGGCATCGCGGTGCGGTGATGGAGGCGCCCCCACGATACCTGTACTGTGGTGTGCGGGGGGTCTCCCTCACCTCCCAGCCGCCTACTGCTCCCCTGCAGCCGGGACAGCTCAGCGTGGCTGTCCCCGGCGCCTCCTCCTCCCCCCTGCAGCCGGAAGGACGTCCGGCTGCATTGCTAGGGGGAGGAAGGGCTTACCTTCGGGGGTCCAGGAGGACCTGCAAGAAGGTAAGCTGAAGGGAGGGGGAGAGGAGGGGGGTCGGCGAGGTGGCGGGGTTGCGGCGGGCGGCGAAAAGAAGCCCATAGGCTTCTATAGGGTACCCTACTATGCGGTATCGTGGCGGCCGGGTTTTAATACATAGGAAAATGCAGTAAAACAGGGGTTTTTTTACCGCATTTTCCCCTTAGTACATCCCGCCCTTAAAGACGCAATGATTATTCTCTCAAACTCGGGGAACTGTGCTGTGTTTGCTGAAGGAAGACATTAAGATGTAACACGTCGGTGGAGGAGCTGTGCACATTGCTGAAGTGAACCATCTCTGAGACTGGAGGGGGCATATAATCTGAGGGGTGGTGGTCCAGACTTTATACCCCTCTTCATGCCATATACATGTTTTCATCACCCTCTATGTTTCCGGTGATCTGACCCTATCAGCATACTGAATATGTAAATACATTTGTGGGTTTTAAACCATTATTTATGAGAACCTCATTGATCTAAATGAAGGGCCATAACCACAAGTAGAACCACAAATGATTTAGGGCCAGATGTATGAAGCTTCAAAAAGCGATACAATGGAGTGATAAACAGCCAGCCAATCAGCTCCTAACTGCCATGTTACAGGCTGGGTTTAAAAAATGGCAGGTACAGTAGGAGCTAATTGGCTGGTTCTGTATCACTCTCCACTTGATCACTTTTTGCAGCTCAGTACATAAGGCCCTTAGTGAGCCCTCACCGTACCGGCCGTGTGTACTTACCCGTACATGGCTTAATGGTTGAGCCAAGAGGTGTAACAATATTTACTTGTGACGTACTATGCTATTTTTGCTTTTCTTCTTTTGCTCTCTGTATCGACAGACGTTATTTTACAACACCACAAATAGCGGAATCATCCCTTTGAAAAAATATATGAACCAAGTTGACACATATTAATTAACGCGAATGCTCACTGGTACCAAGGATTTGTCGACTTTTTCTTACAATTATAGATGTGTTTATGGTCATTGGAGAGCACAATAAGTCAGTGGCATCCCTACGTGCTCGCGGGGGGAGAGGTATGGTTTGCACCTGTGAGTGACTCACCGAGGAGTGCTGATCCCTCCTCAAAGGAATGGTTGGGGATCTGCACATGCGCAACTCTCTGTGCGAAGCCCTATGGTGAGTATCACACTCCCGAGGCATTCTCAAGCAAAATCTTTCTCTAGTGGACAAAACTGCAGGTGGGGCAGATGTAACATGTGCATGGAGAGTTATTTTGTTTCTGTGCAGGGTAAATACTGGCTGCTTTATTTTTACACTGTAATTTAGATTTCAGTTTGAACAGACCCCACCCAAATCTAACTCTCTTTGCACATATTACATCTGCCTCACCTGCAGTGCAACATGGTTTTGTCCATTAGAGAAAGACTTGCTTTGCGATCCTTACCGAATTACCACATCGTTGCCTACTTTTACAGCCTCTTCTCCAGGAGAAGCCCGGAGAGGGGTCTGTCAGCAGAACTCCCCAGTACGGAAAATTCCGGGATTTGCGGGTCTACAATGAGGGGCGGGCTAAAATTATGCAATTTTACCCCGCCCCTCCCAAAAAGCGGCAAATCGTGGTATTTAAACACCGCATTGCGGTATTTAAACAGGGCAAGGGTGAGTGGGTGGGCACGGGGGAAGCTTTCTGGGGGCCAGGAGGGGGGTTCGATTTCTGGGACCCTCCCGTCCAATCCGGGAGGGTAGGCCACCCTGAATTACCCCATAGAGTAATTGAGTATAACAGCATATAGAATACAGTACACTGTGGATACAGAGTGAGTGTACGGCTTCAGCAATTCCCGTATTACAGGGTGATTTATTTCTGTACTATTCATTTTGTTAAAAACACTATAAAAATAAATATAAAAATAAATATATAATATAATACAGAAAGGGGCAATTCAATGCAGATCATATTTGAATTGTGAGAAATATTAGAATGCTACAATACATTATATTTTACAGAGATGCATTTTATAATGAAGACAAATACAATGACCCTGACGGAGCGCGCCGTCTCTGCATGTCCGAGCCTCACTGTGCTTCTGGTGCTGAATAATCTGGCTCACAAATGCTCGTTATTAACTTAGCCGGGTGATAAATGATTGTGCCACAGGCATACTGTACTCAAATCAGGGAATGACATTAGAAAAAATTAAATTAACTCTAATATCAAGTCAATGCATTGAGGCAGAAATAAAATGAATGATTAAATGCTAGACTTTAAAATGTCTCAGCACTTTAACATGGATAATGAAAGACTCTCATGTGTCACCGCTTTCCCAATACAGAATACAGTCCTGTTCATCATCCATATGAAGCACACAATGCTGTACTCTTTTCCTATACTCCCCTGACAGTGCTTTCCTGCTGCAGGTTGGGATATATTAAAAGGAAAAATGTGTCAAAAATAAAATTTTCAGGCTTTGGCCGCAATTCCCATATGTACTAAGGACCTTATACTGGTTTGGATGCTCCCTTGCATGTACGCGCAGGGGAGCGATGGTGAGCGACTGCGCATACATTGTTATGCACATGTGCAGCCGCTTGGTGCAAACAGGTGCGGTGAACTGCTTGTTCGCTGTCCCATTCGCATCTACAGTAGCAGTGCGGGTGGGAGGCATGGCAATGGCCTGCACCCATGGGAATGCCCAGCGTTTCATGGGCATTCTCATGATGTGGGTGCAGGGGGCAGGCAGCCGACCTCAGTGGAGGTCAGCTGCCCCCCTGCTTACTTTACAAGGCTCCCGCAGATGTAAGACACCAGAAAGGTGTCTTACATCTGCGAGCACCTGCAAAATCATTCGATTGTCGGCGACCATCGAATCGGCGTGCGGGGGGATGACCGTTTGTGCGGGCGGCGCATATATGACACACAAAGCTGGGACCAGAATCACTGCCTAGCACCGGGGCTTCAGTGCGGAGGATATGCTATCCCTATAGAAGCCTATGGGTTCTTTCCATATAGGGTGGTCATACCGACTCATACGGAAAGGATTGGCCCCCAAATTGCCGGGATTTCAATTCCAGGATCGGAGTATCCAATCCAGGGATTTCGGGATTAAACTGTGCATATGCAGTCTAATGCCGGGCAGCATCTGAACACCTGCTCGGCTGTTCCCGACCCCGGAGCATCATCGCATCACCACTCCTGGCCGCACCTCCTGTTCTGCTGGCGCCACCCGCTTAGATGCACCGGGGACCCCTACTCCGGTGCTCTCTGCCCCTCTCATGTTCAATAACCCATGTAAGTGCATGTTCTTTTTAGGGATGCCAATTGCCGCATCGGTGCTTTAGCGGTATAGGAATCTGATTGGATCCCTCCCAGCATGATAACCACCCCCACTTGTCCGCTGCATCCCTCTGCAGCTGAAACCCGGAAATGCGGCCATCACAAAGGACAGGTCCCTTCTCTGCTCCCTGACATACCTATTGCATTCCTACAGCCTTTCCTGGAAAATTGTGTGATATTAAACATGCACCATATTTGTAGCTATACTGAATTACTGTATGTATGCATTTCTTCCTGAGATATTCCCTCCATTACTATACACGGTATTCTAGCTATGGTCTCACCAAGAAACCTTTAAACTTCATACTTGATGACTTCTTAATTTTCCACTCAGAAGAAGGTGGTGGACGGTGATAGGGGCAGGAGATTTTGCATCATTAGGCACCACCCCCTCGTGGTAAAACATCACAATCTGTCCAGATTTGCATATGGGTGGGGCTATAGAGATGCAATTACATCAGAATTGCATCATTAGGCCATGCCCCCTCTCCTTGGACCGACGATATAAGGTTCTTTTCTTCCATATTCTGCCCACTTCACTAGGAAGTGGACAGAATGTGGGAGTGTCTCCCGCAGGAGATGGGCCAGTAGGCAGTATGGTACACTTCTGATACTAATACTTCAATCTACACAACATAGCATCCATCCTTTCCCATCTGATTTCTCTGCCTTATCTATTTCCATATACCATTTCCTCCATAAAAATTGCTATTTCTGTACCACATATTAAGCCCAGATTGTCATTAAACGCATACTACTCTCCTGGAAGTTGCAGAAGACTTCAAGTTTTTTTTTTGAGTAGTCCCCCACACTCCCTTAAGAGAGGAAGCTCCTCCCACATTTCAACCGCTTCCTATTGAAGAGGACAGAATGATTAGACAACAAACTAGAAATACAGGTGACAAAAAAGATTTAGCACCAACACACTGTTTTTTATCTTAAAACTAGAAATACAGGTCTGAGCCAAGGGATTGGAGCCACAAGATCCACATTTGCGCCATTTAATCCCGCCCTTCAACATGATGTCACAGTCCCACCCCGCAAAGCTCCAACATTCTTCTCCTTGATATGAACTATCAAAAAGTAGGTAAGTATGACTGAACCGACTCTTTAAGGCATTTGCCATAATTTCTCACCAGTATCCTCACATGAAAGGCTGCTGCTTCTAGAATTGTACTGTTAAGTTTCCCCACAGCTCCATTCAGATAATATTTCCACTCTGCAATCATTTCAGAATCTGTTTGCTAAGAATTTCCATTGAATCATCAAACTTTATTATCACAGTGAGACACATTGGCAAAGAAGGAATCAGAAAATGTGAAAAAAATTGAGTATGATTAAGGAACGTTGCTCCACAATATTAATACCACTATGGTGGAGATTTACTATATCAAGCTTCTAAAGAGAAATGTGTTGTCCTTAGCAACCAATTAGACTATAGTTATGATTTATCTAAAATACTTTTTAAATTGACTGTCTGATTGGTTGTCTAAGCACTTCACTTGTTCTCTTTAGAACTTGTATAAATCTCCCCCAAACATCCAGAACAGGGAGCAGCCAAAATTTCTACTGGATAGGATCTACTGGATAGGAGTGTTGAGAGGGGTTAGTGAGTAGTTACAGTGCCCAAGGGGTCCAGGCCTGTCAAGCATGTGCTATTTTTGGTCACAAAATATTATGCCTAGTTCAACACAGTAGTGCACCCTTATTCATATTGAACTACAAAGAAGTGCCCTTATTTACCATACACCGCAAAGTAGTGCCCCTTATTGCTACAAGGTCAGTGTGAACCTAGATAAAGGCGAGACAGTCAATGCAGTCTACCTTGATTTGGCCAAGGCCTTTGACACTGTGCCATATAAGAGGACAATCCATAAATTGAAGGTGCTGGGGACAATCCATAAATCTTGTACCTGGGTAGGGAACTGGCTGCAGGACAGGGAACACAGAGTGGTAGTAAATGGTTAATTTTAAAATTGGATACCAGTTTTAAGTGGTGTGCCACAGGGCTCTGTCCTGAGCCCTCTGCTCTTTAACATTTTTTTTTTTTTTTTTATGATATTGTAGGGGCCGGACTTGAGGCAAAGCCTAGAGGTAGGCCCTCCCCTGACAGGGTTTGGAGGGAGCTGATTATTGGGGAAGTTAGAGAAGTAGGAGGGGCTTAACAGGGTGTTGGGGGGGTTTATAAACAGGGTCCAGGCGGGAAAAGGGGACACTGGGAGTTTTACAGCAGCTCCCACCCACCCTCCCTGTTCCATAGGGTCTTAGGTAGGTGATTGTAAAATTATTTCCTTTTGTCACAGTGGCCTGTGCGGAGGGGGGTCCTCGAGGTTGGTGGCATTGAGGCTTATTTATGTGGCGGGGAGGGCCCCATGGGGGGGCTGGACTCCCCTGGTTGAGGTTAAGTAATGAGCACTGGGTGTTGACATTTGGTGCCTCCGAGCCAATTGCTATCGGCTGGGGGTAAGAACTCCTGGAAGTGGATCGGTTTATTTGGGGCCTCGGGGACCACCTCCATTGGGAATTGTTTTGGTTATTGTTAAACTTGTTTATTATTTTAATAAAGATGGCCGCTGTGGCCAATTTTATCCAACAAGAAGTGTGTGTGTCATTATTGGGTAATTGGGGGGTAAGCAGGTAAATATGGGCCACAGCGATTAGACAATACCCTGTCATGAGGTTGGAATACAAAGCATTGTGTCCATCTTCGTGGATGACATTAATTGGGCAGGGTAATCAAAATGCATGAGGATGTCTCCTTACTACAGAGGGATTTAAATAAGCTAGAGATGTGGGTGCACAATATGATCAAACACGGACAAATGTAAGGTCATGCACCTGGGGAAAAACAACTGCCGGTCAACCTATAAATCAAATGGAGTAGAGCTAGAAAAAATGCAATTGGAGAAGGATCTACAGTAGGATCTCAGAGGAAACATGATTAACATGTACAAATATATCAGGGGGCAAAACAGGGATTTGTCAGGCACCCCTTTCAGCTCAAGGACTGAGAATAGGACGAGAGGAAATTCCCTTATTCTGGTTCACTTGCAAAGGCAAATTCCTTCTCAAATGGGAAAAACCATGTGCACTGCCGATGGGGCAGATGTAATTTGTGTAGAAAGAATTACATTTGGGTGGATTATTTTGTTTCTGTGCAGGGAAAATACTGACTGCTTTATTTTTACACTGCAATATATATCTCACTTTGAAGTAAAACCCCACCCAAATCTAATTCTCTCAGCACATGTTACAGCTGCCCCCCCCCCCCCCCCCTCCCCTGCAGTGCACATGATTTTGTCCATTTGATAAATGGGAAGGGGCTCTTAACGATATGGGCAGTCAAAGATTGGAACTCACATCCTGAGGAGGTACAGTAGTGCTGGTAGACACAATGAACATATTTAAGAAGGCGCTGGACACATTTCTAGCGGCAAACAACATTTGGGTGGGGTTTTACACCTGCCACACCTGCAGTGCACATGGTTTTGTCCATTTAAGAAATATTTTGTCAGAAAGAGTGAACTAGAATAAGGGCCACAGTTCCTGCTGGAGCCTGCACAAAAATAGCCCTGAGCAGAGGGATGCGTGTGCAAAATATGGACAGTATAACAACTCGATACCCTTATTATAATCAACTAATTAAACTCAGTCTGGAAAATCATTTTTAAGCAATCTATTATTAAACAGGTTAATCTCGATGGACAAACATCTTTATTCAACCTTACTACAGTATGTAAATATGCTATACACATCACACCGCACAGTAGTATCTTATTCACATTCAAATATATAGTAGTGCTTGTCATTCACATTACACCACACAGCAGTGCCCCTTATTCACATTACACAACACAGTAGTATCTCTTATTCAGGTTATACCACATGTGAATAATAGTGTGTACACACGGCACAATTTGCCTCCCGATGTTGACGATATAATCAACGTCATGTCGGCATCACATGCAGGTTTTAACCCTTGCGATCCCGATGCGTGCTCCCATATCGCAAGGCAGAAAGTCTTGGCTGCCTTGACTATATAGTGTAGATCTGCACTATATAGTCAAAATTGTAAGCAGATCACATGTGCCGTGCGATGCGATCCCGATGCGATATGATCACATCGGGGATCGCATCGCACGGCACATCTCACCGTGTGTACACACCATAAGACATACTACTTACCCTCATACGAGGGTTTTTTGATAAGTACAACACTTTTGTGTAGGAAAGAAATTGCCTCTATTTATCAAAATAGTCCAGTGACAGGATTTGCAAATACGCGCTATAGCGCGTATTTTACCCATAAACACTGACCAGGGACGCAGTTTTTTAAAATGGGCGGGTCTCCTGTGACACGCCCTGTGTGGATTGGTCGGGCAGGGCAGGATGGGCATGGGTTACTGGGCAGCAGAGGGGACAGCCGCATCAAGAGAATGCGGCAGCACAGGTGTCACTGGCTGGGAGAGGGAGCCGGGAGCGGCAGATGGGGAGGACGGTAGCCCTGTCACAGGTCAGTGGCCAGAACCACCACCACCCCCGGCGCCTATTCATTACCGCACGCTGCGGTCCCATCTCCTTCCTCTCCCCCGGATTTTGAGCATGCACTGCAGCAGGCTGCTGGGGAAGCTGCCGGCTGTGATCTGTCTGATATTGTAAGTGGCCAGGTTCCCGGGCTGCTGTGGAGAAGCAGCTGGAGATTTAATGAAGTGCCCAGTGCCGCGGTCCCATTTTCTTCCTCACCTCTCCCTCAGTGCACTGCAGAAGGCAGCCAGGGAAGCTGCCGACTGCTAGTGTGAGTGTCAGTGTGAAAGTGACTGGCCTGCTTATTTGAACACTCCAACCCCCTGTCGCTTTTTTTGTATTATATTTAAATCCCTACCTGACCTGCCAACCATTTTGCCAGCCCTCTAAGTGCCTGTGTATTCTCTCTCTCATATATATATATATATATATATATATATATATATATATACAGATGGAGTAGGCTACATCCTTGCTGGCGGATCGCCAGAATGTCCCCGCTGGCGATCCGCCAGCAGCCTCGCCATCCATCATACTGATGCGCACACGCGTCTCAGTCTCCGTCGCCAGCGCGACGGAAACCCTGTCTGTCTCCGCCTCAGGGAGACGGACAGGGTTAGGGGAGGTTAGGGGGGGGGGTGCGGGCAGGCGGCGGGGAACCCAGGTTACCGCCGACAAGCCGGCGGGGACCCGGGGAGCGGATGGAAGCGCCACGAGATGGCGAGCGTCCCCATCGATATGGCGCTGGCGGGGAATGGCGGCTGGCGTCGCCAACGCCATCCCCTGCCAGGATGGGAAGTACTCCATCTGTATATATATCCAGCAAAAAAGCATCACTGAGGGACTCCTTAAGGTGTAAAACAGCTGTGCCGTATTATGTCGGTGGCGTTTTGGTAATTGTTTGCCATTTGAGTGCAGGACTCAGGGCAAGATGCACAAAGTGTCAAAAGTGATAAAAAAGAGAGTGAAAAACAAGCAACTAATCAGCTCCTGCCTGACATTTTTCAAACATAGTCTGTGACATGGCAGGCAGGAGCTGATTGGCTGGCTGTTTCTCACTCTCCATTTTATCACTTTTGAAGCTTAGTACATCTGGCCTTCAGTACATGTATCTCTCTATATATGCAGTATGTATAAGCAAAAGTACTGGGGCATTATGGTGTGTGGCATAACATGTACTGGGCATTATGGTGTGTGGCATGTTGTGTAATGGCATAACTGTTTGTGGCATAATGTGTAATGGGCATAACGGTGTGTGGCATAATGCATAATGGGCATTATTGCGTGTGTAATCCTGGCAGAGTAGGTCAAAGTGCCTCTAGCTGGTGCTGTGTGCACAAGTGACACCAATGTATGGTGTAATGAGAATTGGTACTATTATGTGCCATGCTCCTTCCCCACATAGCCAGGCCCTGAATTTTTAATGCGCGCCTTCGGTGCACATTATCCATTTCATATCATGTACAGTATTTTCTAGTATATGTCCATCTTGCTTTATGTGAGTGGGCCAATTCATATTTCGCCCCCCCCCCCCCCCCCCTCCAATAACCAAAGTGAGGGGCGCTCAAATCTATGTTTGCTTACAGCCCTCAGCTCAGGGTATATGCCATACGGGGGAAAGGATGAGGCTTCTGTATGTGCCATGCTGGGGGGGGGTTGAGAGGAGGCTTTATTCCAGTGGCAATGACAACACACAGATGTCATTTCACCTTATTCATGTTATGTCACACAGTAGTGCCTTATTCACATTATGCTACACATGGGCTCCCCTCACATCATAGTCATGCCCACCTAAATACATACAACTTCTCATAGTGGTCCTGCTGGTAGAAGGCGCATTGAATCACACAGGGGCTGAACTCGCAGAGGCAACTGAGATTCCTGTCGCAAAGGTCCAAGTGCACCTACATGTACAGCAGCAATTGTATGGTTCACAGCGGGATCCTAATGTGGCCACTGCTCCCAATGGAGCTCTCAGGCACAGCCCTAAGGGGCAGGATGGCAGACAGACAGACACACACACACACACCATATTTGATTTATTCTTCCTTTTTTTATTTTTTAAGAAGGGGCCACCAAACTCTATCTAGTTTCCGGACGGCTGACATGAATTTACACCCTCCTGGTGAGCTCACACCTCTGGCAAGGTAAGCAAGCCATCCCTGGGATGTGAGAGCTTTAGAAAACATAGATTACGGCCCAAAATTACAATTATCAGGTCTAAAACCTGATAATTGATAAATGAGGATCAGTCAAAAGTGTGGAGATATATAATGAGGAGTGATTTAATAATAATATGTTTAGAGAAAGGGCAGGATACATCTGGGTCACGATGACCTGTATCCAGGCTAAAATGAATGCTGGGAAAAAAAATGCAATTATTTGCTAAAATAAAGGAATGGGATATACAGTACCACAGACTCATGTTGGATTTTTGGGGTTAAGGTCACATTTAGGTGGATATTCAAACCTCCTGCAGCCATTCCCGACAGGGGAGATGGCTGCAGGGCCCTATTCAATTCTGTCTTCTCCGACAGCATTGAACAGGGGATCTCAGCAGAACGAGCCTGACTTCACAAGTAGTCGGGCTTGTTCTGCTGAGAACGGCCGGGGGGCGCCCAACTAATAGTTACTGCATAGTGTCACCAGCAGAAATGCAACAACCACACAATAATCAATGGTATAGAGATCAGTCATTCATTAGACGTAATGCCTATGCAATATGTATTGAGTTGCTTATCGGGAACAGACAGCGAAACAGCTGTTGTACTATATGTGGTTCTTTAGAGAGATTTTGTCTATCCCTATTTACTGTAATTATCTTGACTAACAAATGTCCTACAAAAAGCAAATATTAAGGCTTGCAATCAAATAATCATCACTAATAGCTATTTGACTTATCAGTGTTTTCCCAATATCTCATTAAGTTCTGTGTGGGTTTACAGTAGCTTCTGCATGCTCCGGATTCTGCAGGTTTTTAAGGACAATGAACCTGACAGATTATTTATGATAAGCCAGATAGGCAAACACTTTTATTGCTCTATTAAAGAAAACCTCACTGCTGCCCCTACTGGCGCAGACCGGTTCCCTCTCAGTGCAATGCCTGTACAGGGAATGTTTGCCTAAACTACATTACACTAGCACTGTTATTTCTGACAGAATATGACGGAACACCCCAACATGCAAGTTATGTAACCTGGGAGCCCTTCATACCATGCAATGCATCAGGCAATGGTTTGGAAAACAGTCAAGGAAAACCACGGAATAAGACGGAATGTCTAGATGTGGGTCATGTGGGAAAGACTATCCAAACCACAGCTTCTGATTATAATGCCTATACATTGGTGCACGACTAAAGGCCCATACACACTGTACGACTTTGAGCTGAAAGCAGCTCAGTTTCACCATTTGAGCTGCTTTCAGCTCAAAAGCCTCCCAGTGTTTATGGGCAAGCGGTGAGCAGTGAGTGCAAATGCGTTCTCCTGAATCATCGCCGGTGGCCGCCGTTCATCTGCTGGTATTACCAGCAGACTGGACGGCTTTTACATTGCGTCCTGCTATGGAGACCCGTTCAAAACGGAGAAAATCATTGGGCACAGTGTGTACGGAGCTTCAGAGACAAATATTTCCGCAACTAGAGTCACCTCTGTTCCTTTCCACTCCCTGCTCTGGCTGATGGCACCAAGGAACCTCTGTGCGATGACAATATGATCGCAGAGTTGCCCTTCTGCACCATGGGAGGTTTCTATTGCAAAATCGCCCAGCAGAATCAGGCCCTCTGAACGGTTTGGTTCTGTGATCCTACCTGAATTTTGTGGTTCCGTACCCTGGTTTGAATCTTCCACTGTACGGAATTCGGATTTTAAATCCGAATATCGGGGTTTGGATTGCAGAAATCACATGATTTTAAGCTGTTTGAAGAAATCCAAAACCTAAGATTTAGATTTGAAATCTGAATGCCGAAGCAAAAAAAAAACAAAAAAACACTTCATGGTGATTTTGCTAAGCCAGAACACGAGGATGAAATCCGAACCGAGACTACACTCACATCTCTAATCTGAAGTAGAGCTGATCAATGATAGTTTTAAAAATGACATAATACAGTAGGCGGACATTAAAGGAACACTGGACTCGGAACTTGAAGATTTCTTATACGGAGCATGATTATCAATTATATATCGCTGCCATCTAAGACTGCAGCTTTTATAATCATGGATCAAGGGCTCTCTGGACAAATGACAAAAGCCTTTCCGATACTTGTCCAGAGTACTCCTGATCCCATGATTATAATCATCAATGTCACCTAATCTAGGTCACACCATTATACTGTCTACAATGTACTTATCTAATGCCTCTCAGACAAACTAAACATTGCTCACCAGGCACCCCTGTGTGCCCAAAGTGAGCAAACATCGGCCACCTTACACTTTGCTGTTGCACATCATGGCCTCTCTAGACAGTATAAAAAGCCTCTTACGTTCTCTTGAAGGCTACACAAGAATTTCTGGCCATAATTATGTATTCATGTAAAAACTATATTTCATCTAAAGCTGGGTACAGATTAGACGATACTGCAAACGATGAGATGTCGCTCATGATTTCCCTTAAACTCCTGGACAAACGATACGGTGCAAACAAACAGAACAAATTCACAGAAGATATGTTCACTAGCCACATCCAGGGGTATAGCTGTCGCTGATGATATCTTCAGATGGAGCTGCATGTCCAGACCACAAAGGACATCGATAACGGCCCGCGACAGCATGCACTGTAAACAATATAGACGGGCCGATATATACAAAAATGTTGTTACGACTGGTCATTATCATCCATATCGTTTAAAGTATTGGCTAATGTGTAACAACATCACAATCATTATGAAAACTTCAAAGGTCGCGGCAGGCAGCAAACAAGGCATTGGAAACTCCAAAATTCAAAAGCACGTTCCAAAAGATACCAGATATCCATACAAGAATCTTCTATGGGCAGTGGTAGAACCCTGGTGTTATGGGTGGTTACCTAAGTGTTTTACATACTGTCGCTGACTTCTGATGTCTTACGCGCATTCACACAGTGGCATAAGATATGAAGGATGCTAACTGAACGCAAGTCCGACATTTGGAAATTATTACAACAAAATACATGGGTCCAATTGCTCATCAACCACACAGAACCAACATTATCTAACCTGAACCATTGGTTCCGTTATTTCTCTATTTCCAGTCATTTGCTACCATGTATTAAACACTTCTTCAATCATTCATTTGAATATGGTGGCATTGAGGAACCAAGGGGGTTATTCTGGTTGATTCGCAAGGCTGGGAATTTGCAGCCTTGTGAGTCCACCAAACCCCGTCCGGCGAATGGTGGCTGCCCGCCACCCATTCACAAGGCAAATTTGTACGCAGGGCATGCAAACGGATGTTACACAGTGGGATCCGACCATCGAATAATGACGATGGCTCACACATAGGTAAGATTGCCTCAGAGCAACCTTACAAATGCGTGTCTGCTCGGAGGGAAGTAGGCGGGCAGATGACATCCGGTGATGTCAGCTGCCCGCCCCCCACCTGTCCGTCATGCCTCATTAGCAGGAGATCGCTGGGAACGCCCATAAAACGCTGGGGGGCTCCCATATGGTAATGAGGCATCCCATGCCCCTCTGACGCCAGCAAGGCTGCTTGCATGCACCCGGTGAACCATCTGTTCACCGTGGCCACACGAAACAAGCGCATGCACAGAAATGCGAACGGACCTGAATAAGTTCCCTAATCTGTTGTGTGGACAGCTGGAAACTGGACTTGAGGTCTTTTTTTTTTTTATACAATCTGATGGTTTTGAGTGAACTTTAACAAAGCAGAAGCGTTCCGCTGTTGTCATCTGCTCATTCTAGGATTCCACTGCTGTCATGTTTATTGCAATGATCCCTGGTTGGCAATGCATTCACTGTGGAGATTATCACTTGTCATGTACATTATAGAGCTCAGGGTTGGCTTGTTTGTGTGTGCTCCATACCTTCTATATACAAGGTTAATGTTACGTAAGTGCCAAGCCATCTAGGCTCCATACAGACATCTTTCCCAAGCAATACAATTATAGGGTATGCTAATACCGTATATATGTTACTATGCACTAGCATTTTTTGTACTGTTTAACTTCTCATCTAACGTTTTGTTATGTTGTATAAAATGATGTAGTTTGAGTGATTAACAAAATATTCTGTGTACTGTATATGAAACAGTGTTTAACCTTTATACAGTATGTGGTCAATTAAATTAGGGGCACATTGTACATGGTATGCTGTTGTCAGGACGTCTTTAATGTTACATTAATTACCCCCAAAATGCTGTGTTTTCATTTGCAGGACAATAATGGAGCATATTCAATAATATTTAATTGCAGGTATACCATAAGTACACCTATCGCAGATGTCCTCTTTGGTCTCTCCTTCATATATTCGGGGGATCCCCGTCAGGCAGCGTAGTTACCGTACAGCCCCCGCGAGCTGCAGCTCTGTCCCCGGCATCCCTGGCAAACCTAGTATGCGCCTCTCACACAGCGCCGGTAACCGCCAGATCCCCTGTGTCGGCGGAGAAGCGTTCCATCTGCCTGGGATGCATGAGAGTCTCATACGCAAGTGCGTCTCAGTAATTTGTGCCTCGGGGTACGGCAAACCTGCCTGTGTCTGCTTCAGGGAGACATTCCGGGTTAGGGGTTCGGTGTGTGCGCAAGTGCACGCGGGTGCGTTTCGTGCACAGAGGCGGGGTGTGTGCGTCTCAGTATTTTGTGCAGCAGGGCACGGCAACCCTGCCCATTTCAAGGAGACAGTAAGGGTTTGGTAGCGTGTGCACATCGGGGGACACGGGATGCATCCTCCAGACCTGTTCTTACCCCCACTATCCACATCGGCGTGAAGTGGAGTGTGGCGAGGGGACGAGGAATACACGTCAAGTAATCCGCTGCGCTCCCCACGCTTCGAGCTTGTTTTTCGGGTCCCCATGCAGGGCTCTCTGCGCTCGCCACACTTCGGGCTTGTTTTCCACGTCCCCACTTCGGGCTTGGTGGTGAGACAATTAGATTTGGTTTTAAAAATGTGTAAAAAGAAAGCAGCCAGTATTTTCTCTGCACAGAAACAAAATAACTCACCCAAATCTAACTCTGCACATGTTACATATACCCCCCCCCCCCTGCAGTGCACATGGTTTTGTCCATTTGAGAAGGAATCTGCCTTTGCGAGTGAACCAGAATAAGGGCCATTGTATGTGAGTGTGTGTATGTGTGTGTGTGTGTGTGTGTGTGTGTGTGTATATATATGTGTGTGTCTGGAACTGTATATGATGGAGAGTTTCTTTTAGTATATTGTTACCAGTATCTGAAAATTCTCTACAGCTTGAACTCTGGATCTTCTCATTTATTAAATACACAAAAGTGTTTTGTAAAGAAGATTGTGAATTGATTTCCAATACGATAAGTAGTAGTTACCATATTCTGAGAATGGAATGGCTTTTATACGCCTCTTTATCATATATATGGACACAAAGGGGTACATTTACTAAAGACGGGAGTTCTCTTGAAGATGGAATGTTGTCCATAGCAACCAGTCAGATTCTATCTATTATCGTCTAGAAGGTGCTTAATAAATAAGTAGAAACTGATTGGTTGGAACTCGCATCTTAGTAAAGTTACCCCAAAGTCTGCACAAGGCCACAAAATACAGTGAGAATAGCATTTGTGATCTACGTGCGGAATCACCAGCCGGGGGAATAAAACAATATTGTTACAGATTACTAGACCTCATCCAATAGATTTGATATTGATACACAGGCAATAAATAGATGCACCAGAGTCCACCAAGGAATCAATAATCACTAGATCCACTGAGTAATCATACAAACAACTAGCAGACCAAAACCTCGGAGTTTTCAAAAGCATTGTGCAATATAAGGCTGAGACAGTCTACAGGAAAGCTCACTAGAGCGTGTCCCGGCCTTCCACAGAGTCCTGTACCCACAGATCGGAGCAAGTGATGTAGGGGGTTATTCAGACCGGATCGCTGGGCTGAAAATTGGTAGCCAGTTTTTACTGTTTGTCAATGGCGTTTCGGGTTGGAGGCCGTCATCAGGTAAATAACCATTATTGTCCGGATGGCGTGCTCCGGCCCGAAACGCCGTTGACAAACAGTAAGGTAACATCGGTGCCGTGCAGTATTTAGCTCTTGCCTATACTGAAGGTGATGCTATAAACACATGGATTGATTTCTATAACCTTATCAGCTGTTCCCGGTATGAAGCACATGCTCCTCTTATCGGATAGCTTATCCCCAAGCATTGCACTATCAGTCCTGATTGAGATTCTTTTAGAGTGTATTTACACATTACTTATTCACAATACATGTGGCAGTGCAGGCTGGGAGTGGGTATGAACTGGGTACAGACAGGACGATGGGCCGTGTTCTGTTCCGCTCGCTCCCCCGCACATTCACACGGGGAGCGATGTTTTCCTAATGCGCATGTGCATACGCTAGGTGCAAATGATACAAGTGTGGGCGGGGGGAGTGGGGTGGCGGTGAGGGGACGCGCTAATGGGAACGCCCAGACACTGGGCATTTCCATGGAGAATAGGCAGTGACGCGGCTGCCGGTGGCAGGCAGCTGACATTAACGGATTTGAGCTGCTCACCCTTTTCCTGTACAGGGAACACGGAAAGCCACCAGAGAGTATCTTAGTTTTGCGTGTACTTTTCAAATCATTCGATGGTCGGCAACCATCGAATGATTTGGCCCCCGCACCCATGGCTGCAAATCATCAATTCGCAGCCGTGTGGGGACTCTGTGAGCGAGGGGTGGGGGGGGCGGGGCAGCTGTGTGAGTGGTGGGCGACGTTTATTCCACACTTAACACAACAAAATTTGCAGCATTGCCTCTGGACCAGAATAAGTGCATACCCAGTAACATCTAGCGATGTGTGCACCCGGTAACATCTGGTGACGTGCGCGTCCAGTAACATCTGGCGATGTGCGCACCCAGTAACATCTAGCGATGTGCGTACCCAGTAACATCTAGCGTTGTGCGTACCCAGTAACATCTAGCGATGTGCGTACCCAGCAACATCTAGCGATGTGCGTACCCAGTAACATCTGGCGATGTGCGTACCCAGTAACATCTGGCGATGCGCGTACCCAGTAACATCTGGCGATGCGCGTACCCAGTAACATCTGGCGATGAGCGTACCCAGTAACATCTGGCGATGTGCGTACCCAGTAACATCTGGCGATGTGCATACCCAGTAACATCTGGCAATGTGCGTACCCAGTAACATCTGGCGATGTGCGTACCCAGTAACATCTAGCGTTGTGCGTACCCAGTAACATCTGGCGATGTGCGTACCCAGTAACATCTGGCGATGTGCGAACCCAGTAACATCTAGCGATGTGCGTACCCAGCAACATCTGGCGATGTGCGTACCCAGTAACATCTGGCGATGTGCGTACCCAGTAACATCTGACGATGTGCGTACCCGGTAACATCTGGCGATGTGCGTACCCGGTAACATCTGGCGATGTGCGTACCCGGTAACATCTGGCGATGTGCGTACCCGGTAACATCTGGCGATGTGCGTACCCGGTAACATCTACCGATGTGCGCACCCAGTAACATCTACCGATGTGCGCACCCAGTAACATCTAGCGATGTGCGTACCCAGTAACATCCGGCGATGTGCGTACCCAGTAACATCTACCGATGTGCGTACCCAGTAACATCTACCGATGTGCGTACCCAGTAACATCTAGCGATGTGCGCACCCAGTAACATCTAGCGATGTGCGTACCCAGTAACATCCGGCGATGCGCGTACCCAGTAACATCCGGCGATGTGCGTACCCAGTAACATCTGGCGATGCGCGCACCCAGTAACATCCGGCGATGTGCGCACCCAGTAACATCCGGCGATGCGCGAACCCAGTAACATCTGGCGATGCGCGAACCCAGTAACATCTAGCGATGCGCGTACCCAGTAACATCTGGCAATGTGCGTACCCAGTAACATCTGGCGATGTGCGTACCCAGTAACATCTGGCGATGTGCGTACCCAGTAACATCTGGCGATGTGCGTACCCGGTAACATCTGGCGATGTGCGTACCCGGTAACATCTACCGATGTGCGCACCCAGTAACATCTACCGATGTGCGCACCCAGTAACATCTAGCGATGTGCGCACCCAGTAACATCTAGCGATGTGCGTACCCAGTAACATCCGGCGATGCGCGTACCCAGTAACATCCGGCGATGCGCGTACCCAGTAACATCTACCGATGTGCGTACCCAGTAACATCTAGCGATGTGCGCACCCAGTAACATCTAGCGATGTGCGTACCCAGTAACATCCGGCGATGTGCGTACCCAGTAACATCTGGCGATGTGCGCACCCAGTAACATCTGGCGATGTGCGCACCCAGTAACATCCGGCGATGTGCGCACCCAGTAACATCTAGCGATGTGCGTACCCAGTAACATCTAGCGATGTGCGTACCCAGTAACATCCGGCGATGTGCGTACCCAGTAACATCTGGCGATGTGTGTACCCAGTAACACCTGGCGATGTGCGTACCCAGTAACATTTGGCGATGTGTGTACCCAGTAACATCTGGCGATGTGCGTACCCATTAACATCTAGCGATGTGCGTACCCAGTAACATCTGGCGATGTGCGCACCCAGTAACATCTGGCGATGTGCGCACCCAGTAACATCTAGCGATGTGCGTAACCAGTAACATCTGGCGATGTGTGTACCCAGTAACATCTGGCGATGTGCGTACCCAGTAACATCTAGCGATGTGCGTACCCAGTAACATCTAGCGATGTGCGTAACCAGTAACAGCTGGCGATGTGCGTACCCAGTAACATCTAGCGATGTGCGTAACCAGTAACATCTGGCGATGTGTGTACCCAGTAACATCTGGCGATGTGCGTACCCAGTAACATCTAGCGATGTACGTAACCAGTAACATCTGGCGATGTGCGCGCCCAGTAACATCTGGCGATGTGCGCGCCCAGTAACATCTGGCGATGTGCGCACCCAGTAACATCTAGCGATGTGTGTACCCAGTAACATCTGGCGATGTGCGTGCCCAGTAACATCTAGCGATGTGCGCGCCCAGTAACATCTGGCGATGTGCGCACCCAGTAACATCTAGCGATGTGCGCGCCCAGTAACATCTGGCGATGTGCGCGCCCAGTAACATCTAGCGATGTGTGTACCCAGTAACATCTGGCGATGTGCGTACCCAGTAACATCTAGCGATGTGCGCACCCAGTAACATCTGGCGATGTGCGTGCCCAGTAACATCTGGCGATGTGCGCGCCCAGTAACATCTAGCGATGTGCGTAACCAGTAACATCTGGCGATGTGTGTACCCAGTAACATCTGGCGATGTGCGTACCCAGTAACATCTAGCGATGTACGTAACCAGTAACATCTGGCGATGTGCGCGCCCAGTAACATCTGGCGATGTGCGCGCCCAGTAACATCTGGCGATGTGCGCACCCAGTAACATCTAGCGATGTGTGTACCCAGTAACATCTGGCGATGTGCGTGCCCAGTAACATCTAGCGATGTGCGCGCCCAGTAACATCTGGCGATGTGCGCACCCAGTAACATCTAGCGATGTGCGCGCCCAGTAACATCTGGCGATGTGCGCGCCCAGTAACATCTAGCGATGTGTGTACCCAGTAACATCTGGCGATGTGCGTACCCAGTAACATCTAGCGATGTGCGCACCCAGTAACATCTGGCGATGTGCGCGCCCAGTAACATCTAGCGATGTGTGTACCCAGTAACATCTGGCGATGTGCGTACCCAGTAACATCTAGCGATGTGCGCACCCAGTAACATCTGGCGATGTGCGTGCCCAGTAACATCTGGCGATGTGCGTACCCAGTAACATCTAGCGATGTGCGTAACCAGTAACATCTGGCGATGTGTGTACCCAGTAACATCTGGCGATGTGCGTACCCAGTAACATCTAGCGATGTACGTAACCAGTAACATCTGGCGATGTGCGCGCCCAGTAACATCTGGCGATGTGCGCGCCCAGTAACATCTGGCGATGTGCGCACCCAGTAACATCTAGCGATGTGTGTACCCAGTAACATCTGGCGATGTGCGTGCCCAGTAACATCTAGCGATGTGCGCGCCCAGTAACATCTGGCGATGTGCGCACCCAGTAACATCTAGCGATGTGCGCGCCCAGTAACATCTGGCGATGTGCGCGCCCAGTAACATCTAGCGATGTGTGTACCCAGTAACATCTGGCGATGTGCGTACCCAGTAACATCTAGCGATGTGCGCACCCAGTAACATCTGGCGATGTGCGTGCCCAGTAACATCTGGCGATGTGCGCGCCCAGTAACATCTAGCGATGTGTGTACCCAGTAACATCTGGCGATGTGCGTACCCAGTAACATCTAGCGATGTGTGTACCCAGTAACATCTGGCGATGTGCGTACCCAGTAACATCTAGCGATGTGCGTAACCAGTAACATCTAGCGATGTGCGTAACCAGTAACATCAGCCAGTGCATACACATTTGCCAATGCAGGCCGCGATGAGCGACAGCAGGGTGAGTGGCGACCATGCAGTGATATCCAATGCCATCGTCCTGCATGGACAGATGATGGAGGACAGTACTAACGACACGCAGGAGCACACATCGTAAGTGATACAGTGCGTACACACCGGACTATATATACAAACAAAAGTATTTGCGATATATCGTTATCATGCATATCGTTTAACATATTTCCCAGTTTGTATGCGCCTTTAGAGTTCCCAAGGATACCCAAAAGTTCACGTTTTACAGGTCACCAGACAGGTGAACAGGTGCATTCATTACTCACTGACACATTTGTCCACAGGTGGAACTAATTATTTCACGTGTGGTTCTGTGAGGAGAAATGGAGGCTATACACTGCTGGGGGTCCCTCAGGACCACTGATATAGGCCATCGTATACAGTGTACCATCTATACAGGGTGCGTTTGCAATCACTCCACACAAAGGACATTACTTGTTTGCACATTTCTGCTTCTGTGTGGAACTGGTACTGAAAGCTAATAAGCAGAACACAACAGCTCTAAATGATATGCTTGAAGTTTTCAAAGAATATCCTTTGAAGAGTAATCTGGGAGATATGGGAATAGAGCAGGAAAGTGCTCTACACAACATATGTATTGTAGTAACAAATATGTTATTTCCGAATAATGCCCCTCTAGTCTAAGAAAGGTAATGCTTCCTTTTCGAATAATGGTGTAATTTAGCGACACAGCACTGTGGGCTTGCGGGAGGCAGCGCACACAACCTCTGTGATATATATATATATATATATATATATATATATATACTCTGTATATATATATATATAATATACACATATGAACACAATAGAATGTTTTTATGACCTTACATTAATATATTATTGCTTTATTTGCAGACATGGGGGGAGCCTATTTCCAGACGTTTTTGGCCTCCTCTCCTCTGACAATATTAAAGCTAAAAATATGGTAGATGCCCCAGTGATATAGCCGACCTGCTTACTGTCCTGAAACATCCAAGAGGAACCCAAATATCACGTAGCGATCCCTGATACCCAGGAGAGCATGCACGTCTTCCAGAGCTGCACGTCTCCACCCAACACCACCCACTTCACTCAGTCTAAACTGGTGATGATGCTGGAAAGCATCATAGTCCCACAATGATGCTAGGGTTACCACCTAGCTCCTTTAATTCCGGACACATATTAATTACACAGGTTCTGTGGCTGGCTGACTTCAAGACTCCACTTCACCTGATTTTAAACTGCCACAGAACCTGTATAATTAACATGTGTCCGGAATTAAAGGGACTAGGTGGTAACCCTAAATGATGCACTTGTCAGCACCCCCATTATCACACCCACCCCCCCACCCAACGCCATGCATCCCACTTTGCTGACCTGACTGACTGTCCCTTCACAGAGAGGGTAGTCGTAAAGTCAGCAAGTGCGACAAGTCCTGTAACTGCAAATGAGAGAAAGTAACGCGTGTGGATGAGAGACACAGATCTTGGCCTTATTCACATCGCTTTGCTCGGACGCCTGTACGGGCCGAAGTGAATGTACCAAACCCCGCCTAGTGAATGGATCGCCCGCACCGCCCATTCGCATGCCGAATATGGCCGCTCGGCATGCGAACGGATGTTTTATGTGGACATGCCTGTGAGAAAGCGCTCGCCCATGCACGAGTGGTCTAGACCACTCATACATATGAGCAAAGAAAAGCAGGGATATGAGCGGGCATATCCCTGTGTACAGACATGCGCCGAAACGGTTCTGCGCAAGCGTATACGCACAACACCGGGACACTGGCCAAATTCGTGTCTGAACGAAGCGATCTGTATAAGGCCCCTTGCGTAGAGAACGGAGCTTGGGTTGGGTCAACCTACACCAATTATAAAGGCGGTCATCCTACACCAATGATAAAGGTGGTTAACCTACACCGATTAATAAACGGTGGTCACCCTACACCAATTATCGAGGCGCCGCTGACTTTGCAGCTCAGGGGCCACAGATTTCCCATCAAAATTGATATATTCATACAGTTATGGCAAAAGGGTGGTCATCCATGAATGCAGTGAATTGGTAACCTCAGCTGCATTTCCCTTATGTACCAAGCTCCGGAAGACATGCAAAGTTATGGGATGTACCACATCACAGATGTGATGCTTAGTACATCTTGTACTTAATAACTGGTCAACGACTCACATATTGCACAAATATAGTATAAAAATATCCTGTGTACAACCTGGCGCCATTTATCTCTATTATGTTATATATAATTATCTAGTGTAGATATATC